>NC_136067.1:801831286-802365689 GCF_964261635.1 Lissotriton helveticus
CCAAGTGCACCCACTTGCCAGTCCCTAAACCTTCCATTTGCTTCATATTCACCCCTATGGTAGGGCCCAAGGGCAGGGTGCATTGTAAAGTATAATGTAGGACATGCTCTGATTTGTGTAGCATGTTCTAATAGAGAAATACAGCCATTTTTGTTTTCACTATTGAAGGCTACCTGTTCTCATAGGCCAGAATGGGCAGTTAAGATTGTTACATTCTTACAATCCTATCTGACTCAGGGAACATGGTAGAAATTCGAATTTAGTATGCCCGAATTCAGAATAATAAAATACATCTTTTAGTAAAGTTTATTTTAATATTTTGTTTGCAAATACCACTTTTAGAAAGTAGGTATTTGCTTGCCTAACCATTTGAGCCCGCCTCTGCTGAGTTGTGTATTCCTTGTCTGGGTTTGTGTGTGACAGGGCTGGGGAAATTCCAGGAGACAGTCTGGGACAGCCCAGTGGTGAATAGGGAGATTTACATCCATATGGGAGGGGGGAGTGCACCTGGGACCTGAATAGGGCTGGGCCTTCCCTCTACAATGCTAGCTCCACCCCCTGTGGCTTGTTATGTTATGTTATGTTAAGGCCGTACTTTTAGAGCGCACGGCTACCCCAAAGGGTGTCCCGGCGCTTTGGCAAGGGGGCCTGAAGACCAAAAAACACAAAGGCAACAACGCTACCGTCACAGTGGTTACACAGAAAAGAGCATGGTCTTCAGCTCTTTCCTAAAAGCTAGAAGGTTATTAGCTTTGCGGAGGGAAAGGGGGAGTTCATTCCAAAGGCAAGCAGCCATAAATTGGAATGACCGTCCTCCCATCCGAACTCGTCTGACAGTGGGTACCTCCACTTTAGCCAGGTCGGCTGACCGCAGCATCCTCCGTGGTACATAGAAAGCGATACGCTTTCTGATGTAGTTAGGGCCAACAGAGTGGAGGGCTTTGAACGCCAGCGGGAGGATTTTAAACCTAATTCTTTTGGAAATAGGTAGCCAGTGCAACCTGTTTAACAGCAGAGAAGCACTGGCTCTCCTTGGCAGGCCAAATATGGCCCTAGCCCCCGAGTTTTGAACGATCTGCAGCCTGGCCAAAAGGTATTTCGGCAGACCTGCAAAAAGCGCGTTTGCATAATCTAACCGAGACCCTATTAGCGCCTAAACTACAGTCTTTCGGTATTGCAGGGAGAGCAGAGGGAGAAATTTCCTCAGCATTTTAAGAATGCCGAAGCATTTCCCAGCAAGCCCTACAATATGGGGTCGGAAGGATAGGTCTTCATCAATTACCACTCCCAGATTTTTCACTTGGGAGGATGGCCTTTCGGGAGGAAACATGTCCTGGGGCCACCACAACTTCCAACTCGGATCGGGAGCACAGCCAAAGAAAAGCAACTCAGACTTATCCGAGTTGCATTTCAGGCTGTGCTGCTGGAACCACGCAAAGACTGTACTCAGACAGTCTTTAATCCTGCCGCTGTCAAAGACCTCACCCTTGCTGCACGTAAATAGGAGCTGGGTGTCATCAGCGTAAGAGATGACCCGGGCCCCGTAAGCCTCCGCTACCATCGCCAGAGGAGCCATATAGATGTTAAAAATGGTGGGGCTCAAGATGGATCCTTGGGGAACCCCAACCTCTAGCGATGGCATTTCCGCGGAGAACGGTGGAGCCCAGATCACCTGTTGGCGGCCCGATAGAAAGGATCGAAACCAGTCCAACACCGTCCCCCGTAGTCCAATCTCCTTGAGTCTTAAGAGGAGACCCTCATGAGGGACGGTGTCGAAAGCCGCCGACAGGTCCAACATGACCAACATCACCTTTCCCCCTCGATCGAGCATCTCCCTGATGGCGTCGGTCACTTCCACGAGGGCTGTCTCCGTGCTATAATTAGCACGGAAACCCGATTGAGAATCATGGAGAGCGTTGTTATTCTCGATAAAGGTGGTAAGTGTATACTGAACATGCTTCTCAACCACCTTCGCCAGAGCAGGGAGGAGGGAGATCGGTCTGTAGTTGGCCGGCAGCAAAGGATCTAACAGAGGTTTTTTGATCAGCGGCAGAATAAGTGCGTGTTTCCATTCCCTGGGCACCACTCCTGAGCTCAACGATAAATTCAGCAGGGGGTTCAGCATGCTGTTTACTGCCGATGCCACCCTGCCCAGACACCTCGCAGGACAAGCGTCCAAGGGTGAGCCAGATTGGAGCCGGGACAGTAGCTCCAGCGATGTTCCACAGGACATCGGCGGAAAGACCGATAGTGTAGGTCTGGGCTCTGTTTCTAGAGAAGTTTCCGGGTTCCCTCTACGACCTAAATCGTTCACATCCGTAGCGGAAACCGCGGGCAGGAAAGAATCCTGGATGGCTTTGATCTTTGTGACAAAGAAATCAGCCAGTTGCCCTATCCACTCTTCTGTATGAGAGCTTGTCTGATGTCTCTGCCCTGCACAGTGAAAGGAGAAGGGGAATCCTGTCAACAGAGTGCTCCAGAGCTGTATCTTCCCTCCCCTGTGCTGGCTCCACCTCCTGTGGGGCGGCTGATGTCTCTGCCCTGCACAGTGAAAGGAAGAGAAGAGTCATGTCAACAAAGTGCTCAGGTTTGA
Organism: Lissotriton helveticus; assembly: GCF_964261635.1. Lineage (NCBI taxonomy): Eukaryota > Metazoa > Chordata > Amphibia > Caudata > Salamandridae > Lissotriton > Lissotriton helveticus. The sequence goes on from NC_136067.1 coordinate 801,833,880, forward strand.
AATAGGCAGAGGCCTCTCTGCCTTCAGAGAACAAAGGATTTTGGGGTATAAATATTGGGACCCAGTCCCACAGACTTTAGATCACTTCTGGAACAAGAAACCTTTCTGCCAAGGAGAAGAAACAAGGAAGCTGCAGGAGTTTGGACTGCCCCTCTGACAGTGTACTGTTTGCTGGGTTGGCCTGCAGTGGGTGCTTTATTGCCAAGGGAAAGGAGAAGGAACTTTCTAAGGACTTTCATCGACAGAATAGTCTCCAAGGGCTTGAACTGTGCTTGCCTCCTGCTGAAGTCTTAGGGACAAAAGACTTCACCTCCAGCTCCCTCCTGAATTTCCTTGCTGGGAATTCTGACTCCAGTCACTTGCGTGCCGCTGGGAGCTGGAAGCGCGACGCATCGAGAAGAAGCGTGTCGCTGCCGCAGCTGAAATCATCGCAATGCTGGAGAAGCGAGCCTTCGCCGCATCTCCCTGGAAGCGTGTGTTCATCGAAGCTGCCTGCTGTCGCATCGCCGGAGAAGTGTGACGCCATCGAGAGAGTCGCCATCGCATCGCCGGAGAAGCGCGTCGCAGGGCCTGTCACGGCTCCAAAGTACAGAGTCGTCGCAAGGCTGCCAGGGCGTCATGCCATCGCCGCATCAAGGGCGCCATCTTCTCGCATCGTAACTGGATCATCGCATTGTCATCGCATCAAGGCGCCATCTTGCGCACCGCATCAGGCCCGCAGGCCGAGAATCTACGCATCACCTCCGCACCGGTAAGGCTTACGACGAGTCCCCTACTCTGCGCAAGCATTGAGGAAGGACGCAACCATTCCCCCGGGTCACGGAACCGACGCATCTCCCCTTCTGCGAGTCCTTTTGTTTAGTTTGCGTTACGCAGCCAGGTACTTTGTTGAGAACTTTGTCGCATCTACCATCAACTTGAACAAAGAGTCATTAATCGTCTTTTAAGTAATCTTAAGGGTAGTATTGTGGATTTTTGTCATTTGTGGTCTTGTGTTTAAGTCTATATAAACCATACTTATTTTTATAAAACCATTGTTGTGTCCATCTGTAGTGTTATCACTGTGTTACTGTGAATATTCTCAAATGCTTAACACACTGCCTCTGAGATAAGCCTGTCTGCTCATGCCAAGCTACCAAGGGGGTGAGCAGGGGTTATTAAGGAGTGTAATCCCCTTATCCTGACTTAGAAGTCAGGGTCCCTATTTGGACTAAGGTGAATACCATTGCCAACTAGAGACCCCCAGATCTAACAGATTGCATTTAATCAACTGAGATTTCATTCTTTATGAGTGCCTTCCCCACTAATTAATATGTGAATATTATTGTATATGCAGTTAGGTGAAGTTGGAAAAACACTTAAACCAGCTACTGAATATTTGTTTGCTCTTTATAGGCCAGTAATTGGCCCTGGCACCACACCAACTGACCTCTCCCACATGGCACATAAAATCACCATCCCCATGCTTTTGTTAATACCCTTTGGCTGCATGTAAATGAAGATAGCCTGGAAATGGGACATTGAAATTAGTTTATGCTTCCAGGCCATCTTCATTTACACTTATTTCTGAGACATGTGCACCCCCTGTGAGGTTCCGTGAATTCTGAACCTGGGTCATAAAGGTCGTGGTTCTGTTACGATTTTGGTAACAGCGAACCGTAAACAGTGAGCTCAGCAAGTATAAGTGTTTTCGTCATGTTACACCGATCGATTCACTGTGTATTTGAAGATTTCGTTCTGAACCTTTGGGTTCCAATTTGTGCATGGCAGCCATTTTGTGGTTGCCCTCACATAGGCCGATGACTTTAGCTGACTCTTAGATGACCTGAGTGAACTGACCCTGTTGCCTGAAGCTGACCTTGCCAAACCAGTTTTTGCCCTTTAGCTGATCAAGATAGAGATCAAAGAGCAGGACATTGCTGAGTTTATGGTACATGCACACACCCTTCTATCTTGCTTCTCATCTGTTTCTGTTCCTTCTTTTTATGACCTGTTTACGATATGGGTTGTGGTCTTTTATTATGGGTTTGTTCAGCTTGTGTAAGAAGGAATGTTGGGTTTTTTGCATGCTTGCAAAAGCTAGGACTGCCCTTACTTTTGTGCTGAGTCATGTAACCCTAAAACATATAAAAGGCCTCTGTCCTCTGTATTCCTCAGACTACCTCATTCAGTTGCTACGGCTTCTGTGTGACGTGGCCTCACTTAATTAAGTTTAATAAAGATGTCTTTTCATATTCCAGCTTCTGTGCCACGTTATTTGTTATATTAGTAAGTATTCCCTGAGAATGAAGATTACAGTTCTTCAAATGGCGCAGCCAACGCGGGGCTAATCAGAGAAGTGGCTTTCTGTGGGAGTGATCTTGTCAGGAGACTGAAATCTACTGAGGAGGACAGAACAGGATTTTACTAAGAAGGTACTCTTTGCACAGGGATTCTGGAGATTCTTCGTCTCTGCAGCCCAGTATATTTCTGATCTTCCTGATTTTGATCCTCCACATGATGTCACTCCTGACAGAGAACCTTTTTTTTGGCGTGAGTTTTCTTAAAAAGACCGTTAGGTCATGTAGAACTTGACAGTTAGAATTTGGATGACCTTTTGATTAGTAAAAGTAAGAGTTAAGTATAAGTGGGTCGCTCCCAATCCTTTGTTCTTTGGTTCTTTGGTTTTGATTGGTTCTTAGTTTGTTTTGTCCTTAGTTCTTATTTGAAGATTGCAATTTTCAAAAACCGAGGGTCTTGTATATTTACGAGTGTATCGATAGAGATAGCCCCTTGAAGTTTGAAGCTAGATTAGTGAGCTATAAGATGCCTGATCTTAGCAAATTTTGAGCTTTGTGTTGGCCAACTTTGTATACGTTTGGATTAGCCGGCTTCCCCTAACGGGAATATCCAAATAGGTTTAGATTTAAAAACATATTTCTTCCTTGGTGATTTTGTATCCCCAGGGAATTAAAATATGACATAATACAAAACAAGGATCCTTTGTTCTGCGCAGTTTTATGAACAAAGATATGCAGAACGATTTTGTGTGGTGTTCTGCTAGCCAAAGCTAGTGAATTGAGTGTATTTTCGCTTCTTGGACATACATCAGTCTGTTGGGCTGTTTTTGCAGTCTTTTGAAACACAATTGAGAAGCGTTTCTTGTAAATATGACTTAAAACTAGTATTTACAAATGGTTTGGTTTAAGTACAGTCTGTGGGCTGTCCTTTATTTCTGTCCTGAGTATTGATATGTGGGTTAAATGTGTGTTTAAATGTCTATGTGGTTTTCCCATTAGTGCAATTTCTGTAAGTGAATAGCGATGGCACTATTCACGAAATGCATGGCTAAAAGTGCGCCGTATTGTGTGTCCTGAGTGTTTGACCCCTTTCTGTTTGTCTGAAATGAGCTCAAATGTGTGTTTGTGTTTTTTCTTGATGTTTTCAGTCTATTAAGCAAGATGTCTAAATGTTTAAAAACTAAAATGTAAATTCACATTCACTAGGAATAAAAAGCCCCCAAAAACGAAATTGGGTGTTTTGCAAAAAAAAAAAAAAAACTTACAGCATTTGCCTTAGATACATTGTGTTAGGTATTAACAGGCAAATGGAGTAAATTCCTGCTGAACTCAAAATAATATAGAACACGCATTGATATGTTTTAGTTTTAGTTTGAAAAAGACTGCCAGCTTGTTACAAGCACTTAGAGACTAGCTAAATAAACAGGAATTTTTATTTAGCCAGGATTTTCCCCTCAGTTGCACAGGTGAAAACTTTGCATTTCAGAATGTTGTTTTAAAAAGGTTTCAAAACTAAGGTTCATTATTTTGTTTTATAGGAAGACATTTCAATTAAGGGTTTTCCTTTCTTTAAGCATTTTTCTAATAATATTCTTGGCTCAGTTGCTAAATAATAATTAACCCATGTAATGAAGAAACATTTATTTATGAGTATTGATTTGTGGGTTAAATGTGTGTTTAAAATGCCTATTTGGGTTTCCCATTAGTGCAACTTCTGTAAGTACATAGCGATGGCGCTATTCACGAGATGCATGGCTAAAGCGCGCTGTATTGTGTGTCCTGAGTGTTTTGACCCCTTTCTGTTTATGTCTGAAATGAGCTCAATGTCTGTTCGTGGTTTTTCTTGATGTTTTCAGTCTATTAAGCAACATTTTGTAAGCATATTCTGGGGTCTGTTGCTAAATAAAATTGTCCTTTTTAGAAAGAAAACATGGCGCAAACATTTTGTCATGTTATAAGTTAGGCTTCTGTGCTTAGGCTTATAAATGAATGCGTCTAAAATGATAGGCAAGGGATGCAGCTCGCTTTTATATGTGGAATTATCAAAAATAATTGGGTTTATTAAAAATAATTATTAAATTATGAAAAATAATTATTAAAATTAAGTGCTACAAAATTCGTTTTTTACTATTCATGAAGCTTAATGCTCATACTATGACATCCTTGCATTAAAATGTAATTTAAGTTGTGCTATACCGCATAATGAGAACATTAGCATATAGAATTTCACTTAGCGCAGGCGTAAAAAACTCATTTTTCTAAAGATTTACATGGGATATGTCTGATTAAAAATCTCTGTAATTTGTAAAAACATTCTGAGGATGATTAATATGTAACATAATTATAGGATATTTATTTTTAAGTGCCCCTAATATCAAAGTCGAATTTGGGTAAAATAGACCATTTAAAACAGCATTCTTGCCATTTTTAATAGCTTTAAAGTGTTTTAGGCTTCAGTAAATGCATACATTTAGGTATAATACAAATTTGCAGGTTGTCCCCATTTGGGCTTACTTTTAAATGGCCCAGTGAGATCCAATTAAAGTTGCTGAAATGAGTACCATTGCAACATGCATTTGTTCTAAAAACTGGTTTGTGTGTTATTAGGTTTTGTGATTCATTCACAGTAAATGTAGTAGGCCTTTTGCCTTTGTCAGCCTCAGAATGAGCAGAGAGTGGGGGCTAGAAGAAGCTGCAGCTGGCTCAAGTCGCGCTGAGATGCTATCTTTGGTTTCCCTGTAAACAATGGAAGGTGGCTGTCATGTTGACATTTGCGACCTTTTAAATTAGGGCTTGGTCTCTGTGAAATGCAGAATGACCTTGCTAAACAGGCCTCTAAAAGGAAGGGTTTCTGGTTTCTCCACAAAATTAAAGAACTCAATTCCAAAGGGAAAAATATGAAAAAGGTCTCTTTGAAAGTCCCAACACATGCTAAATGCTCTGCAGAAATGATAGATTTCTATTTCTGCTCTAAAAAAATTATGTCCGCTAGTTGCTTTTATTTGACAGAAAATGAGGCATTGCATTAAGTTTTATACAGAAAATAAGAGGAAGCTCTTTATTCAAATATTGAAGGCTACATGCCCAAGTGAGAACGAATTGTGGGCAAGGCTAACATGGAGTGTCAGTGAAAGAATTGTACTTTTGGAAAGTTAAAAGGGCTTCATGTTGCAAGGTGACCGACAAGATGGTAACAGTTAAGTAATGGAAATTTATTTTTGTGTCTGTTCATATGTATTATGTTTTGTCTTCTGATTAAAAGTTATAATTGATGTCTGTTAGTTAAGAGAAATGTCTCTCTTTTGTGTGTTGTGTATTTTTGTTTGCTTGCTTCTGCTCACAGATAATCCATGGATTGCTCTGGGGGATTTTAAGGCTGACAAGACACGTGAGTTTGGTTGGTTGAAATGAGATGGTTTTTTTTTGCGTAACTCCTTTGGAAAGAAATGTCCATGCGTTTTTCATATTTGTGTATTTGGTTCTATCATGAATTGTTCTTGCTGGTTCTGTGTGTCTGAAAGTTGTATTTGACAGCAGATATCCACTAATTGGTGATCTACTGTCAAAAAGGAGGGTAAGGATTTTAAACCTGACACGGTATTATGCGTCACCGCTCATTTATATATGCTATTGTTTTACAGCGAGTATATCTGATGGCTTGACATGTCCGTTTTGTGCGTTTTTTTGCATGTTTTATGTTTTATGTTGCTGCTTATGATACTATTACAAGTTTACCTGTGTTGTGAAGGGATATACATGACGATGTGTATCCTGCAAACAGTTGGGTAGATTTGCTTTGACACTAAATTTCACAGAAAGACAGACAACACTTCATCAGTGTATGTCAAATTTGGTTTTAATGGTATTTGAAGGAAAATAAAAAGATATACAGGAAACAAGGTTTCACCTACAGTCACATTACTGCCCCCTTTCCTGTAAGGAACAGGCGGCCCTAAAATTATGTATCCTGATTGGACGTAAGGATAAATTATAGATTTGTGACTCTTGTACATGGTGACCTAATTTCTATACTACATTAGTCAGTTTTATTCTGCTTCCTAAGTAGTATATGGCTTTGTACCATAAAGGAAACCAGGTTTCCTTTTTCCCTGAAGAAGGAACTGGAACATTAGCTGAGATTACCGTATATGGTGTAGCGGCCAGCGGTAGAGTTAAATTTGTATACTATTGTGATTTTTTTTTGTGTATCACCCATACTCTTGGTATTGTGTCACATGTCTGACTATCACCCAAGCGCATCGTGCCTAGTCATTGGGGATTTTAGCTGTGTCCTAGTCCCATTTCTCTTTTCCGTATTCCTTTCACCAGTCAGCTTTTATTATTATTAGTGTATTGTTCAGGTTCACACTTTCAGATTGCAGTAATGTACCATGGACCCCCATCTTATGTATAATTCCCTTTTGCATAACCAGACTGTTTTCCCTGATAATCTGCACTATGCGATTTTTCTTTTGAGATGTTCTAGATGAGGAATTGAGAAACACCTATATGTAATCATTGAGATAAAATGTGTTTGCCCCATTAGACGATGCCACTATGTGTGAGGACATCCATTCAGATAGAATTCCCATGTCGCTATCTACCCTTAGATGGTGAAGGATATGCTCTCACACGGAAACCCAATTGAAGAGCCTAGAGGCACTGTTTTGCCTACTGCCTTTGTTTTTGTATTGCCTTTGAGAATGACAGTGTATTTCAACACAGAATTTTCCCATGGCGTATGGCCACTCCTTTGAAGATTGCAGGCCACCTGTTTTCAGTCCTTTTGTTATACAATGAACTGTTTAAAGCATCGTACTTGCTCCATCAGACGGCATTGGACATCACAGAACCAGAATTTCAGTGCAAAAGAGCGCCTGTCATGTTCTGGTAAACTCTGACAGTGTGCAGTCCCTTGAGCCCCTTGGCCTGAGTTTTTGCCACACACACCCCCCTTTTCCTTTGCTTCAACGGAAGTGCAGTGCACCGGAGGATCCAAAATTGGCAAAAGGCACTCCATTCTGGTGCCCATGAAAGAGCAGCCTGAGCATCCTCTGACACTGAATGATGAGTGTTGGAGTCTGAGAATGGTCCCGGGTCTGCACAAGATTTTGTGCCCATGATCAATGAAGATCATGCTATCTGTAGTGTCTGCCGCAGAGGAGAGATACTGGTGCACTGCATTGAGACATTGAGACTTTTGTGTGAGCATTGAGTGTTTGCCAGGAGGGCACTCCAACGGATACTGAGAAGCACCATTTACATGAAAGGCTTGAATGAAGAGGCCCATGCGGAAGAAAACAACAAAAGAAGATTTGATGGACAATAGAAGCCTGCCAGAGAGGCTTTTTGAACGGACTCTGGGCATAGTTGGTTTCACAAGTGGTTTCCGTGCGATTGCATATAATAGGTGTTAGGAGACTAATTTTTGCTGTTTTGCTGGCATTGTTTTAAAGTAGTATTCTGTTTAGTAAAAGCAGAATAAAGTCCATTCTCTGTGGAAGAGTATCCCTTTTCATCTGAGAGCATTAATAAGGATCACCACTGTTTCACCTGAACATATGATAAATTACTGAAATGCATAGGAGCCCTAAAAATGTTACTAGATGATTTTAGGATTTACTTTTTGCTTAGGGTTGTGAAAAATTTTAATTTCGTTTGTAATAGTGGTCACTACTTTCTCCTGTTGTCTATATGTTCTTAACAACGTGTTTTCTAGTGTTTTTAAACATGACATTGTCTTTTATGGGTGGGATTGTTTTTGCTACCCAATTGACATCTGTACCCACCTCCCAACCTAGCTCTCTTCCTACTACTACTTCTTTGCATTCTTTCCATACTTTACCTGAACATGAAGTGGTTAGGAGGTCAGAGTTTATTAAAAATTCCTTTGTACAGCTTCTGCATCAACACCAGTTAGTAGTGAACATCACTAATTGTTGGGTGTGTGGTCTTATGCCACATACTACAGATAGAGGTATTCCCTATTTTGTCCTGCCATATGCGGCCTTTGTGCTACTACGTGTGTAAGGAGACCTGTCCAGAGAGAGTTACTAAGTACTAGGATGATGCTACAGCAACATCTTGATGATCTTATGAATATAGACCTGGATTCAGATTGACGTGAGTTTAGGTTATTGCCTATGTAAGGGCAAAAGGAGGGTCTGAGGTTCCGTGAATTCTGAACCTGGGTCATAAAGGTCGTGGTTCTGTTACGATTTTGGTAACAGCGAACCGTAAACAGTGAGCTCAGCAAGTATGAGTGTTTTCGTCATGTTACACCGATCGATTCACTGTGTATTTGAAGATTTCGTTCTGAACCTTTGGGTTCCATTTTGTGCATGGCAGCCATTTTGTGGTTGCCCTCACATAGGCCGATGACTTTAGCTGACTCTTAGATGACCTGAGTGAACTGACCCTGTTGCCTGGAGCTGACCTTGCCAAACCAGTTTTTGCCCTTTAGCTGATCAAGATAGAGATCAAAGAGCAGGACATTGCTGAGTTTATGGTACATGCACACACCCTTCTATCTTGCTTCTCATCTGTTTCTGTTCCTTCTTTTTATGACCTGTTTACGATATGGGTTGTGGTCTTTTATTATGGGTTTGTTCAGCTTGTGTAAGAAGGAATGTTGGGTTTTTTGCATGCTTGCAAAAGCTAGGACTGCCCCTTACTTTTGTGCTGAGTCATGTAACCCTAAAACATATAAAAAACCTCTGTCCTCTGTATTCCTCAGACTACCTCATTCAGTTGCTTCGGCTTCTGTGTGACGTGGCCTCACTTAATTAAGTTTAATAAAGATGTCTTTTCATATTCCAGCTTCTGTGCCAAGTTCTTTGTTATATTAGTAAGTATTCCCTGAGAATGAAGATTACAGTTCTTCACCTGAGAATGCAGCCACAGACCACCAGGAGGGCGTACCCCACAGTTTGAAGAAGTCTGCTCTAGTTTCTGCCACTGGATGGGTGACCTATAAGGCTGGGCACAGTCTGTTTTACAACTCAGCTGCGGGTTACTACTCAACAGAATTTGTCTGCACGCGTACCGGTACTGGTCAGTGAGAGGCCTGACCTGGCCTTCGCCACCGAAGCAGTGCCATAGTGACAGCAGAGCTCTGCATCAGCCTCGGAGCTCACCGACATGCTGTGGCACTCCTTACTCTGCTGGCAGCATCTAATACTGGCTTCAGAACTCGTGCTGCAGTTAGCGGCCACTAGTTTTTTGCGAGTGGCGTGTATTATTTTCTGAGAGAGCCTGTAGACCTTTAGTGGTCCGAGGGTTTTCCTAGGGATCTATCCTTCATATAGAAGAAGCAATGTTGAAGCAGAAGGTCCTTCTAGAGGACTTCAGTGATCCCCAGAGCATCAGCCATTGCTTTTGTGCCCCAGCCAGGTAACAAGTGCATGCCGTATAGTGATTAGAATTATTTACAACAAGGGGTGGTGATGGACAGAGTCTCTGAATTAAGCAGAGTACTCTCACCCAGTCAAGAGATCAGGGCTAGATCCAACACCGTTTTTTAGCTCATTGCACCATCCCAGTTTCAGAACCTGGCTGTATGCAAATTAGTCTGTCCCTGGCCCAGTGCATCATGGGAACAGGGCAGACCAGACTACAAAAGCCAATTCTTACACTGGGAAGGAAACAAGCTTCCGGGGACCGGTTTCTGCCATTTCAGGCGTCTTCGGCCCGGCTTGCTTGAATCCTGATGGTGCAATGAGCAAGGGACTCACATCTGAGTATACCCTTCCACGCTGCTTAATTCAGAGACTCTGTCCCTCACCACCCCTTGTTGTAAATTATTTTGTCCACCCTAAGCGTGGAAGGGTATACTCAGACATGAGTCCCTTGCTCATTGCACCATCAGGATTCAAGCAAGCCGGGCCGAAGACGGCTGTAATGCCAGAAACCGGTCCCCGGAAGCATGTTTCCTTCCCAGTGTAAGAATTGGCTTTTGTAGTTTGGTTTGCCCTGTTCCCATCATGCACTGGGACAGGAACAGACTAATTTGCATACAGCCAGGTTCTGAAACTGGGATGGTGCAATGAGCTAAAAAACGGTGTTGGATCTAGCCCTGATCTCTTGACTGGGTGAGAGTATTCTGCTTAATTCAGAGACTCTGTCCCTCACCACCCCTTGTTGTAAATTAGTTTGTCCACCCTAAGCGTGGAAGGGTATACTCAGACATGAGTCCCTTGCTCATTGCACCATCAGGATTCAAGCAAGCCGGGCCGAAGACGGCTGTAATGCCAGAAACCGGTCCCCGGAAGCATGTTTCCTTCCCAGTGTAAGAATTGGCTTTTGTAGTTTGGTTTGCCCTGTTCCCATCATGCACTGGGACAGGAACAGACTAATTTGCATACAGCCAGGTTCTGAAACTGGGATGGTGCAATGAGCTAAAAAACGGTGTTGGATCTAGCCCTGATCTCTTGACTGGGTGAGAGTATTCTGCTTAATTCAGAGACTCTGTCCCTCACCACCCCTTGTTGTAAAGTATAGTGATTAGAAGACAAGAAGGAAAGCATAACACCCGAGGGAATAAGGGAGCAAGAGGCTGATGGGTATCTCTGGTACTGACAGCATGGGGTTTCTGGAAATGTAAACTCTTGAGCAGGTAGGGCTCTTCATATATATCCCGCTTCTTGCAGAAAGTCCAACTGCTACCTTCAGCTCTTGCCTGAGATGATCCCAAATAAAAAGGAACCATCCTATAACTGTGAATTTCCGCCCTTTCATTTTGGCATAGGGCAGGGCAGCGCCCTATTCCAAAATATCATAAATGAGGCCCTAAGTGTGTCACAGAAAGCTCTCCCAATTAAGCTAAAACCACTTTTCCTGCTGGCAAACTTAAACAAGAAAAGAGAAATGCATGCCACAGAATCAAAAGTGTTACAGGCACTAAACTCATGAACGGTTAAGGTCACACAACATGGAGTCACATAGAAGGCATAGTTTAAATCCAGGCCAAAGAAAGCAGATTGATTTTGCACATTTCTGAATACAGAGAGACCATGTTACAGATTTGGTTTATGGACTAACATAAGTGTTACATAATTCACATAACGTTTTTTTTCCTATTGTTCTACCTTCTTCTCAATGTATAAAAGCCTCTTCCGTGACAATTTGCTATAATACTAGCCAGAAGAAAGGTCTGGGGGCATCCTGCTCAGTATGATCTATTTGGAAGTTTAATATTAATTTATGATAAAGTTGCTCGGTAGTTGGGTCTCCTGCAACCGAGTTTTCGGTAACCTGTCAAGCCAGTCAAGGGCTGATCAGAACCCCACGTAGCAGGAAAGCACGCTGGGGAGGCAGAAGTTTTGTTCTGGGGGCAGCCACTGCTTGGAATGCTTTACCAATTGCATTGAGACAGGTCACGGATCTGTTGGCCTTCCGGAAAAAGCTAAAAACGTGGCTGTTTACCAATTAATAACAGGTTAGATGGCTAGGGGAGCTATCACTACAGCGCCAGGACTCCGTTTGGTATCAGCGGGCTCTATAAGTGCCATAAATAAATAAATAAAAATAAATAAATAACCTTGTGGTTAAAGCTTCAAGTCCTACGAGGAACAATTTTGAAACTTATGGGTATAATTTACAATGGGTGTCCAGATGACCCCATGGGACCTGGAAGTAAATGCCCAAGTTATGAACATTATTTTAACAGCAAAATACTTTTTGGGAGTTTGTGGACTAAAACCAATTAGAAAAAATTACTAAATTATAGTGGCTTTAAAATAATAAATTGATGTTTGCAAGTTTTTTACTTTTGCAGGATGAGTTAAACACAACTATTTGCAATATTTTGAATGTATTCTATTTGAGGAACAACAATTAACTGTATAGAATGAAACAAAAAAGATTCACAAACATGTCACCGGTAGCTGAAGTGACTTCACACACACGTTCACCCTCTAGATAATCATGTGACCCCGTGCCTCAAAAGTCTCCTGTACGCTTCTGGATGTCTTGTGAAAGAGCAATGAGCTGAAAATACAAAAAAGTAAACAAGCACCATGTTTACTTTTCCTTAATAGCCCACAAACCCAGGGTAGCAAGGGTAGGGCCAGGAGTGCAAATAGAAAGTAGCACTGACAAAGACAAAATGTGTCGCCAATGCAAGAGGGATTGGCTTTGCCAATGTCTTTTAGTCATGTTGTATGCATGGTTTGCAGCTTGGCTAAAATGAAAATTAGAAAGAAAGCGGTATGGCGTGGCCGGCACCAGCGCTGGGTCATAGCGCTTTTTTGGGTGAAACTGGAAAGAAAAGGCAAGGGAAGGGGTTGTGGTAGTGGGGGTACGGGCAAGCAAAGTCTATGGGGAAGAGTGGTGGACGAGGACAGCAGCACAGAGAAGGGGTTGGCACAAGAGGGAAGAAGTAACAAGCAGAAGGGGTTGGAGGGAGGGGAAGAAACACCACGGTCAAGGGGGAGTGAGTAGGAAAGAGGAAATAGTACCTCAATCACCACTCAAGCAGAGAACAGACACTAATCAAGAGGAAACAATCTGTGCTTGGCCCATGATCCACAGAAAGAAAAGGTCAGGCGATGGCCAATTAGGAGGCAGCAAAGAAGAGTGACAATGAACCCAATGAATGATAAGCAACGGGCGGGTTCCAAACCCTATATTGCACACAATACCCCTTGCAGCACATGCACAGTCGGTAGGAGAGACCAAAAAATCTGTGGTAACTGTTTATGCATGTATATTCTTTATTTATGTTAATCATGCATTCGAAGTTCCAAATAATGAAAATAAAATATGAACAAAAAATCGGCCAGTTTTCCTACCATTAATAGCACATACTTGGTAAACAAATTTGCCGGCAGCTTAGTTATTCAATTTATTGAACTGGTACACTGGCCAAATGCACCCGACCATAGACATGCACAATTTGCATCAATGCCTCTTTCCTGATAGTCTTAAAACCCTTTCTATAAAGGACAAAAGACGTGGGTAATGTGGATTCAGCTTCCTAGATAGCATATTCATTGGCTTTTAAGTGGCAAACAAATAGTATAATAAAAAAAAGAGCGCGTTCAGTAATGGAAGCAATTAAAAAATGCAAATGGTGGAACACTTTTTGTCAAACGTGTTCAGATAAGAAAAAGCTCATCTGAAAGTAGGCATTCAAGTCAGTAATATCATTTGGCGTCTCCTTGTTTCACGGAAACATTCGAAAGAAATAAGCTTTATTCGAAAGAGGGTTCCCGACACGTGCTGTGCATTTTCACCATTGTATTTGTATGGTTTGTTAACAGCATTGTCTGAAAATTAAAACACCCCCTCTGGTGGTCACTTTGAAGTAAGGCAGCTTTAGATCCCCTCTAGAGTTGCACACACTTTCAAAACACGTTTGGAATGTTTAATCGGTATTCGTTTACATTGATTTTTGCTTCTGTGAACCCTTTTGCTTTATTATGAAAAGCAATGTTACTTAAACAATAAGTGCTAGGGGAATTATTTCCGCCCCAGGTTTTCGAATACGTTGTAATTGGCACCAGTGGCATTACTCATTAGTTTGGATCGGGTAAAAGACGCTAGTGTGTATTTCTGGTACATTATTGACGGGAACTTATAATGAATCAGGTTTGATCAATGAAATAACAGACGTTATCGTGTTTTCAGGTATCAGAACATATGTGCTGGTCAGTGTCTCCCAAGTGCGCAAAAATAAAAAGTACGAGTTGAAAAAACCAGTGTGACATGAAAAATAGCAGATTCATACAAGGTGCAACTGTAAAATAAAAATTGTAACTACCACAGGAACACCACAGGAGCTCTGAAAATTTTGTAGAAAAACGTTTGAACTGTTTCCGAGAACGCTCATAGGAACTGATTCTAATTCCCCTAAATCCCTCTAATTTCAACTCAAATTGACTTCTGAGATGAAAGGAATAAAAATAGATTTCGTTTCCAGAGGTGTACAGTTTAGGAACTCACTTTGTTACGGGGAAGGTGGGAGTAGAATGAGACATAGATGCAGGTAAATTAGACCGTGACATATATGCGGGTAAAGTAAAGTTAACTTTCTCTTGCAGTGCTAATAGTTTCCAGCTGGGAACTAAAAAAACAATCTTTCAAAAATGTGATTAAACCGTTCAGTCAGTCCATTTGTCTCCAGTTAATATAATTCCACATAGTAATTAATATATGGCAATCCATTAGAAAAACATTGATTTCTGTGTCTACAAATTGTGGACAATTATCTGTCACAAATATTTCCAGATATCTTTCTAAAAGCAACACCTCTTTCAGGAAGATTAATACTCCCACGGCCATTACCTCATTACAGCCTATTATTAAAAAAAGAAACATCCATCACTATGGCGTATTTGGTCACTCCCCCAGCCATGGTATGCTCCAGAACTCTCCAGCCCAAACCCCTGCCACATTTGTGTTGGCATTTAATTGGCATTATGGTAATTTTGGACCACATATTTACTGTCATTTGTTGCATATGAAAAGCAGTCTCTTGGATGCTTATATATCTAGGAATCCTTTTAAATCCACCAGAAATATCAGAATCAGAAATATATGTATTGTGTAATTAAATAAAATCATAACAGTCATGGCAGTCACTACTACAAATACAAATGAAAGAACAAACAAATAAAAGAACATCCCACGTCAAAAAAATCAGCAGTAAACCTTTGTCAGTTAACGGCTATAGCTATGTACAAACATAGTCACAATAAAAGATGTATACTGGCGTCTGTACGATAAAATATAACCATACTGGCCCTAGTGACTGATTATGTTAAAACCCCTCTGGGAGGGCCCCCCAGCTAGTGCTTTACTTACGAGACAGATTTTACAATGTTTTTGGGAGTTGGGTTGACAGAGCATCTGAGTGTTTTCAGAGGATCCTCCTTTGACTATGAGTAATTTTATTAGGCATCGAAGGCAAGGCGAGCGGTGGCTAAATAATTAACCAACAGGCAGTCCTCGTGGAGCCATAATTGAATTATTTCATTTTAAAGTTCTCCTCGGAGTATAAATTAAAGTGCCATATGCAAAATTATAAAGTGCTATGCAGGCCCATCTAAAACTTCCTAGCCAGGTTAGAGGAATAGCTGGATGTACATTTTACAATGCTTCTACGGGACTAAGTGCACCGAGCGTGTAGGTGATATCAGCTGATCCTCCTTTGGCCAGGGATGTTTTATTAGGGCATAAGGGACAAAGCAACCAGTGGTATGCAGGCCCACTGCTAAGCAGTCTTTCTTGGGGCCTTGATTGAGTTGCTTCAAATTAAAGTGCTCCTCAATGCGCAACTTAAAATGCCACATGCATCATAATGAAGTGCTGTCCATACTTGACTAAGGACTTCCAACCAAGCAAGAAGAGTGGCTGGGCTACTAGTGAGAACTTAAAGAATATCTCCAAAGCACCCGGCGTTCTGTCCATTCCCAAAGTGGCTTTGACTGTCCTTCATCATGAGCTTTGTGGGCTGGTGCTGATATGCAAGGGGGCAGCACTGCTGGAGCGATCGGCTAATGTTCTTTGGCACTAGCTAGTACTGTATTGCGTGCCACTGTCAGGGTAGCCTAATAGTTAGAATGCTTCTTGTTATCGTATGCATTTTGTTGTGGGTTAAGCAGCTTGAGCTGCTATACTGGCAGAGAGCAATGTCCACGTAAGACCCTTTACCCTTGGTTGAATGCCCAGCCAAATTACTGTGTAGGGCTTTAAACACTTTCCCCGCCGCATTCCCCTTAGCTGTCTGAAGAAATACTTCACTACGAGAGCATGGAGCTCACAGGGTTTTGTGCTCCACAACCGCCTGCAGGGTTCAAAGCAACGTTTTTAGAAATTTCAGACAGTTGGATGGATTCCCCTTTTCAACAACACTGCATGGATCCATTAAAGGCCCGTATGTTTACAGATCTCAAGATGAGGTGTAGCCAATATTTTCTGTTTGGCAGTTGTGGTTTGTAAATGTAGACTATGTGAACCAGGGACTCAGCTCCCATGGTGCACAGCTGCACAGCTTATCATCACTGCACCCCCTTGTGCCCTTCAATAGGCTTTTAGGGGAATCAGTCCAATTCTTAGTTTTATCAATTGGGCGTTCAGACCTTTGAACCAGGTTTGTGACAAATATATTGGGAGAGCCTTGGCATCATACAGGTTTGCTGGCCAACTGCCAGGGAACTTCTCCTTCGGGGTCTTCTTGACCCAATCGGTGGATATTAATTTCACTTGCTTTAGAAATAGCTCTGAGATCTGCTTCACGGAAAGATTGACCACATGTCCTGTTCTTCTAAATATGCCAGAGAGCTGCTCAGGTCCTGGAGCCAGTTGGAATGTGCCCAGTTCAATGTTGACCACAAGATGTATCTTAGGGTGCCAGGCCATGTTCGTTTTGCTTTAAGGCAATAGGTCAGGAATTTCACTTTCAGGATCCACTGCTTTGAAGTCACATTGAATTCAAGGCAGACTTGAGCATGGGTTGTGCAGTCAGGTAGGATAAATATGTTTCTTTATCAGATAATTTGGCTTTGGCTAGTCAGTTAGCCATTCTGCCTCTGAATAGCAATGCGCCATAGGCCATGGTGGGCATTAACTTGCTAGTGGTCACCTTTAATAGTGCTCTCGGCTTGGGAATCTGCAGCAACTTATGTATCTTGCAGGAGGCCTGAGTCAAAGAGTTGACTGGGGCTTGCTGAGCTTGTACACAAGGAGTAATTCGACCATGGCCATCCAGCCAGATTGCAAGGTACTTATAAGAGTTCACTTTCTCAATTGGGATTCCTTGGATAAACCAGGATCCTCTCTATATTACCTAACAGCTGATATCATATATTTTGTCTTTGCAACATTGAACTGTTGAATTTTCAATACTTGGCCAGGGAATCCAGGAGTCTCTGTAGGCCAATTTGCATCTGATCGATGAGCACTCTGTTGTCTATGTATTGCCCCATTTGTAAGATGTTCTTTTAGGTCAGCTAAGTACATATTAAATAATAGAAGAGCAAGAATGCACCCTTGTTTTAAGAAGTTGGATTGACATTTTATGGACAGAACCTCTGCCCATTTATTAGGAATCCATTTGAATACTGTGGCAGGCAGGCCATTCGGCTGAGGGGCGCTGTTTAAATGCATGGAGCGGATCTCGTTTTCCACCAGTGTCCTTTCTACTTCAGGGATGATTTTCCTTTCATCGCTGGCAGATGTTGTTGGAACAAAGCTGGTTGACATAGAGACATATGCATTTCCCAACAGGTGGGGCGATGTTGGCTACGGCTAGCCAGAGGTTTAGCTGCAGCCAGCCCGTTAAACTGTGCTCTGAATATTCTTTGGTCATTTGATTTGATTATCTCATGGAGTAAGGCCACCTAATTTCCTCTTTGTTCAATTGACCGATCTGTATCAGTTTCCTGTAAGTTGTTCTTGAACATATGAATTTATATTTTGTGAAGTTGCCAACTTTACTCCAACATTAGACTCTGAGGTCTCTATTCAGTTTTCATTTCAGACTGCTTAATTCCTCTTTAAGTTGGCCAGACTCCATCATGCTGTTATACCGCTTGTTTTTTGCTCGGCCTACCTGGTTTTGTGCTGACATCCTCTGCCACCTGAAGGCATGATATCCCACTTCCAATGGATCCGGGATAGATCGGTGCCCTAATACTTTACTTAGAAACTCCTATAAAATATACTCCAAAAGGGGATGAGCCTGTCTTGGTCCTCTGTGAGCCATTTGATTCTCCTGATGGGCTCAAGGTCCTCCTGGCTGTCAATGCAGCGTATCTTTGGACGGCAAAAGTCCAAAGTGGTCACTTCTCATTTTGGCGTAATCACCAACCAACCATGAATGGATATCAAATTTGCTTATTGGATGAAAATGAGTTATTGATGCTCAGATGTAATCAAGAGTAGTCCTCCTATTATGTGAGAAATGAGTATAAGCCACTGGGGAGTAAGATTTACACCTGCCATTCAGGAGGCACAGCCCAGCCCTATATCAATTAAAGCAGAGCTGACTTCTTAGCCATGCCTATCTGGTCTTCGGAATTTTACCAGAAGGTGGGGGATATTACAATTTTGGTTGTTTGTACTCCTGTCATATAGGGCTTGCACCAGAGTTAGTTAAATTAGCGTTGAAATCGCCTGTGTTTAACCATATGGACTTTGGGTATGTCAATTTTAGATCTCTCAACGTGGGCAACAAATGGGTTAATGTATCCACCCTTTTACCTTATACAGGATGGTATTATATACTTCCTATGACCAGTGACAGAATGCTGCTTTGGGTAGAATTATTGGCTTGGGTTAATGTAATAATGATGTAATCGCCGTTTCCCATTTCAGCTGTAGACATCATGACAACCATCTCATTTTTCATAAATTTGAGAATCCCCCAGAAGTGTGACCATCTGTTTTTTATCTGATCACAGGGGATCAGGATAAGGGGCTGAAGCAGGTGCCCAAGTCGCTTGTAGGGATACAATTTAAATCAATCTTAAATGAGATATTGCCTCTTTTTCAACCTCCTTTTCAGATAGCCCTTTTATTTTCTACAAGAACAATTTTACGGAGGTCAGGATATTGCAATACTGGTTTCTAGACCACCGGGCTAGAGTCCCTGGAAGTCAAGCCCAATCCATGATTTTTGATTGGTGGG
Organism: Lissotriton helveticus; assembly: GCF_964261635.1. Taxonomy (NCBI): domain Eukaryota; kingdom Metazoa; phylum Chordata; class Amphibia; order Caudata; family Salamandridae; genus Lissotriton; species Lissotriton helveticus. The sequence continues at coordinate 801,852,789 of NC_136067.1, forward strand.
CTGTACATGCTCTGGCTCTAAATGTCAGCTCACCTGATGTCACAATTGGAAACCTGAAGGCACTTTTATCGCTGACTAGGCCATAGTCATGGGTCTTCAGGGGTGTCTCTAGACTCCTTTCAGGGTGTCCCGCCAGCTACAGAAGCATTATGCATAAATATTGGGGGATATTCCACACTGTCACCTTCACTATTTTTATTCACCATTCGTCCAACAGTGCATTGCTTTCCTCAAGGGCCTGGACTGTTTTAGGGCTGGTAAAGATGATTTCTGAGCGATCGTTAATTTCCCCCCTTACCGGAGGAATAAAAGCAACAGATTCAATGTCCTTTGAGTTAAGGGATTCCATGTCAAACAGGGTTGAGCACAGTGTTATGGTGTTCCTTCTGTTTAAAAAGGTTCCATTTCACCCGGAAAGTGTATTCAGGGTAGTGGATGATTTTATTACTAGTCTCTGTATATCATGGTTTTTACTGAAGTGGTCCAAAATAACTGTAATTTCTGGGATGTTTTTTTCTCTTATGACATCCTCAAGGGTATCAACTTTAGATCCTGGGTACCCAGGGACTGGGTCTGTTGGGGCCACTTAGGGCCCGCTGTATTTGCCCTATATACATTTCCATGATCCGAATCAGCACGTTGGTTGGGGGCTTTGCTATACAAGGAACAGATCAACCAAGTTGGCCGAGTTGAACTGTCCCCGCTATTTGTTTATTAGTAAATGTGCCCACTGAAAACACCTGTGCTTGCTGGATGCTGGCAGACAGGTAGCAGTAATTTTCTGTTATATCCTAGGGCTCTCCAGGGGGTGCCTTCAATGAGACCACCTGAGCACAAAATTGCATACAGCACACCTCTCAAATCAGCTCTCCAAGCAGCATCCAGGTAAGCTATGAGCTCTTGAGCTCAGGAAATTCATCCTAGCTCACGTAGTCCATTCTTTTACATATGGCTAGCTACAGTATTATGGAGCATTTTTAAACCAGCCTGCTTCTGCTTCACTCTTAAAACCATATTTTTAGAAGCCTCAGCTCATGTCAGAAACTAGCTGTGGTGGTCAAAGCATCCATTGGAGCAAGGACACATTTTGCACTGAAATTCAAGAAATAAAGAAGCCTACATTTCTCAAACAATCCTTCCTGAGTAGTGGGCATAGGACCTGGAATTCAACCTCTCTTGATGGTAGGATAAGTCCACTTTATGATACTTTTGAAAAAAGAAAATCTGGCTATTGCAGCACTTCTTCCAACCATGAACGACACCTCTATCATTACTATAGCCTTAAGAATTGATATAGTTTTTGACAATGGTCTGATTGCCCTGTGTGCTACTCACGCTGTAACCGTCCAACATACGCTCCGATCTTCAAAGCAACTACAAAGCTTGTAACTTGTAAATGAGTCATTAGACTGAGCCAAAACCCAGATGTATGATCTATCAAACAAGCTGAAATAAAAATTATGAGGCTGCCTCTAAAGGTTGTTCCCATAAATTTATGGCCAGTTATTAAAGATTCCTCCAATACTTGTATTTCATAATAAGTGTTAGAAATTGTTTTTGGAATGGCTAGGGTATGCACCTTAGCCAGGGAGAACCCACCATTCTTGTCAGGGTCAGTCAGATTCACACATAAGATAACCTGTGTGCCACCTCTAGAAGCTTGGTGCAGAGCAGGCATGTTTACCAAAAGAGGCAATGTGTAAAGTATTTGTGAAATACATGGATTACAGTAACACTGTGAAAACATCACAAAAAGACTGTATACCAGTGTAGAAAAATAAGGAATCTTTATCTGAGAAGAACAGAATCAAAATGATAAAAATATCCAATTACAATTGCATAGGTTATCACATTTTAGGCGTAAGCGTTGAAAATCACAGTGCTCAAAAATATTTGGGCGCTCCCTTTAAGGGAGTTATGGTAATGACTATTTAGTGGACTGCTGGAAGAGAACTCACAATTATAAATCCAATGTGGTCTTCTGACTGGAATAATTTACAGGGGATCTCGGCTTCCCCGATTCGAACTGAATGAAGGCACCTCAGGACGCGGAGCAAAAGCACTCAACAGGCAGCCCAGAGCCTCAACGCAAGGCCTCACTGGGTGTATGCACACAATTAAGCTGAGCAGTCTGCATCGCTCCCCCACGTACAGTAACTTGTCAGTGTCTTGACATCCATGTGAATATGCCCTTAGTTTCTGTTGCTGTCCAATACACAGCATAGGAGGAAGTCTACTTTAGCGGCTGGGCACAGTGCAGTGTGAAGTTTCCTTCGGTGTCTGGGCCCCGCCTACGGCTGACATTGGTGGAGGTCACTGCGTTGCTAGGCGACACTGGGGCTTGGGAAGCCGGGGTTTCCTTTGGAGCTGACGAAAGGCAGGAGCACTTCAACACGCCTGACTAAAACTAATGTGGAGCGCTTCAACTTGCGCTGACTTGTAGAATGCTGGGAAGCGCTCAATGCACACTGGACTGGTAAACTAATTAGTGCTCATTACATGCTGACCAGATGGAGCATGTAAACAAATGGAGCTGTAAAACACAGGCTCCTCGTCAAAACGCACTGCTGCCTAACTCACAAGAGTAAGAGTCCAATGGCAATGCTACGCAGTTGAAATCTTTGATGGCCCACATATTGCCAAACAGAGGGCAAGTCAACAAGCTCTTGGGGCACAAAGAGAGCGGCAGGCAGGCCAGCACAAAAGTCCAGTTGCAGGTTGGCAGTCCCTCCAGCAGGCCAGTACTACAAAGCAAGTTGTCCAAATGACGATTCCTCCTGGCAGCACAGCAGTCCTCTTACAATGTGCAAATTGTAGAGCCAGCAGCATCTGGTTACAAGTCCCATCGACTACCTAAAAAGCATGGGACCGTTGCCCCAGTACTTATACTCTAAAATGTATTTGATGAAGGGGTGACTTTAAAGGAACCCTCAGAAGTGGGCCACAATCCCTTTCAGCCCAGCCCTGGCTCCTGATGATCAGTCAGGGGTAAATTAGCAATTTGTGTGAGGGCAGGACACCAGCTATACAAATGTTAAGTGTTACCTCCTTTCCCTCTCCCAGCCAAGGAAGACTATCAGTATGCAGATGGATGGAGATCTATCCCGTCACACCCAGCCCTTCCTCCATTGTGGCTGTCTAGAAAGTATGCCCAAAGTGTAGCTGTCACCCAGCCCAGACGTGTATTGGAGTCAGGCTGCGAAGCAGAAAGAGTCATAAGCACAGAGAAATTCTCACTTTCTAAAAGTGAAATTTCTAAAATAGTAATGTAAAATCCAACAACAAAAGTAACTAGGATTTATCACTACCATTCTAAGCATACTAAACATGGCAACAACACTCCTCTTGATTCACAAATTACTACTTAACAATATATAGAGTAATTCACAATTCTAGAATATGAGAGGAATAGGCCTCACATCAGTGAAAAACAAAATAGGCTGTTTGTCACTACTAGCACATGCAAAACATAGAGGTACATATCTTACCATTTAGTTACACAGCACCCTGTCCATAGGGCTACCTAGAGCCTAGTTTAGGGGTGACGTAGTTGTAGTAAAAGGGGAGATTAAGGCTTGGCTAATAGTTTTAAATGGCAAGTTGATATGGAGGTAAACTGTGAAACAGGGATCCTACAGTGGGAAGTCTGGGAAAGGTTTGATAGGCTACTTCTATGGGTGACAAAAGCAGTGCCGGAGGCCAACTGGTAGCATTTAATTTACAGACCCTAGGTATATGGGATACCACTTTACAAGGGACTTGTAAATCAAGTATGCCAAACAGGCTTAAACCAATTATACCCTGTTTAGAGGAAGGGGGCACATACACCTTAGCACTGTTTAGCAGTGATAAAGTGCCCAGAGTCCTAAAGCCGAAAAGGGGGTGGTGATGAACAGAGTGTCTGAATTAAGCAGACCACTCTTACCCAGTCCAAAGATCAGGGCTTGATCCATCACCGTTTTTTAGCTCACTGCACCATCCCAGCTCAGAACCTGGCTACATGCAAATTAGTCTGTTCCTGTCCCAGTGCATGATGGGAACAGGGCAAACCAAACTACCAAGCCAATTCTTATACTGGGAAGGAAACAAGCTTCCGGGGACCGGTTTCTGGCATTTCAGCCATCGTCGGCCCGGCTTGCTTGAATCCTGATGGTGCAATGAGCAAGGGACTCACATATGAGTATACCCTTCCACGCTTATGGTGGACAAAATGATTCAGAAAAGGGGGTGGTGATGAACAGAGTGTCTGAATTAAGCAGACCACTCTTACCCAGTCCAAAGATCAGGGCTTGATCCATCACCGTTTTTTAGCTCACTGCACCATCCCAGCTCAGAACCTGGCTACATGCAAATTAGTCTGTTCCTGTCCCAGTGCATGATGGGAACAGGGCAAACCAAACTACCAAGCCAATTCTTATACTGGGAAGGAAACAAGCTTCCGGGGACCGGTTTCTGGCATTTTAGCCGTCGTCGGCCCGGCTTGCTTGAATCCTGATGGTGCAATGAGCAAGGAACTCACATCTGAGTATACCCTTCCACGCTTATGGTGGACAAAATTATTCAGAAAAGGGGGTGGTGATGAACAGAGTGTCTGAATTAAGCAGACCACTCTTACCCAGCCCAAAGATCAGGGCTTGATCCATCACCGTTTTTTAGCTCACTGCACCATCCCAGCTCAGAACCTGGCTACATGCAAATTAGTCTGTTCCTGTCCCAGTGCATGATGGGAACAGGGCAAACCAAACTATCAAGCCAATTCTTATACTGGGAAGGAAACAAGCTTCCGGGGACCGGTTTCTGGCATTTCAGCCGTCGTCGGCCCGGCTTGCTTGAATCCTGATGGTGCAATGAGCAAGGGACTCACATCTGAGTATACCCTTCCACGCTTATGGTGGACAAAATGATTCAGAAAAGGGGGTGGTGATGAACAGAGTGTCTGAATTAAGCAGACCACTCTTACCCAGTCCAAAGATCAGGGCTTGATCCATCACCGTTTTTTAGCTCACTGCACCATCCCAGCTCAGAACCTGGCTACATGCAAATTAGTCTGTTCCTGTCCCAGTGCATGATGGGAACAGGGCAAACCAAACTACCAAGCCAATTCTTATACTGGGAAGGAAACAAGCTTCCGGGGACTGGTTTCTGGCATTTCAGCCGTCGTCGGTTTGTTTCCTTTCCAGTGAAGAATTGGCTTGGTAGTTTGGTCTGCCCTGTTCCCATGATGCACTGGGCCAGGGACAGACTAATTTGCACATAGCCAGGTTCTGAACTGGGATGGTGCAGTGAGATAAAAAACGGTGATGGATCAAGCCCTGATCTGTTGACGGGGTAGGAGTGTTCTGATTAACTCAGATACTCTGTCCATCACCACCCCCTTTTTGTAATTATTTTGGCCACCATGAGTGTGGAAGGGTATGCTCAGACATGAGTCCCTTGCTCATTGCACCATCAGGATTCAAGCAAGCCGGGCCGAAGACGGCTGTCATGCCAGAAACCGGTCCCCGGAAGCTTGTTTCCTTTCCAGTGAAGAATTGGCTTGGTAGTTTGGTCTGCCCTGTTCCCATGATGCACTGGGCCAGGGACAGACTAATTTGCATATAGCCAGGTTCTGAACTGGGATGGTGCAGTGAGCTAAAAAACGGTGATGGATCAAGCCCTGATCTGTTGACGGGGTAGGAGTGTTCTGATTAACTCAGATACTGTGTCCATCACCACCCCCTTTTTGTAATTATTTTGGCCACCATGAGTGAGGAAGGGTATGCTCAGACATGAGTCCCTTGCTCATTGCACCATCAGGATTCAAGCAAGCCGGGCCGAAGACGGCTGTCATGCCAGAAACCGGTCCCGGAAGCTTGTTTCCTTTCCAGTGAAGAATTGGCTTGGTAGTTTGGTCTGCCCTGTTCCCATGATGCACTGGGCCAGGGACAGACTCATTTGCGTATAGCCAGGTTCTGAACTGGGATGGTGCAGTGAGCTAAAAAACGGTGATGGATCAAGCCCTGATCTGTTGACGGGGTAGGAGTGTTCTGATTAACTCAGATACTCTGTCCATCACCACCCCCTTTTTGTAATTATTTTGGCCACCATGAGTGTGGAAGGGTATGCTCAGACATGAGTCCCTTGCTCATTGCACCATCAGGATTCAAGCAAGCCGGGCCGAAGACGGCTGTAATGCCAGAAACCGGTCCCCGGAAGCTTGTTTCCTTTCCAGTGAAGAATTGGCTTGGTAGTTTGGTCTGCCCTGTTCCCATGATGCACTGGGCCAGGGACAGACTTATTTGCATATAGCCAGGTTCTGAACTGGGATGGTGCAGTGAGCTAAAAAACGGTGATGGATCAAGCCCTGATCTGTTGACGGGGTAGGAGTGTTATGATTAACTCAGATACTCTGTCCATCACCACCCCCTTTTTGTAATTATTTTGGCCACCATGAGTGTGGAAGGGTATGCTCAGACATGAGTCCCTTGCTCATTGCACCATCAGGATTCAAGCAAGCCGGGCCGAAGACGGCTGTAATGCCAGAAACCGGTCCCCGGAAGCTTGTTTCCTTTCCAGTGAAGAATTGGCTTGGTAGTTTGGTCTGCCCTGTTCCCATGATGCACTGGGCCAGGGACAGACTAATTTGCATATAGCCAGGTTCTGAACTGGGATGGTGCAGTGAGCTAAAAAACGGTGATGGATCAAGCCCTGATCTGTTGACGGGGTAGGAGTGTTCTGATTAACTCAGATACTGTGTCCATCACCACCCCCTTTTTGTAATTATTTTGGCCACCATGAGTGAGGAAGGGTATGCTCAGACATGAGTCCCTTGCTCATTGCACCATCAGGATTCAAGCAAGCCGGGCCGAAGACGGCTGTCATGCCAGAAACCGGTCCCGGAAGCTTGTTTCCTTTCCAGTGAAGAATTGGCTTGGTAGTTTGGTCTGCCCTGTTCCCATGATGCACTGGGCCAGGGACAGACTCATTTGCGTATAGCCAGGTTCTGAACTGGGATGGTGCAGTGAGCTAAAAAACGGTGATGGATCAAGCCCTGATCTGTTGACGGGGTAGGAGTGTTCTGATTAACTCAGATACTCTGTCCATCACCACCCCCTTTTTGTAATTATTTTGGCCACCATGAGTGTGGAAGGGTATGCTCAGACATGAGTCCCTTGCTCATTGCACCATCAGGATTCAAGCAAGCCGGGCCGAAGACGGCTGTAATGCCAGAAACCGGTCCCCGGAAGCTTGTTTCCTTTCCAGTGAAGAATTGGCTTGGTAGTTTGGTCTGCCCTGTTCCCATGATGCACTGGGCCAGGGACAGACTAATTTGCATATAGCCAGGTTCTGAACTGGGATGGTGCAGTGAGCTAAAAAACGGTGATGGATCAAGCCCTGATCTGTTGACGGGGTAGGAGTGTTATGATTAACTCAGATACTCTGTCCATCACCACCCCCTTTTTGTAATTATTTTGGCCACCATGAGTGTGGAAGGGTATGCTCAGACATGAGTCCCTTGCTCATTGCACCATCAGGATTCAAGCAAGCCGGGCCGAAGACGGCTGTAATGCCAGAAACCGGTCCCCGGAAGCTTGTTTCCTTTCCAGTGAAGAATTGGCTTGGTAGTTTGGTCTGCCCTGTTCCCATGATGCACTGGGCCAGGGACAGACTAATTTGCATATAGCCAGGTTCTGAACTGGGATGGTGCAGTGAGCTAAAAAACGGTGATGGGTCAAGCCCTGATCTGTTGACGGGGTAGGAGTGTTCTGATTAACTCAGATACTCTGTCCATCACCACCCCCTTTTTGTAATTATTTTGGCCACCATGAGTGTGGAAGGGTATGCTCAGACATGAGTCCCTTGCTCATTGCACCATCAGGATTCAAGCAAGCCGGGCCGAAGACGGCTGTAATGCCAGAAACCGGTCGCCGGAAGCTTGTTTCCTTTCCAGTGAAGAATTGGCTTGGTAGTTTGGTCTGCCCTGTTCCCATGATGCACTGGGCCAGGGACAGGCTAATTTGCATATAGCCAGGTTCTGAACTGGGATGGGGCAGTGAGCTAAAAAACGGTGATGGATCAAGCCCTGATCTGTTGAAGGGGTAGGAGTGTTCTGATTAACTCAGATACTCTGTCCATCACCACCCCCTTTTTGTAATTATTTTTGCCACCATGAGTGTGGAAGGGTATGCTCAGACATGAGTCCCTTGCTCATTGCACCATCAGGATTCAAGCAAGCCGGGCCGAAGACGGCTGTAATGCCAGAAACCGGTCCCCGGAAGCTTGTTTCCTTTCCAGTGAAGAATTGGCTTGGTAGTTTGGTCTGCCCTGTTCCCATGATGCACTGGGCCAGGGACAGACTAATTTGCATATAGCCAGGTTCTGAACTGGGATGGTGCAGTGAGCTAAAAAAAGGTGATGGATCAAGCCCTGATCTGTTGACGGGGTAGGAGTGTTCTGATTAACTCAGATACTCTGTCCATCACCACCCCCTTTTTGTAATTATTCAGAGTCCTAAAGCCAACAAAAAGAAGATCAGAAAAATAGGTGGAGGAAGGCAAATGTTTGTGGATAACCGTGCAGAAAGGGCCATGGTCAACAATAATAAAAAACTGCCAAAGTCCAGGGTTCACCAACACTTCGGTTAGCTTGGTCATATTTGATGCAATAAAGATATAAAACCCTTCACAAGTATACACAAAGTGGGACAAGATAAGTGGCACTCACTGTGATATAGACTAAAAGCAAGTGCACCCTACATCTGAGTGAACTGTGACACGATGCTGGATCAAGAATAGATTCTCCTTTACATTAGTAGTGCCTTTATCATAGTATTGTATGAAAAAATCTTCAATTTATAGCATTATGCGACTAGAAATCCATCTTCCAACACAAACCCAAACATTTAAAAATAGGGAATTTGATTGGGTTTTGTCAAGTCAACGAAGCTTTATTTCGATATATAATATCTTAAAAGCATTTTTACAATTAAAAACACATTTCATAATAAATATGGTTAAAAAAAAGAATTACATTAACAATCATTATTACAATGAGATAGTAAAAATGGATTAAACTATAACAGCTTTGATAAAGGCTTAAAAATTGATAACCATACAGATTCATCTTAAAGCTTTCGATCTTATCAACCAAGCCCAACTTAAATATTTTGCCACCCCACAAGCTAAGGTTGTATTTGCATCTGCTTGGAGGATTCTGAGAGCAGTAGAATGATTCCTGATCTCAAGCTGTCGGCAAACAGGTTTTAACCACTTCAGTCTGGGTTTAGTGTAAGCCGGACATACAAAGAAAAGGTGTGGAATATTTTCAACTACACCTACACAGTGTGGGCAATCAGCAGATGTTTGGTGGGGAGGCTTCCATTTACTTGTACGTTCATGAACAGGAAGAGTTCCCATTCTAAACTGAATAAAGAGGGCCCTGTCTCTGGGCTTCTGAATGAAATCTAGGTAGGGCTCGAGACGGGGCACCAGCTTCTGCTGGCGGAACTCGTCAGTCAGTCTACCTAGATTGGGATCTCTATGCTCCTGGTTATCGATCCATGCCCAGAATATTCTCTTGATTTCTGCTTTGGACAACGAGACCCCTGACTCCCATGCAGTATTAAGACCAGTGGCCAAGAGGAGTCTTTTTACATTTACTAGCCAACCAATCTTATGGGATCCCTGGAGGTTCATTACTTCTCTTAGGCCGTCGGCATGTCTGGTTAACTCAGGGGTGCGCCATAGCCGAGCTCAATAAAGGAGGGGGCGCAAGGTAATTAAATCCTTAATTGAGAGACAACCCAAGTCACTCAGAAGTGGCTTAGTGGGGGTTCCCCTGGGAAGCGAGACAAGCTCTCTGAAGAACTTATTTTCTGCTCTGACAAGCACGTCTACGCTACCGAAGCCCCAAAGTTCGGCTCCATATAATGCACAGCCCACGGCCTTTGCAGCGTAGATCTCCAAGGCAGGGGCAATAGGCCTAGAGGTTGAGGCGCAGTGTTCCCTCCCTATCACCCCCACAACCCGCTTATGACTTAAAGCCATTTTTTCAATGTGTGGCTGCCATTTCAATTTATCTGAGATTCTAATCCCCAGATAGTCAAAAACGTTGACGTACTCTAGGGGTGCTCCATCAAGTACAAGGGTGGATTTAGCCAACCTACTAGGATTAAAATAAAGGAGCTTCGTTTTAGAGGTGTTAATTACTAAGCCCCTCAGTTTACAAAAGAGGCAAAACCGATCTAGTAACTTCTGTAAACCCGCTGGGGTTTTCGATACCAGCAGTGTATCGACCGCAAAAAGTAAAGCGGAGACTTTGTTACCCGCTAAAACAGGAGCATTGGCATTAATTTCCGATAGAAAGGAAACAACCCCGTTCACAAATAACGTGAATAGGGTTGGAGCCAATACGCATCCCTGGCGGACGCCTCTATTCACGGGAATTTTATCTAGTTTTTGTTCCTGGGTGCTCCATCTGATACGGGCATAGTTACCATCGTGCATGCAGACCAGGAGGTTCAAGATGGGCTGGGGGAACCCCTTCTCCTGCAAAACCAACCATAGGCGGTCTCGGGGAACCAGGTCAAAGGCGGTCTTCAAATCAATAAATGCAAGATAAAGACCGCCCTTGCCAATGGTTACAGCCTTCCAGTGTAGAAGTACCAGCCTGATGGCCTGGTCTATTGTACTTGTGCATGCCCTAAACCCTGCCTGAAATTGCAAAATGATATTATTCTCCTCAGCCCATGAAAGGATCCTCTCCAGGAGGACCCTGCCAATCACCTTCTGACCGGCATCAATAAGGCTTATTGGACGATAATTGGCAGAGTCCCCCCTGGACCCTTTCTTATAGATAGGGATTACTTCTGCCCCTTTCCAGGAGTTTGGGACTGGAGATCCTTCGAGTAGAGCATTAATCAGGAATACAAAATATGTGGCCCATTGCTCGGCATTAGCTCGAAATAAATCAGCCGGTATACCATCTTGTCCCGGAGCCTTAGCTATTACGATTTTATTTATAGCCGCCACCACCTCATTTTTCCCTATGGGGTCAAAGGAGCCCAAGGGGATCGAAGTAGATACCATGAGGCAACTTGAGGACCCGCATCTCTCCATCATCTCATCTCCTGCATAGAGTCTCCTAAAATGATCAAACCACTCCCCATCAGTGATATGATTAGGGATTTGGTCCCGGTCACGACCATTGGATCTTCTTACCAAGGCCCAAAAGAGCTCGCCATTCTTAGACTGGTTCGCTGTCTTTAGGCTACTCCAATTTGATTCCTCCCATGCCCTTTTCGCCTCTATAATGGCTCGTCTATACTGTAGTCTCGCCAAACGTACCTCAACGGTATTGTGGGTTTTGATGGCAAGTATCAATGTGGTCTTTTTCCTCCCACAATCCTTGTTAAACCACTTCTCTGTTGGCTTACTGCTCGTGGAGCGCTTTTTAAGGGGCGGGGCCTCCTGAAAGAGAGAACCCATCAGGTCAATTGTTTCAACATAGATTGCCTCCACCACTGGGGGCCCCACCTCGTTCATACAGGCTACAGAAAGCTTAGCAGTCTGATTTCTTAAGATCTCCCCTAAAGCTCTGGTTTTCTGTTCATTCAAAATTAATTTTTGCCATTTGAGAAACCTTTTACAGTTAGATGGTATAATTGCCTTTGTTGACATCCTAGATCTGATGCTAGGATAATGCTCCGTATTTTGCCACAGTTCCAACATGGAAAGGGATAGAAGGTTGTGATCACTATCAATAAATGGTATAACAGACATGTCACTCACATATTTCCATAACCTCTTGTCGACCAATATGTAATCAATTCTGCTCGGACATGAGACCCTATTATATGTATTTGCTCTCAAGAGATCAGAGGGCGTACGCCCATTAACTGCTCTTAATGCAAGTTCCAGCGTTAGGGCATTCAATTGATTGTGTTTTGGGAAAATCTCAATAAATATTCAATTCCTGAATTTGATGAGAACCTGGAAACCACTCTCATTGTTCACAGCCCAATGAAACTAGTGAAACATGCAGTAAACTCTCTCTCTTCTCAAATAATTTGATACAGCTTACATTCAGCTCATTCATTTAAGGCCCATCAATGTCCATTATTATGTGGCTTTGACCCCCGAAAGAAACCTACATCAGAATTCATACAGTTTTAAATATATGAGCAAATAATAACTCCAAATGGCTACCACTTTCCAGATTGAACATGTGTGGTAACATGCGGAGCACATACATTTTAAAAACCATAGGCTCCGGGTTAAACTGAAACAAGATTGGGAAACAACCAGGCATAATATAAACTTGTCATTCTCAAATGACCTTGTTTACTGACCAACACCAAGTCATTCTGCGACCTAGGAAAAACTCTAGAAAGATGTCGATGGAATCAGCTCCAAGCATGCTTAGATCAGCATGTCCTCTGCCATAATCAGAATTTTGACCAGCAAAGGGTGCAGAACCTGTACTTGCCAGGGTAAAGTATGACACTCTTATCTTTCAGCATTAATAAATTCACACAGTGACCTCTCAGCTCTGCACAACATTTTCAACCAACCATAAGACCCTGACTAAAAGACTGAACGAATCAACAAAGTCTGGGGGAATTAATTAATGATTATGATTTAGGAACAGCTGTAGAGTACATCAAGTTCGCATCCAATGACATAGATAATCAGTGATAATTGGATCTGCTTACTAAGGCAGCTGTTTCGAGAATGTACAAAAAAACCATACCAATAACATCAGAAGAAATTAGTATTCACAAATCTTAATGTCTGGAAAATTCGAAATACACATCAAAACATTCCCTTACCCATTTTGTATATGAAGAACTAATGACAGGCAGGAACCTTTTTATTGGACTGAACATTTAGTACATAAGCTCTGGTCAGAACTCAAACCCTATCCAAACACCCATTTCAGGAAGAACGATGATGCTAAATCTGTACGAAGTGGTAATTTTATATTCTCTGAGAACAAATAAAATATAGCATTTTCAGAATGGGATTAATTTTCTAGAAGTGAGATTAAAAATATCAATAAATAAATTACAGCAATCACAAATTGACCTAAATGGCAGGTGAAATCATCGGCAAGTGTTGACCTCACCGGCTGGGTAAGTCATGCAAAGTATTAAATGGGAACACCATGCCAATTAAAAAAAAAAGAAGATTTTGTTTGCACACAGCTCTTTAAAGCAAGTAAAGAAAGTAATGTAAGATAATTGTTGTGATATGATTGAAAATTGTTATGCCCATTATTTGAAATTGAATGGCTAAAATAGTCTGGTCAACTGAGGTCTACATTAAACCTAAAGCACTTTCTGTTCGAATAATGCTGGTAGTAAAATAAAAATAGTACAAGAATTTAAATCATCTTGAATACGGCCAAACACTCTACTTTTCACTATTTCAGCAAAATATCAATGACTTGGTGGCAATATCCGACTCCCAGCGTTTTTATCTATTAAATAATTTACAGGCATGCCCTAAAGCAAACAAATTAAAACCAATGAACAATCCGGTCTCAACCTGCAATGATTAACAGAGGATAATATATTTTGTTTTGTTATTCAGGGATCACATATATGCCAAAAACAGGTCCCTTTGCTAAAGCTTGTGATATAGATGATCTTTTCCAATAAGTTTTAGAATGGATAAATGGGTAAACCAACCAGCCTATATCACCTAATCATAGCTTTACAATCGAATGCTTGCTTGCAAAGGCCTAGCAAGAAACAAAAGAATAATAATAAAAAATGAATAAAGTAGCATTTTGTCTAGGCAACAAAGTCTAAAAGTACACATAAAAAGAAGAAAAATAATGATTATTACAACAACATAAATCATCAGATTTTAAGGTAATCTTAAATAGCACCATAAAAGAGGTGGTAACATAATGGTACTAATGAGGTGAAGCAACAAGCACTAGGTGAATGAAAGTTGTATCAAATATTGTTAAAAAAATAGGATAAGTGAACAATTAAGATCTGAAACTTCCAATGCCAAAAGCAGGGGTGATGCAGTTTAATCTACAGGTCACCTTACAACCAGAAGTGAGAAAATCCCGGGCACACTTTTTGGCCTGGGTGTATGTGGAACCAATGGAATCTGGGTGCTTGACTGCAAATGCCTAAAGAACCAAAGATTAGTGAATTTTGTTAACTTGATACTCAACATAGGACATCAGTTGTATTCATTTGTCTGGCGCCTTTTCATTTTTCCATATATTTTTGAAAAGGGAGGGTTGGGACATAGCAACAACAGTTCTAATTTTAAATACTCCAGATACAGTGAAACAGTGAATATATGGCTTAGACTATATATATATATATATATATATATATATACATATATATATATATATATATATATATATATATATATATATATATTGTATTTCTTTTTTTATAAAAACTTGCTAATCGTCTTTGTATATATTGTAAATATCAGGATCCCAAATATTTTTGAAATAGTATAGAAATATAGTGTCATTGTTTGCTTGACTATCATAAATTTGAAATAGCATCAGTGAAAGCTAAGGACCTACTATTAAAGATGAGCTTTCCAGGACTTGGTGTGGACAGATAACAATGGTAAATGGTTGAATATTCATTAATCATATTATAGTAAGTGTGCCTAGAGCACTAGAGGTTGAGTGGTTTAGATCGAAAATAATCTATCACAAACTATCAACTGTCAAATGTGCTTAGTAAGCAATATAGGCTCAAAGGTACTCTTGTTAGGCATCATATGGCCTGATTCCTAAACTGTGTCGCACACCTCATCTCAGTTCTCTAAAATATAAAAAAACTGAAAATATTGGTGGGTGTAAATCCTAAATCTTGTCTCACAGATTCCTGCAGCATTTACCCAGGTGGATCATCCCCTTTACAGACAATCTGTAAGACTGGATGCAGAGGAGGAGAAGAAATACACGTGGAAATCTATGATTTCAATAAAGCTTATGCTTTGATTTGTAGATGTGTGCCAATCACCAGAAAGTCTAAAAGCTAAGCAAGTCATAAAAGGAAACCTCCAATTTATATTTTTGATTTTATTTTAAATTTGTGTGAATCAGCCCATAACTGAGTACCTTTAGATGCAAGAGGTGCATTTTTAATAATGTGACTTATGAATAAAGCACCTACTTTCAGCAAGGGCTTTCTACCTGAGTAAGCCCAGCTAAAACATACAACTAACTGGGGACCTAGTCCCCTTCCGGTTGTGTATGCATAGATCCACCAAACTTACAGATGGTTTTGATGATCTTTGAACTTGTAATTTCACTGCCTAATACTACTTCCACAGCATTGACTGAACAAGGTAACATTGCTATCAATTCAGGCGTCAACTAGAAAAGATATGATATTTTCTAAAAACTATCTCTGAACATAGAAACGCTCAAGGTGCAACTACTTCTTGAACTCATCAGCCACTATTAACTGGCAAAATGTAGTGCCGTTCTGGTTGAATTAAGTAAGATGCATACATATCCACTATGAAGGTATACATTTTTCATGAACTTTGAAATTGGTAAAGATTATTCGTAACATAAAGCTAATTTGATATTATTATTCTGTGTTTCAACGAGCCTGGTCCTAAAGCCACATGTTCCATTTATAAGGAAGAGACAGCAAAATACAGCAGTTTCCAAGGTATTTCGAAATAATGACAGTAATCTCGATTCGTCAAATTGTGCTGGTAATGCATGCTTTAAATAAATACATGTATTCATGTGCATAACATCAAGGATTACAACTGTCCAAATCAATAAAAAACTGCCAATGTATCCTGAGAGTACAGCATGACTCCTGCTAAATTGAGTTGCCTCTGATTTCTCTGAAGAAGATTAAGGTGTCTATATTATAGCTTTGCATTTCTATTACATCCAAAATAAAAATAACTGCAGTGACCTTCCATGAGTGAAATGGTGTCCTGCCTCGGGCTTGAATTAGAACAAGAATAGCCAGCTGTTCAAAAAGATGACCACAATTAAACATATTGACGGCATGCACTAAGTTAAAAGGCTTAAAAGTGGAAGCAGGGTTGCTTTGCTGATGCTTGTTTTGAATCACAAATGCAGGAGTCAATGAACTCCCGTGACAGTCTTCTTAAAATTTAGAGGGCCATATTTACTAAACCCAAATAGGACTAGAGTACAAAAGAAGCGTTTTGCTCAAATGCAAATTCACAACAGGAACAAGATGGATGTGTGCTGAGTGACTCGCACTCAAATCTTGCTGCCAGACAATTTTGCTTTCAGAGTCTTGAAGCGATTGTGGCAGGCACAAACTCCAGTGTGTGCCTCATTCCAGTGGTATAATGAAACTTGTGGTGGCACCCCTATTACACCTAGTCAGGAGCCCTCAGGTGAGGGTCCTGCCACCTGTGCACTTTGCAGGAGGGGGCCCTCTGGAGCTCTGGTGCCCCCTGCACCGCGGAGGCTGCAGGGGACTAATGTCAAATCACTGCCTCATTCACAAAGACATGCAATAGAATGTCCACCTGGAAAACCTGCCGTTCAAAGATAGTAGCTCCAACCCCGTGAAGGATGCTGGAAGAACATTTCAATATAGAGATGTTCCCTTTCTACTTGCAGACTGCCACTGCTCTTGTAATAGATCAAGGGGGTAGATATTTTTAAGCTGCCACCCCTGACAAAGGAGACTCTTCCCTCCTCCATCTCTTCTTTACTCATCCCAAATATCCTCCTCCTACTATGATCTCTAAATAAACACTTTCTAGACCCTTCCCTCTTCTATCCCTCCACTATCAACTTGCACCCCTGAAACTAAAAAAAAATTGTGGTATTACGTCCACATCTTGGTTCGACTCAGACATCAATGATGAAAGGAGACATCTTAGAGCCACAGAAAGACGCTGGAGAATCATGCCCACTACCATTCACCGCAACCAACTCAGACAAGTCGTGAATAAATACAACAGTTATATCAAGAACAAAAAATCCATGTATTTCCGCTCCGCACTGGATAGCGCAAAAAACAGACCCAAGGAGCTATTTAATATCATCAGATGCCAAACCTCTAAACCTGATACGTCCCTAGGGCAGGCATCCAAAGAACTGTGTGACAACTTCGCCAACTTCTTCAATGATAAGATCTCCAAGATTAAGCGCTCTCTCGACATCAATTGCACCTCCCTTCCCTGTAGCAGCCCGGGTGGGGTGTTTGGGAGCGCTCCCTCTCCCATCACTAAACCCTGGTCACTCTTCCAGCCCATCCCAGAAGAAGAGATAGTCAAACTTATCTCCACCTCCAAACCTTCATCTCATGCCCTAGACCCTATACCTGCCCAACTCACCAAAAAGCTGAAACTCTCCCTAGCCCCACTCTGGTGCAGGATTATTAATAGCTCCCTAAAAACCGGAATTGTTCTGGATTATCTGAAAGTGGGACAAGTCACCCCACTGCTGGACAAACCAGACCTGGACATAAATGACTTAAACAACTTCAGACCCGTCTCCAACCTTCCTCTTCTCTCCAAAATCCTAAAAAAATGTGTACTCCAACAACTAACCCACCACCTGGACAACACCAACCTTTTCGACTCCCATCAATCGGGATTCAGGAAAGGTTGAAGCACTGAAACTGCGATCCTCAACATAATCGATGACATCCACAAATCATTGGACTCAGACCAACGCTGCCTCCTCATTCTCCTAGACCTATCGGCAGTATTCGACACAGTAGATCACAAACTTCTTCTCAAGGCTCTCGAAGCAAGGGCCGTTCTAGACGAGGTGGTCCTCAAATGGTTCTCCTCATTCCTTCACAACCGCTTATAGAGAATCAAAATCAAAAGCTTTGAGTCCGACCTCCACCCAGTCAACAGGGGAGTACCCCAAGGATCAGGGCTCTCCCCTCAACTCTTCAACATTTACATGGAACCCCTCACCACCCTACTCAGAAAAGCTAACATCCCTTTCCACCTATATGCTGACAATACTCAAATTTACTTGGAAATCTCCTCTGCCAAAGACATTAAAAGACTCAATGAAACACTAAGAGAAGTGCAACTTTGGCTGACAAGTAACCACTTAAAACTGAATCCGGACAAAACAGAACTACTCCTTATCTCGAACAAAGAAGAGAACCCACAAATGGTCGAGTGGTTAAAAGCTATCGATGTGCTCAATGGGAACCTCACCTGGCTGATTCTGTTAAATCTTTAGGCATTACGCTAGACTCAAAACTGGACATGACCAAACACATTAAGATCTCGGCGAAGAGAGCCTTCCTCAACCTGAAGCTACTAAACAAAATAAAATATTTTATTCTGCCCAAAGATCTTAAACAAGCCAGCCACGCATTGGTGCTGTCAAGATTGGACTATGGAAACGCAGTCATGTTATGTTATGTTATGTTATCTAAACTTCTATAGCGCACAGCTGCCCCAGCAAAGGGGCGTCCCGGCGCTTTTGATTGGCAGAAATAACAGAGCAAACACAGTACAAGGAATACCAACGGTAACAGCCCATTAGGGTCTAGGAGGGAATAGATGTGTTTTAATCGCCCTCCTAAACAAAAGCAGATGATCGATGGCGCAAATGTGGGCTGGTAATGAGTTCCAGAGCTTTGCCGCTTAATAGCAGAAGGAACGTCCTCCCGCTCTGCAGCGTTTAAAGCGTGGAACTAACGCCAAATTTTGGCCCATTGACCTCAAGGAACGGGAAGGGACATAGGGGGTTAGAAGGTGCTCAAGGATCTGAGGGGAGGACAGTTTAAGAATCTTGAAGGATAGACATAGAGTCTTAAATTCAATCCTTTGAGCCATGGGCAGCCAATGGAGTTTCCGGATGGATTACTTCGCTGAACAGAACCTAGGTAGGCGCACAAGGGCACTAGCCGCAGCATTCTGTACGCGCTGCATCCGGGTGACTTCCGCCTTATTGGCACCCAACAGGAGCGAGCTAGCATAATCAAGCCACGAAAGTATGGTGGCCTGAATTATCAGCTGTCTAGTGGGAGCATCAAAGAATTTCAGGATTGGCCTGATCCCACGTAGGATGCCAAAGCATGTGGCAGCAACTTTTTTGGTGTGTCCACAGAAACTGAGGGCGGGGTCTAGCCAGACACCCAGGTTTTTTACCTCAGTTACCGGGATGAGAGTTATACCCAGCTCCAGAGGCCACCACTGGTTACCTAAGAGGTTGCTATGCTTACCAACGATAAGAACCTCCGTTTTCTTAGCGTTGAGCTGTAGGCAGTTAGCTGTCATCCAGCCAGCCACTGCTGTCAGCCCATCCCTGAACCTGGAGGCCTCGAAGTCGGAGTCCCCACTAAGTGTAACCGCCAGCTGCGTGTCGTCAGCGTACGAGACCATAGTCAAGCCCCACTGCTTGCCGACCGCAGCCAGCAGCTGTACATGCAGATTAAACAATGTGGGGCTAAGTGCCGACCCTTGAGGCACTCCCTGCTCGATGGAATAGGGTTTGGACTCAAATGGAGGTGTAGCGACCCTAAATGATCGATCTGCGAGGAATGACCGAAACCATTCAAGGGCTAGGTCAGAAACACCTGCTTCTCCCAGCCGCTGCAGCAGTATCGTGTGCGAAACCGTGTCAAACGCGGCACTGAGATCGAGTAACACCAGTGCCGCCGTTTGACCGGAGTCGAGCACGGAACGCAGGTGTTCCGTCATAGCAAGGAGAGCAGTCTCGGTGCTATGACCTGCCCGAAATCCATTCTGGGAGGAATCCAGAATATTGTCAATCTGAAGGTGTTTAGTCAGAACGCCATTGGCATGGGCTTCAGCTACCTTCGCAGCCCATGGGAGAAGAGAGATCGGTCGATAGTTCTCCAGTTTATGAGGGTCCAAAGTGGATTTCTTCAAAATAGGGGTGACATAGGCTTGTTTCCACTTAGTTGGTACTGTCCCTGAAGAAAATGACAGATTAATGAGTTGGCGCACGGGGGGTAAACATAGTGCAGCCGACTCCCTAAACTGTGCGGGTCTAAGCGGGTCGGCGGGAGACCCGGATTTTACTTTGACCGCCAACCTATCGAGCTCTTCCTCCGAAATTTCGGGGAATAAGGATAGGATCATATTAGTACTGAGATTGGGCATCTGGTCCTCACTCGGGAAGTTGGTACTAGGAAAGGAGCGATAGATAGTATGTACTTTTTCCCAAAAAAAGGTGGCGAGATATTCACAATGGGACACTGAGCATATCTCAGCTGCTAGGGCTCATTTAGCAGTCAGATCTTTGAGAACTTTGAAGATCAATTTCGTGGGATTAGGACTGCGTGAATTCTTGGGAATAGTAGGTTGCACGTGCCCTACAGATGGCTCTATGGTAGAGGTTAACTTTGGCTAGGTATTGCGTTTTTTTCCCTGCATCATAAGTTTTATGCCAATCTTTTTCTGCTTGTTTGCCAGATTTTTCAAAAGCACTAAGGCATTGTCATACCATGGACTAGGTTCTAAAGAGCGGCATTTACTCCATGTGACAGGGATCAGGGAATCAAGTGCCCAAGATACCCATCCACAGAAAAGGTCATAACCAGACTGAACGTCATTGAAAGGGCCAAGCGGATGTTCGCCAAGCAACCGATGGAAATCCTGAAGCTTTAATTTCCTTCATGGGCGTTTAAGAACGACTCTATCTACGGTTTTAAGAAGAGAGTCTCTAATCGGGAAGAGTAGCTCCACCAGAGAATGGTCTGACCAGCCCACCGGAATCGGTGGCTGGATCTTCGCCATTGTCAAGTTAGTAAATATGGGGTCCAGAATATGTCCACCCACATGCGTGGGGTGGGTAACCACCTGACTTAACTGCAGCGCCTCTAAATCTGCATGTGTGCTGCTAATAACTGGGGTGTGACAAAGATCAAAATGGAGGTTGAGATCGCAAAGAATACTGAAGTTGGCAGATCCCATCGCAAGAGAGCTCACAATTTCTGGAAGAGCCTTCCTAAAAGAAATGTCAGTACCTGGGGGTCTATAAATCAGAAGCCCAGAGAGAGTGAAATGATGATTAACTGTGATACAAAAATGTGCACTCTCACAGCCATCCATAGCCAGTTTCTTCCAGACACACGGGTAGCAAGATTTAACTACCGCTGCGATACCCCCACCCCTAGAATTACGATTATGAGTATAGATAGAATATTCTGGAGGGAGTGCTAAGTTCAATTCAGCCGTGGCCTCATCATGAAGCCAAGTTTCTGTCATGAAAAAGATATCTGGAGCCTCCTCCAAGATAAGATCATGAATTTCAGAGTGATGTTTGACTAGCAATCTAACATTAAGATGCCAAATTTTAAGATCCCGATGAACCGAGGGCTCGATGGCAGAAGATTCAATGGGAGGGGGCTCAATAAGAGCTCTAATAGGGGTTGGGGATTTAAGTGAAAAGTTACCGCACAGACACTGACAAGGGCCACATAGGGGATAGAGAGAGGAATACTCACAATGCAGGGATAGCTGCCAGATACTTAGTAGCTCATCCCTGGTATAAATACCTCCATCCGGCTTGCAATACACAGTATCCCTGGCGCGAAGCGCAGATTTAGCGCGGATGGGCGCAGACGAGCAGGACTCTGGCACGACTCCGGCACAGATCCGGCACGCCCGCTGAACACGTCCGCTGCGCGGGGGCATGACCGTCCCCGTTTATGCGCAGCTAGAGCGCGTCACAGCGCTCGCCCACACCCAATATGGCCGCTGTCTATTAATCGTCTACCCCGGACCGGACTCTCAGCGTCGGTACTCGGCTGAGAGTGGCCAGGCAGCGAGGCGGGGGGGAAGGTCCCTACGAGGTCTCTGCAAGTGTGTCCTGGTTAAAAGCTTTTTAAATCAAGCCGCAAATTAAGTAACATGAACGTTAAAAAATATTCAAGAGCAAAGTGATAGAGAGACCTCCCGGCATCCGCCTCAGGAGGGAGAAGAGCGCACAGCCACAGTCCTTTCTGGAATAGCTAAAACACATCTTGCTCCTCTGAAAACAACTCTCAATGCGGCTGCCAGATGGTCACTGGAATAAAGAAATTTGATCACATCTCTCCAGCACTCAGAGAAGTGGCTACCAATAGAATTGCGGGCGAAGTTCAGAACAGCCTGCCTCACCCACAAAGCCCTTCACACAGGCAAAGCCGAATATCTGGCGGCCAAACTTAAAAAAGCTGGCCACAACAGGAACCTCAAAAGCTCGAACACCCTACTTGTCACCCCGCTAAAATCACGAAAACAGAAAACCGCAGCCAGGTCCTATGCCAGAAACGCGCCCAAAATCTGGAACTCTATTCCCCCTCACATCAGAACTATTCCTTCATTCGCTAAATTCAAAAGTCAGTTCAAAACCCTTTTCCTCGATCGATCCCTAGTGAACAGATAGGAGCTGCTGGAGTCTTGAGATTGACAACTTACCCCTCTCGGATGCGGTGTTAACAAGACTTTGAAATGGAACTCTTCGTCATTGTCATTACTATTACTCTTATCTGGAGTGTCTTGCTTTATTGTATGATGTTCTGCTCTCTTTTGCTCTGCTCTGTAACTGATGTGAAGCGCTCCGATACCCTCCGGTCAGGCTAGCGCTATATAAAACTTCCTTTTCAATCCAACTAACAGACTCACATGTCCAGCACTCATATTAATTTCATATTTCCCTGCACTAATTCACAACTAATACTTTTTGGGATCCAGAGTAGGGTGCTACTCACCAAAAAGCACTTACGCACCTCGTATGGGGTATTAAGAGCCATATAAATGCAATTGCAATTACAATTACAATGTAGGCACATACAAGTACAGGTTCCTCCCCTAAGCGCTGTGACTATGTGGGTGGAGCCTGCTGATAACAGCAGCCCCACATCATTTTGCCTACATAGCTGTTATGTGTCAATGCATAAAGTGGTGTAAGACAAATAGATGCCCCCCGCAGAGTGTGTTGAGGGATCCCAAGAGTCTCCCGTAACTTATGGATATTCATTTGTCTTGGGCTGAATGGGGCCCCCGTAATGAGGGTTTGTGGCCCCCTTGGAGTGTCCTCTTCCCCCGGCTGCTGGGTTTTGTGTTACGCTTCAGAATACTTAACAGAAAAGTGGCTGAGAACCAAACACACAAAGATGACAGGCATACAAATATGAGTGCAACATTGGTGCTCCCTTTGCAACCCATTTAATGGCTGCAAGTCTTGCATCTGCAACAGGACCAGTAGTCACACATTTGCACAATTGCCTTTTTCCCCGGCAAATGTGATGCCTTAATCTCGTGCATGAGTGCAAAGCATTACATTTGTTCCCCCATTTTGTATATTGAAATAATATTTTCACTGAATCAATAATAAGAAAGTTGTCAACCAAATACCACTTCCCCCCAAAGAATAGAATATTGATTGAGTACATTGTCATCACAGTATATCTTTAAGATGGATATAAGGAACCTTATCCAAATATGCCTGTTTTTTTGTGCATGAATATATTTAGCATTTCGGGTCTGTGGGTGGAATAGTACTCTTCTGTCTGCCTGCTTTCTGATATACATTTTACTGTGAACTGCTAAACCTATGGCATATTAATATAACAACAAAGTAAAGGCCACCATTTTTTCAAGAAGTGATGAATGAACGCATGATCAGCTGAAGTTGACAGTGGCCAGTAGAAAATTGATCATATTTACCTTCTCCAACTGGGCATTCTTTTTGGATTTGTACAAAAATTCTCCCACTGCCACAAAGACAGAAAGCACCAATCCTGCCGCCAGCACGATGAAGATGCCGCCAATGTTCTGTACTCCAAGAGCACTGGCTTCTTTACTCTCCTCCTCTGGACATCCATTGCCTCGCCACCATTTTTCCTTCATCATGTGAAGTTTTCCTTCTTCTTGCAGTTGAAGAATGGCAATTGTGATCTTGTCTCGGTATGGAGAGCCTGCAAATGATAAGGCAAATGAGGCATGATGCAATGCACGATGTTTGCAATAAATTTGAATTATTCAATATATTACTTTCTCAAACCAAGGACTTTTTAAATCTAAACATGGTTAGACATCTGGAGGAAATGTGACATAACTAGCTTTGTATTTAAATCTAGATCAAGCATTTGTTATTCATGTAGGGCTAAAGAAATGATGCAGAAAACGTTGTGACTATGAATATCATAAATGACATATCGGAGCTATTGTATGGGCTATAAGTGTCCCATGTATGTAAATGTGCAGACTCACATGATGGTAAGAACGTATTTCTGTGCTACGCTGTGCATGCATTTTATGATTGGTGGAGTACAGGATCTGGAATGCAGACAGGGCAATTTTGAATGCTATCTGAAGAGCACCTGCCCCTTCAGAGAACCCCCAGTTCAATGTGCATATTTGAGCGGAAGCCTCTGTCAAAAAGGGATGCTCAGATAACGTCACACACCGTGGGATGATCCCCAACCCAGAGTGGGTGGCATGGATACATGCATGTGCACACTTTGACAAACTCTGCACATTTTGTACAAGCAGAGATTTATTTTGCTGGCCAGATCTGAACTAGCAAAAAACTGGTAAAAAACACTTAATAAATCAGCCTCTTAACATATTTTGCATACTGCAAATATATTGTCTTTATAACAAATATTATTTTACTTTAGAGTTAAAAAACACTAAATAACTTATAATAAAATAGTTTAATAAATGACCACCTACAAAAATGGAAGAATAATGTAATCAGTTTGTATGCCCATCCGCAGGTCTCCCACCTCTCATATTTGACAAATGTACATTTTGGCTCATGGGTCCTTTTGCCATAAGTAAAATTAGGAATATAGAAAACAAAAGGATCTAAGTAGTCATCTGGTCTAAGAGATCTAACTATGTGTCCATATCGATACTACTGCCATGCAAAACATAATGCCATTAACTATTAACAATTCCATATTAAAACATATCTCAGTCACTGATGTATCTTTTTCACTCTGGCTGGCTGGAATTACTGTAGATTGAGGACTACTTATGCTCTCTGGGAGTTGTACTATGCTAACAGTGTGTGCCTTTGTCCTCCCACTCCTTTCAGCCCCAATTATTTTGGGCCACCATGCCTGCCTGCCAGGTCCGTAGGCCAACACTATAGAAGCCGTAAATATAAATATTCAACCTCTTTTAAGGCAGTAGTAAAAGTTCAGTCCACTCTACTGGTTGAATCTGGTTCACCAAAGGAATGGAATTTTGAAGAATATTACTGTCAACGTTCAAAGTGAAACAGAGTAAAAGGTTATACAGTTTGGAATGATTGTATGCCCCTTGACAACTGTGCAGTAAGTAGCACCGTTATGCCAGAGAGATACAAATACATTCATTAACTCCTAAACTGAATCCCAGGAATGGTGGTAGGATTTTTTTTTTATTTGAGTCTGAAAGAGAAATTGACCAGAATAGATCAAATCTACAGTAATGAGTATCCAAATAATTTGTCTGGTTTTAGAAGAAATTGTATATGTTACGTATATATAGTTATAGTTCTGTTCATTTTAAGACAAGTCCATGATGTTAGGGTTAGCTACAGCCCCACTCGCTGTTACAAGGCCTGAGTGTTAGTTTGCCTCAGTATCCACCCACTTTTGATTTAATGGACTGGATCCCAAGGCCCATGGAACACCTAGTCATCTTGTATAAGGTTTTCGATTTACCTTAACACATAGCTCTGAAAATGTTAAACAGTAAGGTACACTAGCCCTGTGCACTATTGGAGCACTCAAACAAGGTGCATATGCACTACTGTTGCAAGGACAAACCACAAAGAATTCACAGGAAGTCTTGCTCCCATACCCAGATACTTCAGAGCAAGTGCAATGTCGCTACCCTACGCCCACTTACTGCAGCCAAAATTGATTTGTCTCCCAGGCCTATTGACTTTTAGAACAACAGACCACTTGTCTCTACAATACAGGAATAGAAGGAGGCGTTCCCATGTAAACAGCTCCACTCCTACATGTAGACCCATTGAATATGACACTGCTGGAATGATGCATCATGTGCACAGTGTGAGACATTTGTCTGCTTCTGGCCTTGCCCTGGCTACCTTCCATCCTATTCTGACTTCAGGCAAACCACTGTCCTCTTCATGACTCCCAATAAACTGCACCCTATCTACCACCTAACTCTTTGACAGACGTATCAACCATAAAAATACATGCCCCTATACTCATGGAGCGCAAGCCAACTGGACAGTTGAAAATGTCTCTGCCTGTGTCCTCTTTCCCAAGCATTCTGCCTTGCTACTCAGTTTATTGTACCCTTCTCAGCACATGCATTGCTGCAATACATAACTCGCATATCTTGTCATTTAATCCTGGACTTCTAGTCCCTCAAGATTGAAAAGCACTTATGTATGTAGACTTACAATTTTGAACAGATCTCATGGGTGATCACACTTTATTTAGCATTCTGAAGCATTACTGGCATCCATGAATATAAGGTCATCACCAGAACTGTCACACACATCAAACGACATTGCCTTGATTTGTCTTCCACAGAGACATACAAGAAGCCTTCTTAAGTATTTCCCCCAGAATGGAACCATCCACTTGCTAATTCGTTATCCATTCCTATTACTTCCCTTTTCTACACGAAAAGTAACCAAAGAAACCATACTTTACCACAGACCCAAAATGTTCTTGTAAAATACCATTATCCACAAGTTGCTGTTTTCTAACAGCACCCACTTTATCGTGGACAAATCTTGATAGATTCCATTGGAATACAGTTCCTGGCTAATGGACACAATATCCTATAGTACTCCACGATTCCTCCTCTTGATGGAGTAAACTATACCTCCTACTCACCACCCAATCCTCTCCGTTCATCAACCAGTGCCCAATACCCCCAGAATACAAGAAAGCACATCTACTGCCAATTAACATCTGTTATTCAACACCAATATTCCCGTTGCGGTGAACGAGTGGTTTACACATACACATATTATACTATGTTAAGAGAAGACTCCTTGTGCTGGATTAGTTCCAAACCTATAGCATATATCTTTCAAACTTTCCCAAGTTAAGAACTGGAACACTTTGCTTAGAGACAAAATGGCTCCTCTGTAATAATCTGTGAACAGTCCATACTCATCGGATCTGATTAACTATTCAAAACATTTCAGATGTTTCTCAAAGTTTGATATTAAACATAAACAACTGCAATAGCTTCAGTGTGGCAAATGCAGAGACTTTTTAACCACAGTTTCCACTGTTATACTGAAGACATGAAATCTGTCTGTAGACAGAGACATCATTGAAATCTTCTCTTACAGGGCCAGAAGCCTATACATCATTGAGGAGTGTATGAAGAAGAGTGCCTTAAAGACAATGAGACCAACATTGATACTCACTTTTCTTCAAACGTATCCCTTTTTTGAATTTTCAACTAGGCACCTATGGGTGTTCTAATTGACTTGAACACCAGACATGGCACTGTTGCAAGAAGGAAAAGGTGCACTTAGACTGCTTGGGATGGCCTACCTATATACTGTCAAGAAAATGGGGTAACCCAAGAAGTCAGCAGACCTGGGTAGTGGATATCATTAAAAAAACTGCCTATATACTGCACACCAAATTTAATGGATGCTCTGACCAACACCACCATTGATTATGCAAATTCTCTTTATGCCTGCATACCAACGGAACATACCTTAGAAAGTCCAGAATGCAGCTGGAAGCCCCACCATGGAATATAACACAGCCCAAATCACGCCATTCACACTCTGCCTACACTACTTCCATGTCAGTAGACAGCTCAAATTCAAGAATCTCTACATGACAAAAGACGTCTGAAGGATACCCGAAGAGCGACCAAAAATTCATTTGATTTGTCACCAGCAGTCTAATTCATTTGATCAACAGCCCCCTGTTTATCACCTCCTCTGCAGGTGCTAGGGCAGAAGTAATTCTCAGTAAAGCTCCTCTTCCAAATATATTACCTATTTTTCTCTCTTTCAGAAAAGTGTGAACAAACATCCTTGTCCCTCCTCTGAATTAACACTGCAGATACAGGTCTCTGTGTCACAATATCCAGAATGTTTGATATTCTAATGACCAGCCCATGACATTGTTAATTTGGTTTTGTATGTGTACACTACAAATATCATAAATACAATAAAAAATATATAACATTAAAATATACTAATCATATTAGTGAAGACATAAAGAACATATGCAGCTATAATATACTTATATAAATGTTGTTCTAATTAATATTTGTTTCTATATGTGTTGCTTTTATCTATCATATTTTTTACCTTTCACCCTTTTATTTGTATTACTCCTTCTGTTTATACACAACATACATAAGTATATATGTTATTAGAATTTACTTATATCACTTACGTTTTTATTTCACTTCTAGATTCTGTGTTTGCATGTTTTCATAACAATGTTACTTGGTTGTCCTTGAAAAACAAATGAGTAAGTGGGTCCTGACCAGCTTAATCTCCTCTAAATACTTTGATATTGGACCACCTTGTTTTTGTATCTCTACTGTGATTTAGTTTCACTAATTGACGCTCACTCACTATAAACTACTGGTAAAATGATTTTAAGTAGTACCCAACAAGGACCACATTCTAAATTAAGTCCTGCTTCTGCACAGCTGGAGGTAGGAGGAATATGCTGATTACATAGATTATATGTACACATGTGTGTACATCTATGTAGGTGGAACAACGATGATTACTGTCTGTCTCACCCTGATATCTATGCGCAGGTAGCCTGTCACAGATAGTACAGTGAATACAATAATTATGGTCAGTGCAAACATTAAAATTTAATTGGGCATTCAAAAAGAAATTCCCAATGTTTCTTAATAAAAGTGTTAGTGAGTAGTGCTTTACTGTTGCATTGCTGGGTTCTGAGTCTAGTAATAACAAGCATTGGAATAACCAATAGGTATCACCTTTGGGACCTTAGAAGTGTTCAGCTATGCAGCACATTATCCTGGGTGCTGTGCAAACAGGGATTGAAGAGCTACACAGTTACTACACACTGGGTCATACAGTCTGATTCAGGAATACATGTTTGCCTCAGGAAACATTTATGAACAGATTTCGAGGCTTTTGAACACACACAGAGAAAGACAAGTGCCTCGATCCAAGTCAACAACACTATAACATTTTGTGTATGACCACATCACAAGAGTATTGCAAAGTCTGTGAAAAAAAACAGTGTAATACTTTCCAATGGCAGAGACAACACAGCCTTCCTCCCCAGGCCTCTATTCACCACGCACCCTTCTCCAGAGTTTTCCATTCAAAACACTGCTCGCACCATCTGTTTACCAGCAAACCCCCCGGGCCCGCTCTCTGTTCGAGACCCCTAGGTATAGGAGCATTGACATAGCAAAAACAACAAAGTGATCCCATTTCTCTGGGCGAGGGGAAATAATAAATAAACAGTGACGGCGGTGGTATCACTTAAACTGCGCGCACCTAAAAACAAAATAAATAACTTTACCTTGTGTAATGTAACTGGTGCTTTTGTTAAGGGCTCGAGTCCCTTTGGGTTAGTCAAGTTTGCGCTCTATAAAAATTTCCTAAAAAGTAAATCTAACCTTGTGTTATGTAAGTAACACTTTAGTAAAAGGCTTCAACACCTTCAGGCTGCTCGAGTTTACATTATATAATAAAAAATGGCTCATAGTCTCTGGGGAGCTGCTGTGAATGTGCTTTGAAATTAAAGCTCTGAGAGGAGGAGGATCACAGGAGGGACAGAGGGGTGGGCATGCAGCGTCATGGGAGAAGGTGACAGGAATGAATGCTGCTCCCATTTATCAGGTAGAGGGGAAATAATGAATAAACAGGCATGGTTTCAGCATCACTTTCGCTCCACGCACCTGAGATCAAAACAATTAACCTGACCTTGTGTAATATAACTGGAGCTTTTGTAAAGCGCTCCAATAGCTTCGGGTGAGTCAAGTTTGTGCTCTATACAAATGCCACAAAAAGTAAATCTGACCTTGTGTGATGTACCTACTGCTCATGTAACGCACACCAACAGCTTCACGTTCCACGAGTTCACATTATATATTTAAAAATTCCTCACAGTCCCTGGGGCGCTGCTTTGAGTGCACTTTGAAATTAGAGCTCTGAGAGGAGGAGGACGACAGGACGAGGCAGGGAGGTGGACATGCAGTGACGTGGGAGGAGGGACAATTGCTGCTCCCATTTTTCAGGCAGAGGGGAAATAACGGATAAACAGGGGCAGTGTTGACATCACTTAATCTCTGCACACCTAAAAACTAAAAAAATAACTCCAGCTTGTGTAATGTAACTAGGGCTTTTGTAAAGAGCTTCAATACCATTGGATCAGTCGAGTTTGTGCTCTATAAAAATGTCCTCAAAAATGAATCTGGCATTGTGTAATGTAACTAGCACTCATGTAAAATGCTCCAACACCTTCGGGTTGCTCAAGTTCACATTATATAAACAAGCGTCCGAGAAAATGCAATAGGAGTTGCCCAAGCCTTGCACTTAACTGTGCTTCAAGGTTGGGACGCCGAATGGCAGGTGACCGAGGCTCGCCAAAGCAACAAGCAGCAAAGTGGGTGGGGTTTCTGGCAAATCTTCGCACTTTAAAGTCAGAAAAGGTTAAAGAGGCACCCTCAAAAACAGCATCTAAAGCATTTGAAATTTCATCTCGGTATTTGAACAGAACAGGGAAATTAAGTGACGGGTGTCGAAGATGAACCACCGAAGACGGGCGCACAATGACACAAGCAGGAATCAAAGAAAAAATATGAACACAGAAGAACAATGATAACAGTAATTGGGTGGTGCTCTTTGGGAGGAAACCAAGCACAAAAAGGAGGGACAAAGAGGAAGGATTAACCACTAGCAATGAGGCATTTTTGAATGACAATCGAAGAGACGAACAAAAAAGCAATGGACAAACTGTGAGCCCACAGAGTGAATACAGCATGTCTCAAAGAGAAAGCACATTGGCTGCTTAGGCTCAACCTAAAAATATGTATTCAATTCTCAATTTGATGTTCCCAGCATGTGGGCCCTAGACAGCAGTGGTGAAAGCCACCAATTTTTAACGTTGGGACTCAATGGCCAGTGTCTGCACTAGAACCCTATGAACCAGATTTCTCAGATAAAATACATGAATAAAAATAAACATTCGGGTTTGGGTTTTGTGACAAACACATATACCAATGAAAGCCAGTGTCACAACATATAACAGACAGTGCAAGCAATTGCGGAAGAACGCGAGGAGTCAAATAATTCTCTATCACTGCCCATGAAGAAAATGTGTTTTCTGCTGTAACAAATGAAGTGCTGTGTCAGTGACAAAATGTACAGCGATGTCACTCATTTAATGACCCATTTTTCTCCAGGGCAAAGGCTCACTGCATGAACAAAGACGCAACTGTTCAGACCCAGCAGAGCGCATCTATTTCAAAATAGCCTTTGCTGGATTTTAATGCAAATACACTGTTATGAAAAAGCACAAATAATTTGTTTCTAAATTTCTATATTTTTGGGTATAACGATATTGTTCAGATTGGGGGGGTTTAACTAGCCACGACAATGTAATGAAACCCCCTTGTTAAAACCTACTATTGAAAAAGGGGGTTTCTTAATATACACTGAGCATATTAGCAATAACCTCGTTAAAATTATCGCCGTTTTGGAGGCAAGTAACTGCCGCTTAAACGGCGATAATGGGCTTGCTAATATGCGTTATAGAATTCCAATAGAAGCCAAGGTAATATGTCCAGCACATCTAACCTGGGCTTCTATTGGAATTCTATGACGCATATCAGCAAGCCCTTTATCGCCGTTTTAGCAGCAGTTTCGTGCCACTAAAACTGCGATAATTTTAACGACGTTCTTGCTAATATGCCCATGGTCTTATATTACAGCCATATATTAATACCGAATTTAAAGTCCTTGCATGTTTATGATGATAGTGACAGAGCCTCAAAGGATTGGTTTTTAGGTTTCCTTGCTTGAACAGTGAATCCTTTCCTCATTTTGATGACAGTCCCTGTTCATTCCACTGAAGGAATGTGACCAAAGAATATAGCAGGAAGAGGTATGTCTCGCACCTGCCTGGACCCCACATGCTCTTGTTCTGAATGTCGTACTGGTCCATGTATGTCAGTGCCTTGAAGTGACCGTCCGAGGCGAGGTGGCGCTTTGCAAAACACACATATTAATTAAACGTAATAGGATACAAAAGTGATCTGCTTCATCCCGTGATTTAAAAGGTTTGTGCAGAGGACAATGTAACAATCTTTCAGCCCATTAGTGGTACACGCTTGTTCCTAATGTGCACTTAATGTGCTTTTTGAAGTATTTCAAATTGCTTATGCAGGTAAATGAGAGGCATTTAAAGTCCCAGGTGCATACTGTAGAATGATTGCCGGTGTATTAAATACATGTTTGAAGATCACCTTAAAAGTCATGTTTTTCACTTCCAAATATGTGATTGAAAGTAAGAATGCTGTAAAATATCCACAACCCATTTAAAGCGATAGCACTATATCTAGTTTTATATATTGAAATTCCTTAATTTTCTAGTTAGCATAGATTAATCATGTTTCTTTTTTTCACTTTTGAACGACTTCGTGTTTGTGATTGATTCCAAAATGAAGAGTTTGGGAATTGGTAAAGACACATCCTACAGAGGATGTGACAGAGTTAGTACTTGCAAGTTCGAATTCATACCATGTTTTTCGTTCTGCAAAATCGGACAAGGGAGGGTGTGGAAATGTAGGTTTTGCCACGGTTCCTGGAAAAGACTTGTGTGCAACATGATTTTGTACTCACAGGCATGGTTCTTTGGCATGAGTCAGAGCTGCTACCTTAACCAGTGGACATGCTATCCAGTTTAGATGTATGTTTATCATAGAAGTCATATGTTTGAAACGCAGGAGGGTGAACCTGGCCTCTGATCTATATTGTGAGTTAGATAACCAGCCATAGCCTGTCTTTCACACTAGCTCACTATTTACAGCTCTTGCACTAGCTTAGTAACTCTCCACGTTACCACACGTGCTGCAGAAAGATCAGCTCAATAATACTGGGTGATGGCCAATGCTCTGTTTTCAAGCTTTGATTTCCACAGTAAATGAATACTGTATGACTGACGCGCACTCGAACTTGTTCCTACTGCTACATGCTCATTGCTGCTACCTACCTAACCATGTTAAGAAATATATTGATACTTTGTCTGATTGTTTTTTGTTGCTAAATTTTCTTTACTTTACTCTGCTTTCCTTGTAAAGCGCTCTGATACCCTACCCTGGGTCTTGTTCATGCTATAGAAAACTGCACTAACAAATATACAGAGGTCTGTACTGTACCTGTGCAGAGGCACAGAATGGGGGTTACTGGCGGGGTGTGCTTGTACAATCTTATGTTGTCACTTGGAGCAAAAGAAAAAAAAGCATCTATAATTATAAATATTTTTCATTAAAGTTTTTGAAATAGCACAGGTAGACCGCAAAGAGTGACAGTCTGGCTTAGAACCAAGGATATTAGTAATTAGAGTTACATTTATTGCATTATTGCAAAATATAATATAGAAATATTTGTCCAGAATCAAACAATTTGTGAAGTTCCATAGCAAGGGTTACAATTTAGGTTTCAAAGTCAGCAATAGAGTCACTAGACAGTAAAACCTGTCATCACAGCCCTTTCCATCTCAGGCACTCAAGCCAAACATTGCAGATAGTTTAAAGCCACCACTCTGTGGGTATACGTTTTTTGCCACTGTAGCCTCTACCAAAGAAAGGAAGTTATCCAATTTGTAGAGCAGCACACAGCCCTACTTCTCCAGAGGAGAGTGGCAAATCACACTGGATGGCTGGTGCAAAGACACAGCAGGTGGTCTCCAAGTTCACTTGGGTATCGAATATTAATAATGACAGTTGAAAGATAGAGACGAAATGGACCGTATTACTTCTCATCTAACAGCCTCCCAGCACACCCAGTAAAAATTAATCGTCATCATCATCATCATAACCAGGCGTGGCCGGTGCAGGGAAGAGCAGTGGGGTGGTGGCGAGGTGAAGGGGTTGTAGGGGAGAGTCAGGAGAGGACGGAATAGGGAAAATAAAATCGAAAGGTAAATAAAACCACTTACCTTGGCTTGCCGCGTCGCCAAGTCACTATTTTATTTTCCAGATTCCATCGTCTGTCAACATTCGAACCACCCCCACCCCCCCGCCCAAACCGGCCCCACTGCTTTTACCTGCACCGGCTGTGACTGATCATAACAATAGCGAGACTAATACTAGTGAAAATAATGTCATCGCGAACACTGTGCCCCTTTAGAGCCAGGCATCGTTGGCTGTTATCAACAAGTTCTCCAAAGGCCCTGCAATCATTGTCAGCTTTTCTTAGTGTTCAGTCCATATTGGACTAAAGAAATGCAACTTTCTTAGTCGTGTACTCTAGCAATTTCACCAGTTTGTAATATATTCAAAAAGCTTTTGAATATGTTTTGACATTTGTCTGACCATCTAAGCAAACTCCTCTGGTTACCAACAGAAAAAGAGCCCAGTTCAAAATGGCATCTATAATTTGCCATTCTTTTCATGGCCTTGGCGCCACATTTCTCAAGCACAGATTTACTTAATATTAGGTCCCAAGACAGCTCCGTTGCACCTCTGCGCTGAAGTTAACCATATCAAGGTGTAAACTGAAATAAATGTCTAGGAAACGCTCTCAGAACGGCAGCAGACAAATGTGGAACATTATTTCGATAGAAAGTAACAGCAGCCCAACCTTGTTGACCTTCCAAAATAAAAATAAGAACTTGGCCATTCAATTCTTCAAAACGTATTTCTGTTGCAGCAGTAACCCTCCCAATGGAGATATCATCTTGTACCCAAGCATCAAGAGACTCCACGAGAGTGTAGGAGCCTATAACAATAATAATAATAATAATAATAATAATAATAATACGACTGCTACGACTAATAATACATAATTGTAATAACAATGATAAGATTAATAACAATAGTACTACTAATGATAATAATAATATTTAATAGTACTAATAAACTAATTATAATACAACTGCTGCTACTTCTACTACTACTACTACTAATGATAATAATAATAAAAATGATAATAATAACAAATAATGATAACATTAATAACAATAGTACTACTACTAATGATAACACTACTAAATATAACAATCATAATACAACTAATACTACTACTAACAATGCCAATAATTAATAATGATAAAAATGACAACATTAATAACAATCGTGCTACTACTAATGATAATAATCCTCATCATCATCATAATACAACTCCTAATACTACTAATAATAAGTCTAATAATACATAATGATAATAATGATAACATTAATAACAGTCATACTACTACTAATGATAATAATATTCATCCTCATCATAATGCAACTACCACTAATTATAATATTAATTCTAATAATACATAATGATAAGATTAATAACAATAGTACTACCACTACTAATGATAATAATAATAATCATCATCATAATACAACTACCACTAATAATAATAATTCTAATAATACATAATGATAATAATAATGATAAGATTAATAACAATAGTACTACTACTACAAATGATAATAATAATAATAAAACTAATATTAATAATACTACAGCTACTAATACAACTACTACAAATAATAAAAAATCATGATAATAATGATAACATTAATAAAAATAGTACTACTACTAATGATAATACTACTACTAATAATAATAATAATCATAATACAGCAACTACTTCTCATAATAGTAATGGTAATAATAAATAATGATGATAATGTTAACATTATTAACAATCGTGTTACTACTAATAATAATAATATTCCTCATCATCATCATCATCATCATCACAATACAACTACTAATAATATTAAGAATAATTATAATAATACATAATAATAATGAACACATTAATAACACTCAAGCTACTACTAATGATAATAATAATCATCACATCATAATACAACTACCACCAATAATAGTAATGCCAATAATACATAATTATGATAATGAATACATTAATACCAATCGTGCTACTACTAATGATAATAATAGTCCTCCTCATCATCATCATCATCCTCATGATACTACCACTACTAGTAATAATAATTCTAATAATACATAATGTTAATAATAATATTAATAGCAATCATGCCACTACTTAAGATAATAATAATCACCATCATAATACAACTACCACTAATAATAATAATAATAATTCTAATAATACATAATGATAATAATAATGATAAGATTAATCACAATAGTACTACTACTACTGATAATACAAATATAATAATAGTAAAACTAATAATAATAATATGACAGCAACTGCTACTACTACTACTAATAATGATAATAATAAAAATCATAGTACTACTACTAATGATAACACCACTAATTATAATCATCACAATACAGCTACTACTAATAATAATAATTATGATGCCAATAATAAATAATGATAATAATAATAACATGAATAACAATAGTACCACTACTAATGTTAATACCACTATTAATAATCATCATAATACAACTATTAATAAGAATAATTATGATGCCAATAATAACTAATGATACTGATAATGATAACATTAATAACTATCGTGCTACTGATAATGATAATGATAATCATCATAATACAACTACTACTACTAATAATAATAAATCTAATAATACATAATGAATATACTAATGATGACATTAATAACAATAGTACTACTACTACTAATAATAATAACTATAATACTACTACGACCGCTACTACCACCAATAATAATATAATATGTCAAAATGTATAAGCAAAGCTTAACAGACGGATAGGTTGATTCTGCTTTTTTGCAGAGGAGCCTTGAGCTCATCATACATTTCACTACTATGTGCCAAAATACTACCTTGTTTT
The DNA here is from genome assembly GCF_964261635.1 of Lissotriton helveticus. Lineage (NCBI taxonomy): Eukaryota > Metazoa > Chordata > Amphibia > Caudata > Salamandridae > Lissotriton > Lissotriton helveticus. The sequence goes on from NC_136067.1 coordinate 801,889,690, forward strand.
CAGAACAAATTTGCCCAATGCATAATTTTTAAAATGTATTTCTTTTTTTAATTAAAGTTGTAAATGTTTCACCTGCTGTACATGGACTTTAAGAAAAGGAAGGGAAAAGGTTCCTCGTACATCAGGCCTATTACTGACTGCTATCCATCATATATGTTGGCATAAGCTGTGTCTTTAAGAGTTTCTATATGTAAATGCAGGCTTATCGTTAATTAATAGTAATTAGACTTTTTTAGAGGACGCACCGGCTGGTTTGGTGTTTGGGAGCACTGCAAACAACTGATGTTACTTTAGCTTTGAATAGCAACATTTAGAATGTTGCTAAGTCTCCATCTTGTAACAGTTGTGAGAGCGGAAGCAGACGCCTAATTGAGAGCCTATGATCACACATTGTGGTCAGGGGAATGAGCAGGGATATGAAACCACTCCTCTTGGGACCACTTATCCTATCAGCTCATGCACTAGGTCATGTGGCAATATGTCAGTACTTGTTTCAAAGCTATAACGTGTGTTATGATTGTGGAATCAATTACCTTTTGTCTCCAAGTTGACTTCGTTTCCTTGCACTAAAAATATAACCTGAATTTCTAAATCTGCCTCACTATGTGTTGGTGAGAAGATTTTGCATCACCCCATTTGCTGTTGGTGTTAATGCAGCATTTTCCAATGCACATTCTAGATTCTCATGATTCTTTGTGCATGACGTATTTTCCTCCATTTTTACAATCTCTTAGCTTCCATCTCCTGTTTCAATTGCCATTTGCAGTGGACTTCCTACTTGTACTTCTGTTACCAACATTTTATATCTTGGTTGGAGCAAATACTAGGGCTACTTTGTTACCCTAAACCCTAATTACCTTCTAGAGGGTCAGCTCTCTTTTTTAAAATATGAAACTGCTCTTTATTTTCATTTTTCAGTATCATAACAGTGTGAAATACATTATACAATCCTGCATAAATCAGTCGATATGTAAGAGTGAAGTGAACATCCGTTTGAGGACCACAGTTCTCATTTCGGCCTTCTTTCCTGCATTCAAGGGCCATTTGTGTCCCCCTGCTCCCTGCTGTCCTGAATTCTGCATGTCGATCTCTTTCTTTAATAGACAGTATTGCATACTTGACATCTAGATAATAGCACTGTACAAAACGTATTAAAAACAACAAAACTGTCTCTCCCCCGTACTCTACTGACTCTTTGTCCTACCACAGGCACTTGCTCATCTGGCACATTGTTTTAATAATCCACAAAATCTGCTAATGTTGTCTTGGATAGCCCTTGAACGCCTAAGATTGTGTGGCATTTCCACAAGCCTTTCAATGCCGACATGCCACTGATTTGTCATATTATATATATGCAAGCCTCTGTGCTCTTTCAGCCCACTGTGAGCCTTGAGCTCCCTTCCATCTTCAGGGCAGTCTCATATTGAATTTTGCTCCAATGAAAGCAGATAAGTATTCCACATGGTCCCACCATTCCAGTCCCTCCTCCGCTTGCCCAATTCTACTAGGGAGTCTGCTTTCGCAGTTGCCCACCTTACTAGGTGCTCCATCCCAATATCTTTGCTTGTGGGTGGCGGCTTCTGTTTTCCATCTCATTGCTATGTCCTGCTTTAAGCGAGGGTGTGGCTGAACGGCTAGGGCGGCCAACTTTGAAACTGGGGAACCAGGTTTGTGCCTGGCGGGAGGCTTAAACATCCTGTAATTCTGGGCAAACCACTTAATCTCCCCATGCCTACAAATTAATGTGTCTGTCTGGAATGGAACTGGTGCTCATTTAGAGTGCTCGAATACCTTTGAGTCAAGTTTGTGCTACATAAGAGTTCAACAAAAAAAGAGCACCAGGGTCAAATCAATTAACTTTGCCCTGGTGTTTGGTCCTCTTAGATCTAGCCAATTTTCCCAGAAGGCAAAGCAAAGGATCGAGTTCCAACGGCCTCTTCATTATCTCTCCTAATCCCCCAGTGTCCTGTGACAATAATGTTCAATAAAAGGACATTGCCACACCATGTGGTAGAACACCACATCTTCTGCATTGCTACTCCGGCACACTGAGCTTGCCCTTGCAAACATGAGGGCAATACATCCAAACATCAGGTATGTCTGGTGGAGATAATAAACATAGTTTATTTTAACCAGGCATTTCGGGACACTCGCTGCAAAGCCCCCATGGCCTCAGCCCAATCTTTATCTGGAATTTGTTTCACAATGCATCTCTCTCATTTCTCTTGTGGTGTTATGAGTGCAGGCAAATGTGTCAGTATAATGGAATTGAGTACTTATACTGCCATCCTGCCATTGTCAGTAGGAGCTGTAGCATGTCTTACTTGGGTCACTCATCTCAATCCAAGGATCACATTTGTCCCAAAGAGTGGGTTAGTGCATTATGGCCGGGGCCCATGAAGTAAGTATCTTGTACATCATCCCATGTTTGTAGAGTGCCCTGAATGTACAAGTCTCCAAGAGTCAAGATTCCCATCTCCATCCATGAGTTCTTCCCTTGTGCCATACTCAGTGTCCTAATCAGAGGCACAGCCCATACTGGGATGCCAGGGACTATGGGAACTAACTATGTTTCTAGTGAACATATATTTGCTATCAATATTTTGCTAACATCGCTAGCTTTTGTCAGTACCTCAGGGCCTGCCCCCTTGACATAAGGCAGTGGAGGAATTCAGTCATATCTAAATTCCCAAACACCACAATTTCATGATTTCTCGTGGACCACTGATCTACCTCATCACCCATTGATGTTGGGCTGCAGTTTAGTAAATCTCATAGGGCACCAAGTCCTCCCCAATCTATTTGGTTATAAAGCATCTGAAGTGCCACACTTTTCTCCCCATGTCCCAAATCAGGTCTGAAAATATACTTTTTGAGACCTTAAAAACTGTCCGGGGAGGCAAATTAAAAGAGCCAAGAAAAGATATAGTAACCAGGGCAGGCCCAGCATCTTCGCTAGTGCTGTCCTGCCCATGGAGAATAATGGCAGTGTGATCCAGAACTGGCAAGAATCTCCTTGGCGAATGCCCCAAGCTGCCTCCACACTTCTGAGCAAACATGGCAATGGCTTCATATGTAAGGCAAAAATGAGGGGTGAGTGTCGTCATCCTGGCCTGGTCCCTCTGTTTATGGAGAACTCTCTAGAGATTACTCGACCTGTGCATATACTTACCACGGGGTCCGTGTAGAGAATTCAAATCCACCTCTGATACTGTGGGCAAACCTCCACCTCCTGCGGTCCATGCATCAGGTAGGAGCATCAGAGTGTGTTGAATGCTTTTTCAACGTTGCGTGAGACTGCTGTCTGCAGCAATCGACTCTGCTTGCACAATTGATCAGGCTGAATAAATGGTGTTACTTTTAGAAAAGTATTCCTGCCAGGTTCATTCTGGTCCGCATGAACAGCCAAATGCACTATGTCAAACAGCCTGTTTGCAAGTATTTTTCTCCAAAATGTGGTAATCTAGCTTAACAATTGCCAATATGAGACATTGTCGGACATCCAAGAGGTTTCTACCTTGCTATGGTAGCACCAATATGAGTGTTTCTCTCATGGTATTTGGCATATGCCCCACCATTCTGGCCTACTTTTAAACCTATAGCAGCTCTGGGTCTAATATTGCCTTGTAGGCAGTGTAAAACTCAGCGCTGAATCCATCTGTCCCTGGAGTGTCTGATGTATCACTATGCAGATCTCCTCAATGGATATGTTTATCCAGTATCTCTCGCTGGAGGAGGCCTCCTTTGCGAGCTCTATGCCTGTGAGATAGTCCCATAGACCTTCCCGGACCTGATATGTCTTGTAGAGCATGGTGTAGTAGCATTCAAAGGCCAGATTGATATCATCTTGACCTCACAGCTCCTATAGGTGTTATGTTTGCCTCAGGCCTCAGGAGCCAAGTCAGCATCTGCTCTGACTTAGCACCCTTACCATGGAGTCAGGACAGATATCCGTGGTAGTCCAACCTTCCCAGACTGCCCTCTAGGTCTTTAACCTTCTTCCTCAGTGCCCTCAGGGGTTGAACACACCTGTGCTCAAGATTAAATTCTTCTCTTCCGTTTTCAAAATATCCCTGTTGAGACCCCATCTGACGTTGTTAGACATGGCATCATTGGTATGAGTTGCCCCTGTATTTTTGCCTTTGCCTCCTGTGTTTTTGCTGTGTGTTGGACTTCATTTTGCTGGTCTAGATGCTTTGGGCACTTTGCCAATGCTGTTCGCTGCCAAAGTGCAAGGGCTCCCTTTGTAAATTGTTGTTATGGATGGGTGATTCCATGATTGGCATATTTGATTTACTAGTCTGTCCCTAGTACAGTGCACTGTGTGTGCCCCGGACCTGTAAATCAAATGCTCCTTGTGGGCTACAGCACAGATTGTGCCACCCGCATAAGCAGCCTGTAAATGTAACTCAGGTCTGCCATTCATGCGCCACGTCAGTATCTGCGCTCCTGGTTTCCTCTTGGACATTTGCAGGTTACATAGAAATATACTTAGCTTGGTATGTAGTAGGAATACTCCTTATTGTGTGGATGCTGAAGTCTACATGCATATAAGTCCCAGGCTTTCATCCATCCTACAAAATGACCGGTACTTCTACTACTAAGGGTACCCCTTAGTGGGGGGTGGAACTATCTGCATCTAGGTCTGGTACACAGTTGAAGTCATCGTACTCAGATATGAAACATTGATGCATATTGAAGTAGTGTCAGGGTCACTGAGTTTAGAAAGCAGAGTGGCTGGAGTTTGGGGCATAGATAACCAGCAAGTCCAAGGAAGTTCCATCCAGCAGTCCCTCTTTTATCAAATGTCTGGCCTCACTCTCTATCTGACTGAGTTTTACCACATAGGGAACACTTGGTGCAATCCACACCAGAACCACCCCGGCATGCACTGAATAAGTGATTCCTATTATTTTGCCTCTCCATCTCAACAATCAATGCAGTTCGAAGGAGTACATGTATGTAGGCTATATCAAAGTGTCTCCGCTTAAGGTAGGCCTACACTTTTTGTCACTTGGTCTGCGTAGCTATACCACATACATTCCATGTCAAGATATTGTAAGATAATGCATCCTGGTGTCCACCGGTGTTTATCTCTATGTAATGTCAATGCCTATGATAATCTCCTCTTTTTTGCCACAATAGTGTTGTGTGTATTAATGAGGGGGGAGAACAACTGAACAACATATTAATAGATTAGCAAACCCAACTCCCTCTCCCTTGGCAGGCTGGCGCCAGGACTGAAGTTGAAAATGCATACGACCAGCAGGTTCGGCAGGGCCCACATTGGTAGGGGATGGTCCAGCACCCTGTGTGCCCTCTTGACAGAGAAGAAGGTTGGTTTCTTGCCTGCTAGCATGGATTCCAAGAGCCATTGCTCAATGATCAGTTCCATATTTGGGATCTCCATGGATTCTGGGATCCCACCATTATGAATATTGTTCTGCCTTGATAAGGCTTCTGTATCTTCCATTTGGTTTCTCAGAATTTGAACCTCGTCCCTTAGCAGGACTAATTGTGTCATGAGCTCTTTGACAGTGGCGAAGCATCAACATTATGGACTCATCGTTTTTCATGTAGCTGACTAGTTTTCTATAGTGTGCATAGTAGTCCTACATCTAGTATTACTGCATCAAACTTTCCTTCAAGCACCTAATCGAATTTGCAGGAGAAGTACTCTGTGCAAAGCCCCACCTCGCAACATAGGCACCGGGCCTGGTCAGACATACCACTCGCCCCATGTAGTTTGGCTTTTTTAGGTTTGACAATATTGTGATTGAATAGGTGCCTGGGGTGGAAGCGTCCATGTATCTGCTCACTGGTGCAAAGCACTCCACTCTTGCGCCACTGTGGGAAAATTCGAGTCCCAATCAGGCCATATTGCTCCCCCATGGTCAGCATGTCAAGGCCCCTCATGATATCATGTCAAATTCCATAGAGTTTGGTTGGCGCAAGGGAGTTACTTCAGTTGCACCAGTGGTTCAATATTGAACCTGCACCACCTCCTCACCCGCTACAGGTGTAAGGTCTCTCTCCTTTCCCTTATCGCTTCCAGCAGGAGGAAAGACCCAGCTTGTTACACTGTCCAGGTTGTCTCCTAACAACCCTCAGCCAGTGTGACCCTGATGATGAATCACAGTCTGGAGCTGGGCTCTCTCTCCCGTGCCATCAGCGCCAGCCATCAAGCCTCGCATTTGTCTTCTACGTGGGTGCTATGAGAAACAGGTTCCTTCCGGATCACTCACAGGTGAGAGGGATTCTTGGCGCTCTTTGGTGATGCGACCTACACTGTCACCATAATGGACACGTCCCCAGGTCAGCTTTCTTTCATCATCTCCAAACACAAAATCTTATCTCGCCTGGACTTATTCAGCCAAATGATAAACTTCTGGTCCCTCTAGTACAATTGCCAGTTCCCCCCTTAACTTTCATGCTTTGTTGGTATGAGTGCACCATCCAGATGTTGACTCACACGCCAGCACCATGTGTCACACTGAATCACGAGGCCAAACACCAAAGATATAATGTCACACAAGCTGAGGTGGAAACCAGTTTGCAGGGTAAGTTTCCCTCTTCGTTTGAGAAAGCTTAGTGCTGCTGGAATACAGTCAGGATTTTGTAAGTCCACCCCAAGAAATAGAAGACTCTCCCAGATAGCATGGTGTGTGCAGTTCAGAAGGGTTTAGAACTATCTCCTGCACTCATTCACATATTGCGCCCTACTCCCTCTCCAAGCCACCCTCCTTAAATCTGATCACCGTGCATACTTTTGACTTTGGTACGAGTACACCATCGCATTTCCATATTTAGCAAGGCATAGTGCTCCGAGATTAATTGGCACAAATGCGAACGTGGGCATAATAAAGGGACAGTGCTGTACAAATGAAAATGGAGTTATGTTTTAAAACCACTAGTAATTTATTTTAAGACTATATACTATTGTTCATAAATGATGTATCTCTTTTTGTGCGATGTATCTTACGTGTGGAAATGTTTATGAGCCCGTAGCACAGTCGCACTGTGAGCTATACAAGGCTAATGTGTTTTGGAACAGCACAATTAATTTGACATTGTTAATTCTAATCGAACAAGCGCATGTCAGTTTTTATGTCAGCCTTTTCTTATTGTGCAATTTTGCCTCTCAAATCCTTCGGGAAATCAGATAGTTTCAAAAAAATGTTTTGTTATATATACATTATTTTAGGCTAAAAAAAATAATTAAAAAATCGCGTTTTCACTGGCAATTTCTCGTTTGCATATTGAAAATCTTTAACAATATTTCATCACCTTGGAGCGAATTTAAATTTGCATTTCTGCAGATAGAGAATCAGACTGATTATGTTTACTCAGCCTGCTCACACAGGAACATCTCATGCCCTTCTACCTCTCGCCATTTAGAAGAGCTGGAAATCTCATCAGATGCATTATACATTAGGTCACATTTCGTATTCTTTTTTCTTTCTCCCACTTCATTTTTTTTTAGGAAATTCAAGGGAACATTTAGCATAGTCCCGCAGTTCAGAAATAATGATGGCTCTCTGCGAGACAGGGACTGCAAGTGAAAATGTATCATTACAGCTTAGACCACCAAGCACACCAGACATTTAAATGTTTCTTCCTGTCTCTGATGAAAGGGAGACAAACTACAATTTCTATTTCAAAGCTGTCGGCCCTGCCGAGGCCTCATTTCTATACACCTAGCGCAGCTCTACTGCTCACAGGCGCTGCTTTTATAATTATTTATAGAGAATGGTAGCTCTTGCATACACCATTTTTGTAAACATTGCCATCCATTTAAAATTCGCTCGGTTGACTATTTTTGAGACCCTGCAAAAGTGTCATTTGAAAAATCTTTAGCCTGTTTCTAGCATATTCCGTAAAACTAATGGTACTGAAACAAATTGTCAAGTGTGCAATGACAAGAAAGAAAGAAACACTATTAGATAAAAGCATATCCATTTGGTTTCTGAAGGAATGGTATCGCCTGGATATTTTTTTAATGTATGCAAGCAGGGGGCTTTATGGTTAGGTCGGAAGATTATTGATAATAAATCAATAAGTCAATCTTCTCTATATATGCGAAGACCTCAATTCACGGAAAAAAAAATATTGGCAAAAAATACCAAAAGTCAATTCAACAAAAAAATACTGTTGCCGTTTTCACAGTTGGTGATTAGTAGCCTAAAAAGTGACCTACTTCATTTATTTATGCATAACGCACTCTCTCACCAGGAGGCGTCATAGCGAAAGGATCCAAAACTGAAGCATCAGATAAAAAGATCTTCAACACAAGGTATTGTGCCAGCCAACAGCAGACATGATGGGTTTTCATTGCTCTTCAATTGAGATGATGAAGAGTGTGGTCGTTGAAGAGGGACTTCCAGAGCTTGGATACGAGAACACACCGGGACATGGGGTAGGAGTACGTTGCTGGACCTGATTTATAATATCCATGGTGACCAATGCTGAAGCACTCAAAAAAGATGCTGCTGCCAGTGCATAACTCACCTACGACTCTTGTGCATCCTGAGGTTTGCCAAGGTTCGTCGAGGCAGCAGGTCATTCTCTGTACTGACGGCCAGTCTTTAGAAAACCTTGCCTATCCACCTTCGCATGGCTGAGTCTGAGCACTGTTTCAGGAAAGATTTTAAAAACCTGGCTCTTTAATCAAGTGTAGATATGAGTGGCGGTCCTGTTCTTCACTCTCCGCTTTTGAGGACCGGGATGCCTCAGTTGAGGCTGCTGCATCTTGTACAAATGACTTTGATTGATTGATTGATAAACCACCGAGATGTATCTGTCATATTCGTACACTAGAAGAGACTCCCACTCAAACTTTGCAGTACAAGATATAGAGCATTTCCGTATTCCCAGAAAGCCACAATACAGCCACCATTGACCATGTCAAGTTATTGAGGAGGAATAAACATTTTGCACAGAAGGAACAACTGTAACAAGCAGACAAAAAATGTTTTTGGGAGTAGAGACTGCAAAGACATATTCATACCAGATAAAAAGCCCAAGCTCCAAATTATGAGCACAACTACTGCCAGAGCATTTGCCATTCAATGGACCAAAATATAGCATTTTCTCAATAACCAAAACCTAATTTTTCTCCTGATTACACTTCAGGAACTTGACAGCTCTCCATTCTAGAGTAAAGAAAAGGTTGGCCGTCAATGTCAAGGAGGTTAAATTTAGAAGTAGAGTAGGAAATCAACCGATTCCCTGAAAGACTACATCAGATAGGAATGGAAGAAATTCACTTGAAGCTGAGATGCAACAGAAGAGGCATGGAAGGGCCCATAACTGCACCACACCCTTTTCTGAAATAGGACGGTGGCGAAGAAAGGACCAATGAAAGAAACTGAAAGGGAGTAGTTTACAATATGACTCTAGTTGAAACTTTCAATTTACTTTTTTAACAGTCAATGTTAGACCTGGCATCTTTGGCGTGGTTTCCCCTGTCTTTTTGCCTCTTCCTGCTGTATTTTTGACGCTGTGCTGGATTTCGTTTTTGCTGGTTTAGAAGCTTTGGGCACTTTGCCACTGCTGATCAGTGTCAAAGTGCAAGTGCTCCCTGTGTAAATTGTTATTGTGTTTGGTTATCCATGATTGGCATATTTATATTACCTTACCAAGAAGCCCCTAGTAAAGTGCACTGAGTGTGCCAGGGCTGGTGATACAAATGCTACTAGTGGGCCTGCAGTTATAGGAAACAAGGGAACCCGAAGGTAGTACACTAGGGACCTTGGGCGTTTAGCTTATTACAAAAAACAGTGGACCCTAGTAGTTTGGGTGATCAGGGTAAGAATAGACACAAACTGGAATAGTATTTATGTCCTTTGTCCAGCCAGACAGGAATTTATTTGGTGATGCACACAATCAGATAGTAATGTCAAGGGGGCACAGCCCGTGACCCACAGTGAACAAGACAAAACAACAAGTATAGGCAAGAATGAGCAAATCGGTCTGTATACTTATAATCAGTGAACAGACTTGATTGTAGTTTGAGTGACCATTGTACATAGTATTCACAAGCATATTCAGTACATATGATCCTATTGTGTCGACAACGTTTCGATGCCGAAAAACAAGATAAATGGCATCATCTTCAGGACAAATATATAAATCATGTTTGTCTTGGAATTGTAAACAATTGCCTTTCATGCTTCAGTTAGAGGAGGGTTGTCCAATCCTCAAGGCGGTTGAGGCCCATACGGATACTGTTGGTCCTTAGTATCCAATGGAGCTGCTCCTTGTTAAGTAGTTGTAACACATCCGCACCACGTGGTGGTGGTTTGATCTGTGTAATAATTGTCCAAGTCAAGTCTCTTTCATTGTGTGCCTTTTCCACAAAATGTTCCACCAAGGGGGCGTTTTCCGTGTTGCATTTTATTCTGCTCCTTTTGCCCAAGCATGAAAATATATATAGGTCAAACCACTCAGAAAATAAAGCTTCGCATTGGGCAACACCGGAGCAGAATAAAACGCCTTGAGGATTGGACAACTCTCCTCTAACTGAAGCATGAAAGGCAATTGTTTATAATTCCAAGACAAACATGATTTATATACCCCCTTGGGCAGGGTGCAGTGTATGTGAAATGCAGAGCATGTACTAGTGCAGGTGACATGCGCTGGTAGTGAATGACAGCCATTTTCGTTTTTCACTATTGTAAGGCTACCTTGCCCATAGACTATCATGGGGAATGCTGGCTACAGTGGCTACCAGCATATCTTCCCATAGGACAAGGTAGGACATAAACGTCTGGTATCCCAGAACTCAGAATTTGATAACACATCTTTTAGGAAAGGTGGTTTTTAAATCCTGTGTTTGAGAACAGCACTTTTAGAATGTTGCTGTTCTCTTGTCTGACCTTTCGGTGTGCCTTGGCCTGTTTGTGAATTGACTGTCTAGTTTGAGAGTGACAGGGGCTGGGGAGCCCCCAGGAGGCTGGCTGAGTCAGCCCTAGGTTGAATGACTGCATCTGCATCTTGAGTGGTGGAAGGGGGGCTGCCCCGGGGACCCCATCCCCTGGGGCAGGCCTGCCTTCTTTTTAAAAAAATGGGTTTTTTTTTAATTATATGGGGAGAGGGGCCGCGTGGCCCCCCTCCCGGGCCAATTCTGGCCCCTGGGACCCCATCCCTCGGGACCTGGCCCTCTCTGTTGGGGACCGTAGAGGGATTCCCAAGCCCCCCACGGTCCCTGCCGGCTCCCGCATCCTGCGGGAGCAGGCATTGCTTTTCTGCATGGGGAGCAGCTAACATGCTACTCCCCATGTAGAGAAGCAATCGGCTTTGGTTTTTGAAAGAGAGAGCAAGTTTCCTGCTCTCCCTTTCAAAAAGCAAAGCAGTTTGGTATGGTAGGGCGGGAGCCGCGAGGCTCCTGCCCTACCATAGCAAACTACAGTGTCTGAGCCAGCCCCGGCCCTGGGGGGTGGCGGTCCCCAGGGCCACCACAAGGCTCCAGGAGGGGGACGCGCGGCCCCCCTCCCAACAGTTAAAAGCCCCAGTGGGTGGTGGTCCCTGGCGCTGGAGGGCCGTCACGGACCTCCCTATTTTGGATATTAGACTCCGGGGAGGTGGCGGTCTCCGGGGCGTTTGAGGGGGCTTGAGCCCCACCACACAGTTTTTGTTTTTTTATTTTTTTAAAAAGAAGCCCGGGTGGTGGCGTCCCCAGGGCTGGGGGTTCCCTCCTATAACTAAAAGAAGCCCCGGGGGTGGCGGTCCCCGGGGCTGCAGGGGCGCTGTGAGCCTCCCTGCATACATAATGTTAAAGCCCGTGGGGGTGGCGGCCCCAGGGGTTGGGGGGACCCTCTGGCATACGCGTACCCTACGCGAATCTCGTGATTCTTTTTTTAAAAAAAATTTTTTTTTGGGCCTTGGGGGTCCTTGTGGGACCCCTGTGGAGGCCTAGGGGGTCAGGGTGTTTCTATGCTGCCCCCTTTTCTTGTTTATCACGTTTCTTTTTCAGTTAGAACCGAGGCACAAGATGGCTGCCAACACTTCCTGGTTTGGAGTGTTGACAGCCAATTAGCATAAAGCTCATGCTCGGGAGGGTACGCGTACCATACGCGTACCGTACTTCGTCTATAGATATATCTATGATTATACTTTTGATTTTTTCAGGAACTACTAAACGGATTTACACCATTTAACAAAAAGCGTGATCTGCGAACCAAACTTTTTTGTCAAATTTGGTGTAATTCCGTTCAGCAGTTCGGGCTGTAGCCGTGTCTAAAGGTCCCTATTGAAAATTGCATGGGGAAAACACATTTTGGGACCCCCTTTTTTCTCGGCCCCCGCTTGACGAATCACCACGAAGTTATTCCAAATAGAATGTTGCGGATTTCCTCTGGATAATGTTAAAGCCCGTGGGGGTGGCGGCCCCAGGGGTTGGGGGGACCCTCTGGCATACGCGTACCCTACGCGAATCTCGTGATTCTTTTTAAAAAAAACATTTTTTTTGGGCCTTGGGGGTCCTTGTGGGACCCCTGAGGAGGCCTAGGGGGTCAGGGTGTTTCTACGCTGCCCCCTTTTCTTGTTTATCACGTTTCTTTTTCAGTTAGAACTGAGGCACAAGATGGCTGCCAACACTTCCTGGTTTGGAGTGTTGACAGCCAATTAGCATAAAGCTCATGCTCGGGAGGGTACGCTTACCATACGCGTACCGTACTTCGTCTATAGATATATCTGAGATTATACTTTTGATTTTTTCAGGAACTACTAAACGGATTTACACCATTTAACAAAAAGCGTGATCTGCGAACCAAACTTTTTTGTCAAATTTGGTGTAATTCCGTTCAGCAGTTCGGGCTGTAGCCGTGTCTAAAGGTCCCTATTGAAAATTGCATGGGGAAAACACATTTTGGGACCCCCTTTTTTCTCGGCCCCCGCTTGACGAATCACCCCGAAGTTATTCCAAATAGAATGTTGCGGATTTCCTCTGGAAAATGCTCCTAAATATAACTACCTACTGGCCACCGCCAGTAGGTAATAAGCGCAACATTCATCCGCATTGGATATCACGGTACTAGGAGAGCGAGAACCTGAGTGAGGGTGAAATTATGTTAGAGGTCTCTGTGTCAGTAATTAAACCCTGGCAAACAGATGGGTATCCACAACTTATAAGTTCCTCTACCAAGGAATCAACATTCCATACCCACTACGCAAGTCTCCTTGAAAAGTGATCTGGCCTGTGGCATTGTAAGAATTAGGGCAGCGCCACATCCTGATTTCATCACCTAGTCCGCTGACGTCCAAATTAAGGTCTTCAGCAGTTGTCACCATCTTCCATCAACAATATATATGATGTAGAAACACTCAGCATGTCCTTTTAAACCACCAAGCCCCATATCAAACAGACCCTGAGACATACAAGAGCTATGCAAATGTTCTAATGTCTGCCACAAACTCCTGCGTGGCACCAATGGACCCATCGTGCTATACCAAACTCTATCTCCAAAACCCTCAACAACACTCATACAGTTATGGGCTCTTCACTACGTAACCCCTCAACATGTAAGGTGTCTGGTACCTTTCTCTAAAATGCTATAATCAAGAGTCCAACACCCCAAATACATGACTCCCAATACGAATAATTAAGAAGATAGTAGGCATCCAACACATACACTCACACTGTTTCCCACTAACAATGTTTAAAGTTGATAAAGAGAAGAGACCTGCACAGAATATCCCCAGAGAATCCCCAAATTGCAGGGATGTTAGAGAATTACATCAATATTTTCCATATCACATTACAATACTCCTATCTTCAATCTCTACAGAGTCAGCTTTGGGATGATGCAGAGAATCCAATCAAAGTACAGTCCCTCACATCATCGTAACCCTCAGAGGGCAAGTCAAGGCAGTGGTGGTACTCTTCAATTTGTCAAATCCACACCACGTTTGTTTAGAGAGCTGAATTGTGCCATTTCTTTCATGTTCATTTTCATCATCCTCAGCGAGCCAGCAGGGGTTCTGAATGAGCTCTTCTTTTCTACGTTTGGAGCTAGTCGGGCTAGACAAGTGCGCCTGTTTCTTACTGCTTGTTGTCCATACACCCTGTCCCATACCTTCTTTGGGTTTAATAAATTCAAGATTATACCTTCGGCAGTGACTTGCAGGCATGCAGGGAATAGCATCATATATTTCATTTTTTATCACACAGGACTTGTGTGTCGAAGCTTGATTATTTCTAAACAAGTTTCATAAAACCAGGGAAGACTAGTATCCTGACACTTTCTAAATCTCTGTAATTGCACATCACCATCTTAGGGTTGCCAGGTGGCAGTGGTGGGATCAAGACTCGGAGGGTCCACTCAACAGACAAAACATATGACAACCCTTTGGTTTAAAGGATCGTATCATCCAAAGTTTGACAAACAACTCCAAACAATGGCACTCAAACGTCTTCAGGACCCCAATCAGTCATATATTCTTTCACCTAGCTAGGGCAACCACTTCTTCCACCCTGCTGGCAAGTTGTTCTACCTCTCTCATCATTTCTTTACAGTGTTCATGAATGCATGCGTCTTGTCAGTAAGAACTTCCTGTTCTCTCTAAGCCATGCCAACTTAGTCTAACATCTTTTGAAATTGTGCATGCATAAGGTAATTTCCACATTGATAGTGGCAATATTTTGCTTGAGTGTCATATGTTAAACCCAAACCAATGCCAGGATATCAGGTGGCAAGGATTCAAGTTCACCATCAACGAATTGCAAGTCTTTTGACTCTGCACCTCAGGAGCCCTCTTTTTTTTTCGTTGCTTCTTATATTACAGTGAGTGAGTGAGAGCCTGTGTCCCTGGCCATATTTGTCAGGTTACACAATATCACAGGTAGAAAACTAATTGGGGAAGAGCAATAATGCTCAACCTGGCACTCCAATATGTAAGGTGACTTGCTGTCTCAAATTCATCACATCACAGCCCCACAAGTTTCTGGCAAGGCCCTCAGCTGAGTAAGCAGGACCACACAAACTATTAATTAGGCGTTTCTTTTCACATTGCCATGTACATATTTACACAGGAATAGCTCCTACATGCATGTGGCGCCACTGCATCTGGAAATAAGGCCAGCTAACACTATTTCATCAGGGTAGAACCCCCTCAGCCAATCCATCCAATGAGTGGACCAAAAGGCAACAGCCCAACATCAACTTTGTCAGCAATCACTCTCTCCTGCAGCAAACACAGAATCAAAATGAGTTGCCACCTGCCAAGCATTAGAGGGTCACCCAATAAATCCTGACATGTCACACTTCTGCGCGGAACAGATAGGGTAATCTCTAAATTGTTCTCAACCACTACTCTGATACCAAGTGGCCCAAATGCCCACCAGTACCCAGGCTCTCTTTACCACTCTCCACACCACCTTCCAGCGACGGCACATTTTCCATGTATTTGCAAATGTGAGTTCCACTACTTTCCAATTTACCATGCAGCTCCATGGGGCCTAGTTTTCAGCCACCATTCTCCTTTTTTGGATTAGCCACTGTGAGTCTTCCGCTACTCCCTCAGTACCCTTGCTCTAACATACATCAGCCACTGATAACAAGGGCCTAACACATAGTCTTTCTTAAAGTCAAGCTTCTGCTGGGCGAGACCTCTACCCACCACTATGGCTGTGAACATGACCTGGAATTCGACAGGACAACCCTCGTAAGATGCTATCTTCCCTGATGAGCCCCTCCCTGCTTCTGTGCAATGCCCTACTTAAGATGTATAGTGGAACATGCAGATAGACAAGCAGGATCCTCAGTGAGCCATAGCCACCTTTGTTGCAACCAGATCTACCATCTCATGAATATTAATAAACTGGCTAGGGTCACACTGTTCTGTCTTCACGTAGATATCTGTTTAGGTAGATAGCCTGCCTGAGAAGTAAAAAAAAACAGTGTGTAATGTGTTGGGTTGCTTTCCTGAGGGGGTTGTGCTGAGCCACACTGTGTAAGTTATAATTAAAAACGTAGACTTGGTGTAGTACCACATTGGCTCAGGGACCACAAGGTCGAGATCGTGTCCACAATTATTACCTTTGGCCGGGACGTCACAGCCATTGCCCCTTTAGTCTAGCGTTAACACCTCTCAGTAATGCTTCCCCATTGGGTAGTCCCTCACCAAACATAATATAATGCAGCTGTTGGGGCTTGCATCACTTTAAAGAGAAGAAGCCACCCTTAGCAGAGAGTCGTTTGTGCATAGCTGTGGCTGAAAATAATATCAAGACTATGCAGAGTGTTGAATAACCGAATTTGCACTTCAATATACATTGTTATGATAAAAAATAGGATAACGTGTAGGACCTCTTCTTCAATTAAATGGTTTACTTCAATTTCTTTCTCGTGTAAATTGAGAAAAGAAAGTTCAGTAGATTAGCGGAAATTCTTTAATGCAATGTTGTCTTGTTCTAATTGTTTCCAGTCCAATTTGAACCTAGGTGAATTAAAAAGAACTCCTTCCTTTTATCTTGCAAAGTGGAAGTTAGTATACTGAATATATAACATATTAAATTCAGTCAATGCTTACTGTGCAAACCATGCCTATCGGAGACGGGGAGTCATTTCCTTTTTATGACATTTTATTTATTTAGCGATTTATAGAGCGCCTGGTGACCCGGAGGCATCCCCGCGCTGTGAAATTATTGGAAACCGGAGGGAGTAAGTGGGGAGGGGTACTATTTGGGGAAGAGGAAAGTTTTCAGTCTTTTATGGAAGAGGGGGTAACAGGGTTCCAGACGCAGGTAGCGGGGGAGTGAGTTCCATCCTGAGGATGCTTTAACCGAGAATCGTCGGCCACCGGTGCGTACCTTCCTGAATCTAGGGACAGTGGCCAAGTGTTCGTTGTCCGAGCGTAGGAGTCTGGAGGCTTTGTAAGGAGTGACCATATCTTTCAGGGCAGCTGGGCCAACACCGTTGATGAGTTTATGGGCAGTGCACAGGGCCTTGAATTCTACCCTCTGTCGCACAGGAAGCCAGTGTAGGACCTTGAGGGCAGGTCTGGCCAATGCTCTGGGGGGGAGGCCCATAATGAGCCGCGCCGCCGCATTTTGGATGCGTTGGAGTTTAGCCAAGGTGGATTCAGGGGCCCCTAGGTAGATGGCGTTGCTGTAGTCAAGCCGGGCAAGAATAAGACCTTGAACCAGGAGTTTCCTTGATAATGGGGGAAGAAGTGGGAGGATCTTGCGGATGGATCGCATAAGCCCAAAACAGGTTCCTGCTGTTTTGGCTGCCTGGGTCTTCATGGTCAACTCAGGTTCTAGCCAGACTCCCAGTGTCTTGATTTCCCTTTTCGGGGTAGGTACCTCGCCAAGGACGTCTGGCCAGACCGAAAGGGGGATGGTTGTCCCTTTCTTGCCCATGAGCATGATTTCAGTTTTCGCTCCGTTGAGCTTCAGAGAGGACTCGCTCATCCAGTTATAGATGTCCTGGAGGCAGTTCAACAGGATATCTGGGTGGTTGTCGAGATGGGATAATGAGACGACCAATTGCGTGTCGTCCGCATAGCTCACTAATTTTATCCCGTAAGGGGCAACGACATCCTCAATGGGGGACATGTAGACATTAAACAGGGTGGGACTAAGCGAAGACCCCTGGGGGACTCCGCTTACGAGTGGCAAAGGGGCAGAGTGTGAGTTGCCGTCCCACACCTGAAATGAGCGGCCTGATAGAAACGAGTCTATCCAAGCAAGCGCAGTACCCGCGATTCCTGCCCTGGCCAGCCGATGGAGTAGGACACGGTGGTCTACCGTATCAAAGGCTGCACTGAGGTCCAGGAGGATCACCGCCACTGACCCTCCTGAATCCAGAATGCACCTTGCCTCCTCGATGACAGTGAGGAGTGCGGTGTCCGTGCCATGGCCGGGGCGGAAACCAGTTTGGGACCGACGCAGGAGATTGTTGACTTCGAGGTACTGGGAAAGTTGCACATTGACCAATTTCTCAGCCATCTTGCTAATGCATGGGAGAAGCGAGATCGGTCTATAATTGGCCATGTCCGCGGGGTCCAGTTGAGGTCTTTTGAGGAGAGCCTTGACCACGGCGCTCTTCCAGTTCGGGGGAACAAAGCCTTGCGAAAGAGAGATGTTGATTAGTTCCATGATTGTAGGAGCTATACTAGGGGACACAGTTTTTAAGAATCTCACGGGGGCCGGGTCAAGAGGGGAGCCGCTTTTCATCTTGGCCAGTGATGAGACTACTTCGTCCAGGGATATGGCTCTAAAAGTAGACAGCTGGGGATGTAAGCTGTTGCTCATAGGTAGAGTAGCCGCCTCTTTGTCCGAGTGGTTGAATGGACTAGGAGGTGGAAGGGAGGCTAGTATCCGAGCAATTTTGGAGTCGAAGTAAGATGCCAGTTCGTTACTTCTATCTGGTGGGGGAGGGTACGAAGAAGAAGGCCCTGGTATTTTAAGCAATTCTTTGGAAATAAGGTAAGATTCTCTAGCCGAGTTGGTAGCGTTTTGTATTCTGGAGTCATAGTAGGCAGCTTTAGTAAGCTTCAAGGTGGATTTATAAGTTCTCACCGACCTACGGTAGGCATCCTTACTGGCGTGGAGCCATTCCTTTCTCCACAATCTCTCTGCTTTTTTGCACTCTTTGCGGAGAGATCTGAGTTCAGGGCTATACCAAGGGGCAGAGCCAATTTTCCTCTTTTTCTCCTCCCGAGTTTTTATAGGGAGGATGGAGTCGAGGGAGGTGGAAATCCACTCCCTGAACTGTTTGTCGGCAGTGGCCGGATCATCAGGAAGATTAGGGGTTGTTGAGTTTAGGGCTTTGGTCCAGTCCTCCGCCGAGAGTCTGGCCCATGCCCTGTCCCTGGTATAGCTAGCTGGTTTTGGGGGTTTCCTGAATGACCCTGGTAAGTGGATAGTGACCAAGAAGTGGTCCGTCCACGGGAGAGGGAGGGACTCTTTGGTTTGTAGGGAAAGGCAGTTGGTAAACACTGGGTCTAGCAAATGTCCCTTAATGTGAGTGGCTCCGGAAATGATAAGAAGGAGGCCGTAAGCCGCCAGGTCATTGACCAAGTCGAATGCCCCTGTGTCCAGAGGGTCGTCGAAGTGAATGTTTAAATCTCCCAGGATCGAAAAATTGGAGGTGAGATGGGCCAAGGATGAAATGGATTCAAGGAGAGCGACCGCAAAAGGGCCAGAATGGCCAGGGGGACGATATACCAATAGGCCAGACAAGGTACTTGTCGGGGCTAGCTGGATGGTAAAAGAGCAGCTTTCGGAGTCCAAGATTTGGGCATCTTTAGATCTACAAGATAAGTGGTCCCGGAAGATGATGGCTAGTCCGCCTCCTCTGCCGGTGAGGCGTGGTTGAGACTGAATAAGGAAGCCCGGGGGAAGGGCCATGACTACATCAGAGTCCGAGTGGTCGGTGATCCACGTTTCTGTAAGGAACAGAATATCCAGGTCGTGATCTACTATAAGATGATTAATGAGCATGGCATGCAAGGGTAGAGACCTGCAGTTAAATGTGGCTAGTTTAAGGCACGGGGGGGTACTAGAGGTTTGGGGAGTTGTAACTGGACTGGGTTGCAGATAATACAGCTAGTAAAGGGTCAGTTTAGGTCGTGTACATAGTTGCAAGTGCTATCATTAGCGGGTCTGAGACTAAGAAGGTCTCGACGGGAATAGCTTACCCTTGTAGGAGCTGAATCTGGCATGGGATCTGGCCCTAAGCCCGGTCGAGCGCGGACGGGCGCAGACGGGCTTGCCTTATGCGCGCCTTCGCATACCAATGTAAAAATATATATTTGTTAAATGTTTTAGCCACAAATCAAAGGATCGTGGCATCTTTACGTTAGCTTTTTGAACAGAGCAGCGAATATGCATGCCAGTTAAACTTTCTGTAGTCTTTTATATGAGACGCACTACAAGTAGTAAGAGAAATAGAAATGTAAAAATACGCCTTTTTCCTTGAAAGGAGCCGATCAAGTCTAGTTCTCAGGTCTCAAAATAGTAACATAATCAATTGATAAGCAATCTAACTTGACTACTTCCGACAACCAGCCTCTCGCAGTGGCCAGATGGATTCCAAAAGATACTAAGATCAAGGTGAACTTGGTTCCCTGAAAATACCTCAATTCTGATTGCTTGGCGCATTAAGTTGCAGACAGTTGTCTGAGCGCGTGCACACCATGGGACAGGTGGATAAATACAGGATTAGAATCCCTATTAATTATGGTTTGTTAAAGAATTTGCATTACATGTTTTTAAGTGGATGAAGACGCAAAATTGTGGAAAGGACTGAAACTTACACTGTTACCATATTATATTTTATTCTTTCACTAAAAGATCAGACCAAATTCAAACACATGCCTTAACTTGCCAGTGAAAGTGTTATTATCGAAAAAGTGATGCTGCAAATATAAAGAGCTTAGGGCCATATGTAGGAAGCCTAATTTCGCTCGCAAATGCTGAAATTCGCAGAATGTCAGCATTTGCCATCGCAATTAGGGCAGTGTGCTATGTAGCACACAAAAACTCACATGCAAAATAAGGACTCGCTTTCCTTATTTTGCAATTGCATTTAAGGAATCGCAAATTGCGATTCCTTAAATGCAATGTAGGAAGCACCCTAGTTATGTGCATTTTGGCTTAAGGGATCGCAAAATACCACCAACTTCAGGTTGGTGGTAATTTGCGATTTTTTTGAAAAATTCACTTTTTGGCATTTTTCAAAGTGCCATGTGAGTCACATACATGCCCTTAGGGCATGTATGTGGGCCACATGTGCACACATGTTCATTTCAGGGGTGCAAAAGGGTGTCCTATTGACACCCTTGCAACCCTGAAATTGCATTCTCAATTTGTGATTCTCTAATTGAGAATCGCAAATTGAGAATGTCTTCCCATTCATTCCTATGGGCCTTCTAGCCCATAGGAATGAATGAGAAGATATTCTTTATTTGTGAATCTCAATATACGATTCGCAAATAAGGAATAAGTGGGATTCGCAAAAATGTTGCTAATCCTACCTAGAGTGCGCTTTGCGATTCTCTAATTGCGATTCCCTAAAAATCGCAATTTGAGAATCGCAAAACACAAATTACTTACACATGGCCCTTATTTTGATACACAACCTCAAGAAAGCATTACCAAGAAATATGAAGGCCAGAAGGTGCACTTATGGAGGAAATTCCGGTTAGCTTTTCAAATGTTGATTCTTGCAGTGAAAGTAATACAGGAGTTGAACGGTAATTGTACTTGGCATAACACAATAAGCATTATAAGTAAGTGCCAGGGCCCTCATCAGGAGGGAACTGCAACTTGCACCACCCTTTGCCCCCGTCAGCGCTGCCAATGACAGTACCAACACAACTTCTAAAGATTACACTCCTACAAGTGTGACAATTCCGACTATTTCAGGAGCCCACCACTAGAATAATGGCTTGGGCAGCAGGTATTAATCGCTTTTAATGTAGAATCTATTAATAAATAACTATTATTGTGCTTATTTCTAAATTAGACAGACAGGGCCACCACGTGGCAGACTGTCATAATTGTCGGTGTAGACAATTAAGTGTTGTGCTGACTACCGGAATCCAGTGGCTCAAATTAAGTGCTGGGTTAAAGGTGCAATTTTTCACCTTCTTTGCAGTGAATAGATTTGCATCGCTCCTTCCCGTTGGCTACTGCCTTTAAAAAAGCACACTGAACTAGGGCTTCATGGGCTCGAATCCCGTAGCCGATGCATAAGCTTGTAGTGTGAGATTGCTACCCCTATTGTGAAATTCACATTCGCCACATAGGCAAGAGTTACAGAATGGACGTGCACACTTAGGGACCGAGTCACAAAACCATTTATAAATATAAGTATGGGAAGCATTACGGGAAAAGTACCCTTTTATGTATTCAAGTACGGCTTTGTGAATGGGCCCCAAAAAGTCCATCTCACTACTAGTAAATGTGCAAAGACAGCATAGTACTTTATATATTTTCTAATTCTATATCACTATTCATGGCTTATCCCCTATTTATGTGTTTTGGAGAACATTTACAAAGCATTTATGAGCATGTAAAAAAGTACCACAGGAGAACTACTTGTACTACATTACATACTCCAAAATGCCTGTGTAAATAGGCCTCAAAGATCAGAGTCATTGATCAGTGGTCAAAGGGTGTAATATTGTATCTTGAATATTGAAAACATTATCTCCCTAATGAAAATGGCTCACATTTGCACACATATGCACAGAAAAGGAGTAAAATGTGAAAACATGATCGACATTGACAGAAAATAAATGAATACATTCATTGAAGATATGCTATGTAAAAAAAAAACCATTAGCAATGTAATCCCAGTTTAAAAATTATGTATAGAAAAGTGAAAAAGGCAAATACATCTTAAATTATTTATCTGAAGATAACGAGAAAGAATCAAGTTGCATGGGTTCTGTTTCGGAATTTTATGGAGAGTTGATCAGGCAAAGTGGTGAAACAATTAATGTTGGCAGTGCTATTCAAAGCCACAGCCAACGTAGGGCAGAATAAAAACTGAGCTATCCTTTCTTGAAATAATCAATTGTTACTCTTTTTCATGGTGTTTAAATAATCAGACACGCCAGAGCATGCTCCTCATTTACTCAGTGCCAGATCCAGATGTTTTCAACATAACAGACGCAAAACAGACGAGAAATCAGTGTAACAACATAAACACAATATGAACAGTCGCTGATGTAATTAAGAAAAACAATTAAGCCTCTGTCGCTGGCATTGGCACTGAGTCAACTTATGTTGTGACAAATGTTGCACTGTGTCAGTGCCAACATGTCCAATAATGTCAAACATTAAATGATCCATAGCCTGTAGGAGAACAGCTCATTACACAAACAATGAAGCAATGCGTCGAGCCCAGCAGGAGTGAGGCCCTGTAAGATGGTATTTTGCAAACTTGCACAAGAAAGAAGAAACCATCTTATGGAAAGTAATAATGATACTTATGGTATAGAATTGTTGTAGTAGAGTTTGAATGAAATGTATATATTCTGATAATTCCATTTTAAGATCATTTTCTATAAAATATTACTGGATATCTAATAACGTTCTCAATTTGATTTAGCTAAAACATATTTACAGCTACAGCATGAAATGAAGTTATTGCAACAATGTGCCTATATGGCAAAGTATAACATGTTAATAGATAGAATATTTGCAAGAGTTAGTTTTTCATCCTGTTTTCGTCAGTCTATTTGCTTGTCAATTATTATGAGACTAACAAATAGTTTAGAGGGACTATTATTCTATCTATACTGAGAGAATATTAGTATGTTTGTTATATCATGTAATATAGCACAAGTAGGTATATGTTCTGTAACAAATGTGAGTCCAGGGAAAATATGAGGGGGGATGAAGATTGGTTACTTCAAAAGCAGTAGGATTAAACGAAAATTAAAGAAAAGTTTAGAAAGGGGCATACTAAAACAAAACACATACCCATAAAAGAGTAAGAGAATTACAAATCAAAAAATATACCTCCAAATTTAATACTACCCGAATAGTGTCAAAACAGGCTAAAATGTATTCCGGCTCAATCTTGGAGTTAGTCGAGAGTCACGCAATGCTAACCACTGGTACTGCAACGCACTTTCATAGGACATAACGGAGGCAGGAAATTAAAATAACACCCTGTAGGATTTAATGTTAAAGTAGTTAGATTCAAATGTGTTTGAAACTTAGTAATACAAATGAAGGGCAATTGTTGTTTAATTAAAACATAATGTTTAGCTAAAGTTACTACAAAGTTACTACAAATTAAATAAAAATTGTTAGTGAGCTTTGGGTATTTTTTTAAATAATTGTCTAAACATGAATATTCATAAATGAAAGTATTATTCTTAATGTATTTTAAAATGTAGTACAAATTTTATTTGAGGAGGTATTGTGTTGTAACTTTTCTTTGTATTTTTTCAATCTTAATACTATTTATTTAAATTTCATTTACATTTCACATTAAAATAATCTTATTTACTTAAAAATTCGTCTTAATAATTTCCTTATATTTTCATAGATGGAGGGATTCATCCTACTGGCAGATATCTCCATGAACAGCTTGTAAGTCACTAATAGTAGATTTGTGGTCATAACATATATTGTACGAGGCCCCACTCCCTTATTTGAAGGTGTGGAGACTTTTTCCACTCAGAAATTGTGAACAGCAAAAATGTAAATATTTACTATAATATAAGTAGATCTGCCCATGATAAATGATCTTTGAAAATTATCTCCTGGTTCTAAAAACTAACCTTCAGCCTCTAGACCACATTGTAGGCCTTGGCTGCATGTCAGATGGTGGTTGATTGAATCAAGGTAGGAAACAGGTTTAAGGTTTGGGAAGAAGACGAACAATACCATGATACGAACATCTCTCAATCATGGCTATTGTGTCAGAGGAGAACTATTTGGTCTAGTCAATAAAACAGGACTGATGAAAGAAATAAACACAATGCATATCATATTTTGTATTTTGCCCAAAACAAATATCCAGTTTAAGAAGTAACTTTCCTCTATCAGGTTGATGCCTCCACTTTCTCCTTATATAGATGTCTAGACAAATACATTTCTCCAGTGACTAACTTCATTTTTTGTACTGAAGCAGCTGCTCTGGGGAGACACAATAGAATAGGAGCCAGCTTCAATGCATTGGGAGTGCCCTCCTGCAAACATATCACTCGAACCTAAGTCACTGCGCTTCGAGATTGACTGAATGTGAGTTTATTTTGTACAAATACATTTCCTACACATGGCATTTTTCATTCAATGTCATCATTGGATAGCTCCATAAAAAAGGCTATTGCAACCAGTTCTTCTTCATCTATGATTTAAAATAATGGTGATCATAATCAGTACAGAGAAGGAGCCTTTTTCACTCTATATGGAAAGCTTCAGTGTGTGTTAAAATATATCTAAAGGCCATGATGCTTATTTTTTGTTCAACGTGCACAAGAATACAAGTCTAAAAGTTTATGACTGTGGTAAGCAAACCTTTACTGCATAGCTGAGCAAGTTGGCATTTGAATCAGACTCCATCATTGGTTCCAGTCTCACATTCGAGGTACTGACAAACTCCCCTTGGTTAAAATTAACCAAGATGAACAACAGCAAATCACATCATACAGTTTAATGCAATGTAATCCTATTTATATTAAAAATCTGGGAATTACTTAAGCTACCCTACCCAGGCCACGCAGCACCAAAAATACTTCTATACCTCAGCCGCGGTCGGTAGGGGAGTACCTGCTGGGGCGGTGATGTGGGGAGGTGGAGGGGCAGGGTGGGGGGTACTAATCTATGGATAATGGACGTTTACTGGTAAGTAAACATATAAATAAATTAAACGAATTTCGTTGTGTGCACTGCATCCCTAAATGCAATGCAGTGCACGCAACGAAATTAGTTTTGATTTATTTATATGTTTACTTACCTGTAAACGTCCATTATCCATAGATTACTACCCCCCACCCTGCCCCCCCTCCCCACGTCACCGCCCCGGCAGGTACTCCACTACCGACGGTGGCTGCTATACCTTAGTTTGTCTACACCTTCAGTAGAATGAACTTATAGCATTTTATCTGTCATTTATAGTCTTAGTTTCTGCACAAATCTGCTCAATAAGGACAGTCAGGGCACTATAAAACTCATCATCCTCTTAGACTAGAAATGCCTCTCCTGACTGTAAAGTATGTCAATATACCAGAGCCTTTTAAATATCCTTGTTGATTTACGTTTTTAAAACCTTGAGTACTTGTTTTACATTGACATTATGTTCTGTAAATGTTCCATGTTTCATGTTTCAGAATGCATTTCCCACCTGCTGATCATTACTCAGTGTCAAAGTCATAAAGTGATGCCTAAAATCCAGAATTACAATTATACTATCAAAAGAGGGATAATATTACGTAATAGATAGGGACAAAATAAGCATATAAAAAGATTGATAAATGTGTGTGGTGGGAAAGGGAGGTGCATGAGATTTTACTCCTTTCTCAAAATGGGACTATTGGCCTCCTATTGGCCTAGCACTCATTTAAACTCCATGCAAACCGATCATAAAAAAGGGAGGGGCTAAGGGTGAGGAAGGGACAATTGTGGTAAAGGTGGTTGTGGAGTGTAGTTTAGATGGATGGAAGGAAGGTAAATACGCAGAACAATGGGCCCGATTCACAGAACTAACTTAAGACAAAACCCTAAGCTTACTACCATTTTGGTATTCACAGAAGGTCCTTACTCATTTTGGTATTCACAGAAGGCACTTACTCATTGATGAGCAAGTGACTTCTGTGAATACCAAAATTATTAAGGGCATTCTGTGAATACCAAAATGGTAGTAAGTTTAGGATTTTGTCTTAAGTTAGTTCTGTGAATCGGGTCGTAAATGTATAGTTCTAGGATGACAGAGATCATATGTGTGGAGAAAGAGTTGGCCTAAGTGCACAGTATGAATAGGTGGTAAGTGTTAATTAATGGTAACAAATGATCCTGTACTGCAGGAATACAAAGGTGTTTTTGTTCTGCATCTAGTCAGTGATCATGGAAGTACTGCAGAGGAGGGAAGAATATTTATTTAGGATGCGTGTTTCAATGTTTGGGATACTTTGTAAGACAATTGTTTTATCAAGTGGGGGTTGGCCACCAATTCCACATCTGATCAAATAATGTACGTTGACCTTATAACCTTTATATGAAATTTACATGTGCTGCTAGCCTTTGGAGCTCCAAGAACCGTGCATTTTGGGACAGCAAATTTGCCAAGCGCCATTGTCAGAGGATGCCGATTTTTTTGAAGGAAAGTGCAGGTGGAGATGAGGTTATTTCATCAGAGTTGGAAGAGTCATACTGATGAAGCAAAGCTTCGCATATTTTGCGGCTTGCCGAAGTCAAGAACCTCGTTTATGTGTAATAAGGTAACAAAATGTATGTTTTACTAACATTTATTCTGTTTAGGCAAAGTTCCCGAAGCTTGCCTATGTGTATTTCTAATGAATTTAATCCGTGTCCTCTAATATGGCCGCCGCTTGTATTTTAGTTACTGCGCATGCGTCAGCCACACTCACGTGTCCTGACGCGTCTGCAGAAGTGGAGGGAAAGTTATGCGCATGCGTAATTCATAGCTGTGCTTATCATGTGGTACTGCTCGTGCCACTGCTCTTGTGCCCGTATCAATGTAGCTAACATTTAGATGCAATAAGTTTATTTCTTGATGATGAGTTAAAAGTACAAACCCTGTGATGTGTTTTCATAATGACATTATTATGTATTAATTTGTTTTCGCTTACTTTTCATGTACCGCGGGAAATGGGGGTCTGAGTGAGAGGAGAGCCATATTGGAGGTCCCTTCTGCGCCTGTGCGACATTCGGCAGCACGAGGGACCTTGACAGATGGAACACCGCCAGTTGGCAGTGATGGGCAAGATGCTCCTGAGAAAGTCACCTCTGCCCTGCGAGAACAGCGAATGTGGCTTATTATATGTTACAATGTAAATGTATTGCTGCTTGCCGTGTAGTCTCTCATGGGAACCCCTATCTCAATAGGCGGTACCAGAAAATGTTAATGTGGCATACAAATAGACTGTTCTGATTGGTGTGTTACCCAAATCCTACATTAGGACCAATCCAAATTGAGGGATTTTGACACTTTGCAACATTGGGGGGTGGTACACTGTCCCCAAACTGTATATCTACCCTGGGTTCACCTAGTGAACCGTCCGACTTGTCTGGTTTAGCTGACCTGTCACTGACCCAACGCACTCAATAGGTGACTGAAGATACAGAGCGCTGCAAGCACTCTGTCCGAATTTGACCATAGACTGAGGTTCTACTGAACCTTAAAGTGCTGGCAAGGCACTTAGCTGGGAGTTCGCTGACCCAATCAGGGTCTTGATCGATAGCTGCAGAACGGGTGGAGCGCAGGCGTTGCTTCCGAACTGTGGGTTCCGGTCCTGTCCTGAGCGGTCCTGTCCTGAGGGTTTGCTGTCCTGTCCTGAGGGTCCTGTCCTGATTCCTATTCCGAGGGTATCCTGTCCTGTCCTGGGTGTCCATTCTGCACCTGCCGTCCTTGAGGGGTATCCTTCCTTGAGGGTTTCCTGTCCTTAACCGACCCGTGGCCAGGGTTTGGTTTCCACACCTTTCTAGGTAAATATTGCTCTGAACCTCTTGAAATTCTTGCACCTTCTGAATTTCTAACTTTTGCTTTAATAAAGTTCAACATTGCATATGTGATATTTTCCATGCCTTTCTGCAACTATTGAAAGTCATTTATATTTTCCATAAGTTTATTCCTATGTCTTCTCATTTGTTAGAAATTATATTTTGCATAGCAGTGTGTCATTTCCTGATATGGTCTAGAACTTCGTTGCCTAGATTGTTCAAAGGCCCCTTCACCTTAAGTGAAGCGTGTTATTCATTATAAGCTCTCCTATAGTCACTTACACTTAGGCTATCCCTGTTTAGATAATACTGACTTGCATAGTATCTTTTCTCGTTACATTTTATTAGTACTTTGATGATTACTCTGTCATTATTTCTTTATGCCTATGTGATTTACGTTATCTTGGTTATTGATTGCCTTGTTTTATTGTACCTCATGCAAGAAAATAATGAACTTTAGATAAACATTTTAAAACTTCCAGTTGTCCGTGGTCATTTAAACAGTACTTGAATGTTATTGGTTGGGTTTGTATTTTGCTGCCTTTCCTTACAGCTAGCTCCCTGATTCATTGTGGTCATTAGGCACCCGCATCGGTGGATGGTAAGTCGGGTGCACCGGAAATTGGTAGCAGGGAACACACACACACCAACTTGGTAGAGCTCGTGAAGTCACCTGATCGATGTATATGGTGATTTGAAAAGTATATGGGCCCTGAAGCCGGAAACGGCGAAAACTATTGGTCGGGTGGCCTCGCGCGCTCTATCAGTTTTCTGGTAGCTAGAGGATGGTTAGGGACTAGTTGAGAGTAAGGCAGGGATTAGTTGGACTAGTTAAGTCGGAAGCTGCTATTATATTAATGCTGCTATAAGAGCGGCTGTTCTGAGGGAACTGATCACTCTCTTGTGAATACGCTGCTGAAATTCATGAATTACTGTATTGCCATTATTCTTGTTCTTATATTGTTATATGTACTAATCCATGCAATTGTCAATCGTTTAGTTGTATGTTGTCCGAACTCCCCGGGGAATTGAAAGGGCAAGTGGTGAATAGAATCCATTGTCCTGAGGTCACAGGTTCGAGGAAAGTTAGGTGCAGGTTAGGATAACCGGGAAGCACTAACTAGGGTTTTCTGAATACATGTGTGAATAAATGACAGTAACGGGGTTCATTGGCAAAATTCCCATAGTGGCGTAACCTAGTAAGGGTCACATCGGAAGAGTAGCAGGTTCCTCGGAGCTAGCGTGAAAGCAGAGGGGTCCGCTGAGAAACCTTAAACTCGGAATATATCCCGGAAAGAAGTGGATGAGTTTAGGGGAATAACAGGTTCACCGATGCTAGAGTGAAGGGTAGGCAGAAGAGATCTGCCCGCAGCGAGTGAAAAGTAAATGGAAGTAGTTTACTTGCAGTAAAACAATTCTTTCTCTGTCTAGACACTTGAGCACTGTGGCGAATGTGTATTTGTTGTAAATTAACCAAGCACTGAGCACTTTAAAAGAAAGAAAGTTTCCGTTACCTTGTGAAGGGAGGGAGTCAGTCGCGAAGCGCCTCTGACGTCACTCTGTGCCGCGCTGGGATTGGTAGAAGCAGCGGGCGGGTAGCGGAGCTGGAATTGTAAAGGAGGGGTGAGCGCCGGAGCGTGGGAACTGTCCCACGAAGGGGCCGCGCACCCATTGGAGGAGCTTATTTAGTGTCGCGCACCCATTGGATGCACGAATTTCTGAAGCGCGTTCTGATTGGAGGTAGTTTGTAAACAAAGTTAGCGCAGAAGTCGTATGTGGCACTCGCAGACTACAGGAACTCGACCTGATCCAAGGCACCTAGGGTTTGAAAGGGATCAGTGGAAGACTAATAGATACGATATTATGTACGGAACCAAGAGAAAAATGTCCCTTGTAAGTAAGGTGAAAAATTATTTTAAAACGGACAAACCGATTAAATCTAGGGAAGGTGTTCTTGTCCCAGCACCCAATACTCCCGCCTCATTCATGATGTTTGACCGAGGGTACAATACCTGTGTGTGGTTGGAGAATTGGGTGAAGTACACAAAAGATGACGGAGTATTGGCTTTTCCGTTAGATGGTACTTTCAATGGTAGGATCTTATTTAATTTAAGAACCCGAATGAATGAACTGCATCCCAGACCGAGACTAACGCAGTATGAGGCATTAGAGGAATGGGAGATTGAGGCTTTTGAAAGAGAAAGACCCCGAATGGACAAGGGTTTGACCAAGTGGTACCCCAGGCAGAAACAGGAGTCCAGGGATAAAAGGATGAAACAGTGGAGACAGAGCATGATTGTTGAGGGTCTGTTTCCCATGATGCCGGCATGTCATAACATTGGAGCGGGTGAGAAAAGTACTGAAAAATGTAAGCATTGGGGGGCCCTGGGGGATTCAGATGATGAACTAATAGATGACATCTGTACCAGAAGTCCGCCACCTTACAATGAGGGAACCCGACCTTCCAGTGTAGGAGATGTTCCCCGACGCCACTTCCTAAAGGAAGAAGACAGGTCCCTGGGACTGGGAGGGGGTGGTCAAGTATTGCCCTATCCTGAAAAACCCGAACCGACGGAAACAAGGGATATATATCCCAAAGTGCCCGCAAGCCAGGAAGAAAAATATTCACGTACGAAAATCTTTTTTCCCAGACCCTTGTATGAAAGCGAAGAGAAACCATCGAATTCAGGACTGCCTTTTGTTCAACCTCCATATGGGGAAGAGCGCAGGTCCTTTAATACTGGAACTTTATTCCCGAAACCAAATTATGGGGGAGGACCAAGTGAAACGCATCCTACTGCCCCGAGTTTTACTCCTCCGTTGACCCCACAGATATTACATGACACAACTTTAAGAAGGGTACTAGTGGAAAAGGAGCAAGAGGCTCTAGCTAGACAAAGGACAGAAATAATTCAGAAAATTTCCCAGTTAAATACCAGTCCTGAGGCATTGACTATTCCAGTAACTATTGGACCGGTGGTCCCGTTATACGGAAATGGTCAGGGAAATCCGATTACTCCAGTTATGACCCCAGGCATGGCAACCCCGAGACAGGAACCGATCATCATAGATGATCAGTCCAGTGAGTGCGAGTCTGAAGTTGCGTTTTTGGAATTGCCAAACAAACAGACTGGAAAGGGAATACAGCAGAGGCATAACCCTTTTAACACAAAAGAAATTAAATTAGAGACAGCAACAGGTACTAGGAATGTCTCTCTGGTAACTCCGGATGAAATTGAGAGTTGGAGTCGTGAATTAGAGAAGCAGACTCCGCAAACAAAACCTTTAGACCTCTACAAGCTGAGGGTTGAAATAGAAGAATTAATGGCAGGAAATGTGGGGTTGGATCGATTGAATACCTACTCTGAAGAAGAATTGTCGTTCATATGTAAAAGCTTTACAAGGAACACCAGAGTGCTCCACGAAAAACTGACCGAAACAGCAGTTAGTATGGGGGTAGATATCTCAAAATCCAAGCCCTTACAGAAACCGTACAGAGCAGACTTCTCAGACAAAGATATAGAACACCTGAATGTGGCAGGGAAGAAGTTGCAGATTAAAGAATTAATGGGGGTACTGCAGAAATGGGGAGATGTGGAAAGATGGAGAAGCAGGTGGGCGAAAAAGAGGGAAGAGGTTCGCTCCCGACAAGTGACTCCCGAGTTTGCTTTAAGAGAGGTAGAAAAACCTGAGCAGTTATGCCCCATGCGCGAAGTTCCAGGAGGGAAATATGTGCATGTCCCCTGGTCTAGGCAGGATATTGTGTCCTTCACGAACGATTTTCCAAAATTACGAGAGAAACCAGTTGACTGGTACAGGCAGGTGGAAAGGTTCGTGAAGGTACAGAAATGTCTGTGGAAAGACCTGGATGGGTTTTTCGACATTGTGGTTCCAGTAGATTTATGGACCCAGTGTAAAATAAACATAGACTGGCCGAGTGAGGAGTACCCCAGAAACAAGGAAACTGGAGAGCCATCAAAGGATGTCATGCGAAAATATGAGCAGGTAATTCAGCATTTGAAAGAAAAGGTGCCCGCAAAGGAAACTGATTGGACAAAAATAGATAGAACAACACAGGAAAGGGACGAGACAGTGCACTCCTTCTATGAGAGGTTATTGCAGGTATTTAAAACATACAGTGGTATTGATAACATCGACCTGAAGGATATGACGCACTTTATTTACAGGTTTGTAAATGGTTTAAGACCTGAAATTTGTCAGTGGATAAAAGATAATAAAATCTGTTGGCATACAAAAAAAATGGATGAGGTCCTGCGGTACGCTAAGTACTGCGAGGACGAGATGGCAGAGAAGAAAAAGGCCCTTAAGGAAAAGGTGATGTGGGCTCAGGTGAAGCTCGCAGAACAGCAGGAAAAACAATTGAGTAACATGGTTAAAAATGCTGAGAACAAAGGTCCTGGGGGAGGGGGTGGAGGAAAGCCCCGGCCCAAATTTAGCAGGGAAGAGGCTATGAAGAAATTTCCCTGCCATCAGTGCGGCGAAATTGGACACTGGCGAAACGAGTGTCCTCAATTAGTCGATGTTAATGAAAAAACTCCTGATTTAACTCCACAGACGCAGAAAGAAAGACCAAGAAAGACTCAACCCCAGGTAAAAACAGTTCAGGTGCCTCGAGCACCCAAGCAGGTATACAGGGGAAGACAGGCAGAAGATGAAGAGATAGAGGTTTGGGAAAGCGGGGAGAACAGAAATACAGCAACTTCGCAGTATCTGCTGAATGATACCTTCCTTTGTAATGATCAGGACTGACGGGGCCTGAGAGGGGAGGACGAGGAGTGCGTACTTGGCGCTTCCTTGCCGGTAGACCAGTCTGGACCATATATTGAAGGAAAGGTTGACGGAAATGATGTCACCTTTCTGTTGGACACTGGCGCTACCCGTTCTACTGTAAGAACAGTGGACGTTCCAAACCTACCCCTCTCGGGAGAAAATATCCAAGTAGTGGGTGTATCTAATCAATTGATTAGTACTCCTGTTACCGAACCAATGGAGATTTCAATTGGAAATTTTAAACAGATGCATAGATTTGTCGTCTGTGACACCAGTCCAGTGAATCTACTGGGTCGTGATTTGCTGTGCAAAATGAACTGTACCATCTTTTGCACACCAAAAGGTGTGGAAATACAGACCCCAGATGAAGATGGCATTTATAAATTATTGTTACTTAGACCTGACTCAGAAATTAAAAGATTGACCCTGCAGGACTTGCCCCAAGAACTACAGGAAGCCGTAAAGCCAGAGGTGTGGGATTTCACTGGAAAGGATGTGGGGTTGATGAAAGATGTGGACCCCATACAGATAGCCATCAAGGACAATGCAGTATATCCTAACACTAGGCCCTACCGAATGAATGCTGAAGTGAAAGCAGGTGTCACTCTGGAAATACAAAAATTATTAGAAGGAGACATCATACAGGAAGTGATGAGCAGCCCATGCAACTCACCGATTATGGGCATCAAAAAGCCTAGTGGCAAGTATAGGGTAGTGCAGGACCTGAGAAAGGTTAACAAAATTGTAGTTCCTTGCTGCCCTATTGTCCCAAACCCTGCAGTGATATTGTACCAGATCCCTTGGGATGCTGAATGGTTCACTGTGATTGATTTATGTCATGCATTCTTTTCGATACCCCTGCACCCCGACAGCAAATTTCTTTTCTCATTTGCCTTCGAGGGTCACGTGTATTGTTGGAACCGGGTCCCTCAAGGGTATACAGAGAGCCCCTCTATCTTTAATCAGATCTTGAAAAAATGTCTAGAGACTTTGATCTTACCTGGGAACTCTGTGTTAGTACAGTACATAGACGACCTTCTACTGGCGTCTAAAAGTCACAGGGACTGTGTAGTTGACACCATTGCCCTCCTAAATCATCTGTGTGAGAAAGGGCATAAAGTGGCCCCTGACAAACTACAGTTCTGTGCGAAATCAGTAAAATATCTAGGACACCAGATAGAAAAGGGTGTCAGAAAAGTCACATCAGAAAGAGTGAGAATAATTCAAAAGATGCAGTTGCCCCGTACTCAAAAAGATGTCAGAATGTTCCTGGGGTATTAGGGTACTGCAGACAGTGGATTCTGGGATTTGCAGCTTTAGCCAGGCCCTTGATAAAAATGACCACGAGAGGAATGCCAGATGTTGTAGAGTGGGACGATGAAAGTCTAATGGCTTTCACAAGACTGAAAAACTGTCTGTGTACAGCTCCTGCGTTGGGAATGCCAGATTATTCCAAAGAGTTTGCCCTTTTCTGTGACACTCGCGATAATTGCGCATTGTCAGTCCTGACTCAAGAACATGGCACGACCAGAAGGCCTGTGGCTTATTTCTCTGCCACATTGGACCCAGTAGCTGCTGGGTTACCAGGCTGTCTGAAAGCAGTAGCTGCTACCTGTGCAAGTTTGGAACAGAGTGAGTCCATTGTCATGGGACATCCTGTGACCGTGTATGTTTCACATGGAGTGGTAATTCTATTGACCAGAACTAAAACACAGTATCTCACCCCTAGTCGGCTGACTAAATACGAGAGGATTCTTGTGGGTGCAGCAAATGTAAGCATTGTTAGGTGCGGTATTCTGAACCCTGCCACCTTACTCCCCGACCCCTTGGAAATAGAAGGTGGGGATGATGATGAACATGATTGTATTGACCTGACAGAGTTCAGTACTAAGCCACGCCCAGACATAAAAGAAGTACCATTGCCTGAGCATGATAAAGAACTATTTGTGGATGGTTCCTGTCTAAGACATGAACTAGGAGGCTTGAGTGCTGCTTATGCAGTAGTGTCTTTCACCAAAATTGAAGAAGCAGGTTACCTATATAACATCAAGTCTGCACAAGTAGCCGAATTGATAGCCATGATAAAGGCTTGCAAAATTGGGAAGGACTTACGCATAACAGTGTATACTGACAGTCAGTACTGTTATGGAGTTGTGCATGACTTTGGCCAATTATGGCTACAAAGGGAATTCATGACTTCCTCAGGTACTCCCATTCGGAATGCAAAGGTTGTTCATGACCTTTTAGAGGCCATCCAGTTGCCCAAAGAACTGGCAGTGGTAAAATGTGCTGCTCATCAAAGGAGCATGGACAGAGTATCACTGGGAAACAATTATGCTGATCGAGTGGCCCAATGGTGTGCCAAAGATCGGTATATTGTAAATCCAAAACGAGGGGGGCCAGGAACCAGCTGCCAGCTTCAGGTGTTTGAAGAAGTGCCTACGTGGGATGAAGTGAGAGAGTGGCAAGAATCGGCTCCTTGGCAAGAAAGAGAGAAATGGAAGGAGGATGGGTGTAGACCGAGACGTGTGGATGGTGTGATTTTGGGCCCAACTGGTATGCCTGTGTTACCCCGACACTTGCTTGGCACAATGGCAAGATTAATACATGAAGGATCACACATTGGTAGGGATGCCATGATTCTGGTATTTCAACAGACTTGGTACAGTAAAAAGTTCAGGAAGGTAGCAGAGTCCCTCTGCCAGAGGTGCCTGTCATGTCAACAGATGAACCCAGGCAAGAGGACAATGGTTGAACTGAGCAGGATTGGGAGATCAGGGGGTCCCTTTATAAGGATACAGATTGATTTCATCACCATGCCCCGTTGTGAAGGGAAACGATATGTCCTTGTCATTGTTTGCGTATTTTCAAAATGGGTAGAAGCTTACCCTACTCCTCAAAGTGACGCACTGACAGTAGCGAAGTGTTTACTAAAAGAACTGATACCTAGATTCGGAATACCATACATTATTGAATCAGATAAGGGTGGACATTTCCAGAATGAAATACTGGCTGAACTGTGTAAGGCCTTTGGAATAAGGCAGAAACTCCATTGTGCATACCACCCAGAGGCTTCTGGAATAGTGGAACAAGTAAATGGAACTATCAAAAACAGACTAGCAAAGCTGACTGATGCAACTGGCATGACCTGGGTGAAGGCCCTGCCCCTGGTCCTGATGGGACTGAGAAGTGTTCCCGACCGCAAGACAGGCCTAAGTCCCCATGAAATCATTATGGGAAGAGTGATGAGACAAGCATGGGTGCCAGGAAGCAAACTGTTGAGTATTACTGATGATTTAGTGCTTGAATACTGCAGAAGATTGGGTGACCAAGTGCGTTCTATCTCTCGCCAGATTGGAGACGACGGCATCCTCAATCCAACGACTCCTCTCCACAGCTTGGTTCCAGGAGACTGGGTCAAAATAAAGAAGCACACTCGATCAAGCTGTCTGGCACCAAGGTGGGGAAAGAAACGCCAAGTAATCCTGGTAACAACCACTGCAGTGAAAGTCGCAGGTGTTCCCCAGTGGATCCACGCTGGACACACCCAGAAGGTATTACCAGACAGAGGATTTGAAGAAGAAGGGCAACCAGCAGAGGACCCTGAAGGAGCCAGACCAGAAACAACTGACAACGAGCA
This sequence comes from Lissotriton helveticus, assembly GCF_964261635.1. Lineage (NCBI taxonomy): Eukaryota > Metazoa > Chordata > Amphibia > Caudata > Salamandridae > Lissotriton > Lissotriton helveticus. The sequence goes on from NC_136067.1 coordinate 801,926,271, forward strand.
GCCCAGCACCAGTCAGGTTGCAGGAACAGCAGACGTTGGCCCAGGAGTAGTTGACTACGAACTGCCAAGAAACCAGCCTGTGGAAGAGGTCCAGGAAACTGAGCCAGGAGTAGCTGAAGACGAGCTGCCAAGCATATGGCCAGAAGAATGGATACCGATGATTGATCTGACCGAAGATCCTATCAGAACAAGAGAACGACTTAGTGAAGGTAGAGAGTGGACTAGTCAGGAAAAGCAAGGCACAGGCGAAGAACCTCAGCCGCTTGAGATTCACATCAAAACTGAGGAAGGAGAAGGTCAGACAGGGACAGAGCAGGTATTCGATACACCACCGCTAACACCTGATGCAGATAAGGGAGAGACTAGAAATAGAGTGATAGTTCGAGCAGAAGAAAATCAAGAGATCGAAGTGCTTGAACAGGATCAGAGAGGGTTAAAAGAACGGGTTCAGGAAACAGAAACAGAAACAGAGACAATCGAAAGCCAAAAACAAAATATTCCTGAACAAGGCCAGATTAGCAACCAGGCAGAATAATTTGATGCTAGCCCTGGAACTAGCCAGATAAGGGAAGTAGGAGAAGAAAGTGGAGAAGAATTACCACAAGATAAAGAGAACAAGAGAATAAGAAAAGAAAGTGAAGTCCAAGTACCAACTAAGAGACTAAAGAAAAGAAACAACCTTGAGCCTAGGTTTGTAAAAAGATTGAGACTAAGGATAAAGACAGTGGAAGAAAAACGTGCAGAAGCAAGAAGAAGTGCTCGAATAGCAGAGCAAGAAGAAGACTCTTCCAAAAGAAGGAGTGAGCGAATAAAAAGACAAAACAAAAAGTACAAATCTCCTGAATGGACACTGGTTTTGGAGGAACTTGAAGATCTTGATATAACTGACGTGAGCGACGGAGAACCCGTCCCAGAGTACTCAGCTGAAGAGGAAGACGAACCACCGTGAATTTGCACAAAGTAAGCTAATTGTGTGAAGCCAAAAAGAGGGGTTCGAGAGACTCCTTCTGAGCCAAAATGTCTGATTCAACAGTGAATGGTAGACCTAGTTGCAGCCGTTTTAAGACGTGTTGCAAGGTGTGTATATGTAGTGTAGTAGTACTGATAGTTATCTGGATAGGATTAACAATTTTCATTCCCTTTGCTGTAAGTAAAGATACTAACATTGTCCCTACTGAAGTTGTAAATACCGATAATGAGGAGCTAACAACACAGAGTGTAGCACGACATGAGAGAGCTTTGAGGCAAACAAAGCAGAACTTAGAAGCATCAGATGAGGGAGGACTACATTATCATGGAATGAAGAACAGGACACACTTAAATGTTTTCGCAAACTTGTTAATACACTATGTAGAGACTATGGAAATTGAAGATTGCTATGTCTGCATGAAGCTACCTACTTCGGTGGCTGAGGGCGTGACATACCATCATCTGCCATTGACATATGGAATCTCCTGTAGCATTTTAGCTAGTTTATTCTATAAAAGAGGACCGTTACAGTACTATTACTCTAACAATGACGTGATCTTTTCTGAACTTCCTATACGTGGGAACTTGAATCCTGTACATACCAAAACTGACACCATAAGATATATGGGAGACTACTTTCTGACTATAGGTAACATTGACATAGCAGACGCACACAGAGATAACTTGACTTGTTCTTTGCGTGAGCAGGAAAAGATGTTCCTGAACATGGCAGAGAAAAGGAGAATTAAAATTCAAAAGAAGGCTAATGACGAAAGTCAGAAAAAGCCAAAGTGGGCAGAGAACATGGAAGGCACCTCATCTGGTGGAGCGGGTCCTGCTCTGTTGCTGGATTTTGAAAAGAAAGGCAAGCTATGTCTTCACCGCGAGAAGACTAGCTATTATAATAATGTTTTCATTGGTTCCAGTGAATGCGAACATAATTACAAGGTAATTGGAGGTTGGGGTTTCAAAAATGGGTCAGAGCCTGTGTTTCCTGGAATTTATTATATTTGTGGGGACAAGGCTTATTTCAAATTGCCGGATCACTGGTATGGAAGCTGCTACTTTGGCATTGTCTTCCCGAAAATATACCATGTGAATGGAAAAGCTGGAAGCAATGAAGATACTAATGGCTTAGTGCGTAGTAAAAGAGAAAGTATAGGTGAAATTATGGGTAGTATTTTCAGTGCACTGATACCTGGAGTGGGAGTGGTTCTGAACACTCACAGAATTTGCAAATTGTCCACTATAGTAGATGTGCTGTCTACTGAAACGGCTCATGGATTTCTGCTGGTCAATACCGAAATGGTTGCGATCAGATCAATGGTTTTACAAAATCGACTTGCTCTTGACACCTTATTAGCGAAAGAGGGCGGAGTCTGCCGGATGTTGAAGGCGCAACATTGTTGCACTTATATTCCGGATAAAAGTGTACAGATCAAAAGATATGTGAAAAACATTACTAATTTGGCAAAGGAACTCAAACCACTCGAGGTTGATAGTGCCTGGAAGAGACTGGTAGATGGTCTCTCAAATGTAGGTCATTGGCTTGCTAGCATAGGTAAAAGCTTATTATTCAAAATTCTGATGCCAATTGGTATTATAGGTCTTATTATACTTTCCATTTTCTTATGCTGTAAATACCGCAAGCGTACCAAAAAGCACGAGGTAAATGCAAGAGGAGTGAAACGAAGTGTGGATGAGATTGAATTAGAGGAGGTGAATGATCAGATATACAAAAAGGTGAAGACTTCTCACCCTGCTAAAACTGAGAGAGAAAAGTTAGAACGGCTGCTGGAAGAAATAGAACTTTATAAAGTATGAAAGAAAGTTGGCATCTGGTTCCATTATAATTTGTGATGATAGTAAATATCATCAAAGAGGGGATTGATGAAGCAAAGCTTCGCATATTTTGCGGCTTGCCGAAGTCAAGAACCTCGTTTATGTGTAATAAGGTAACAAAATGTATGTTTTACTAACATTTATCCTGTTTAGGCAAAGTTCCCGAAGCTTGCCTATGTGTATTTCTAATGAATTTAATCCGTGTCCTCTAATATGGCCGCCGCTTGTATTTTAGTTACTGCGCATGCGTCAGCCACACTCACGTGTCCTGACGCGTCTGCAGAAGTGGAGGGAAAGTTATGCGCATGCGTAATTCATAGCTGTGCTTATCATGTGGTACTGCTCGTGCCACTGCTCTTGTGCCCGTATCAATGTAGCTAACATTTAGATGCAATAAGTTTATTTCTTGATGATGAGTTAAAAGTACAAACCCTGTGATGTGTTTTCATAATGACATTATTATGTATTAATTTGTTTTCGCTTACTTTTCATGTACCGCGGGAAATGGGGGTCTGAGTGAGAGGAGAGCCATATTGGAGGTCCCTTCTGCGCCTGTGCGACATTCGGCAGCACGAGGGACCTTGACAGATGGAACACCGCCAGTTGGCAGTGATGGGCAAGATGCTCCTGAGAAAGTCACCTCTGCCCTGCGAGAACAGCGAATGTGGCTTATTATATGTTACAATGTAAATGTATTGCTGCTTGCCGTGTAGTCTCTCATGGGAACCCCTATCTCAATAGGCGGTACCAGAAAATGTTAATGTGGCATACAAATAGACTGTTCTGATTGGTGTGTTACCCAAATCCTACATTAGGACCAATCCAAATTGAGGGATTTTGACACTTTGCAACATTGGGGGGTGGTACACTGTCCCCAAACTGTATATCTACCCTGGGTTCACCTAGTGAACCGTCCGACTTGTCTGGTTTAGCTGACCTGTCACTGACCCAACGCACTCAATAGGTGACTGAAGATACAGAGCGCTGCAAGCACTCTGTCCGAATTTGACCATAGACTGAGGTTCTACTGAACCTTAAAGTGCTGGCAAGGCACTTAGCTGGGAGTTCGCTGACCCAATCGGGGTCTTGATCGATAGCTGCAGAACGGGTGGAGCGCAGGCGTTGCTTCCGAACTGTGGGTTCCGGTCCTGTCCTGAGCGGTCCTGTCCTGAGGGTTTGCTGTCCTGTCCTGAGGGTCCTGTCCTGATTCCTATTCCGAGGGTATCCTGTCCTGTCCTGGGTGTCCATTCTGCACCTGCCGTCCTTGAGGGGTATCCTTCCTTGAGGGTTTCCTGTCCTTAACCGACCCGTGGCCAGGGTTTGGTTTCCACACCTTTCTAGGTAAATATTGCTCTGAACCTCTTGAAATTCTTGCACCTTCTGAATTTCTAACTTTTGCTTTAATAAAGTTCAACATTGCATATGTGATATTTTCCATGCCTTTCTGCAACTATTGAAAGTCATTTATATTTTCCATAAGTTTATTCCTATGTCTTCTCATTTGTTAGAAATTATATTTTGCATAGCAGTGTGTCATTTCCTGATATGGTCTAGAACTTCGTTGCCTAGATTGTTCAAAGGCCCCTTCACCTTAAGTGAAGCGTGTTATTCATTATAAGCTCTCCTATAGTCACTCACACTTAGGCTATCCCTGTTTAGATAATACTGACTTGCATAGTATCTTTTCTCGTTACATTTTATTAGTACTTTGATGATTACTCTGTCATTATTTCTTTATGCCTATGTGATTTACGTTATCTTGGTTATTGATTGCCTTGTTTTATTGTACCTCATGCAAGAAAATAATGAACTTTAGATAAACATTTTAAAACTTCCAGTTGTCCGTGGTCATTTAAACAGTACTTGAATGTTATTGGTTGGGTTTGTATTTTGCTGCCTTTCCTTACAGCTAGCTCCCTGATTCATTGTGGTCATTAGGCACCCGCATCGGTGGATGGTAAGTCGGGTGCACCGAAAATTGGTAGCAGGGAACACACACACACCAACTTGGTAGAGCTCGTGAAGTCACCTGATCGATGTATATGGTGATTTGAAAAGTATATGGGCCCTGAAGCCGGAAACGGCGAAAACTATTGGTCGGGTGGCCTCGCGCGCTCTATCAATACAATATCGCCAGCTTGGCTCATGATTGGAAAGGACTCTCAGTGGTTTTCCATAAGAAATGCCATGCTTCATTCCAGTATGCCTGTAATCGGAGGCATGGCCACAGAATGTGTAGTAAATGAAGTAGCCTGCAGTTCGGAGCATTATATCTCCAACAGTTGTCATTTGGGACAATCTTTTCCCTGGAGAACCTAGAAGGAGATCACTACAAGTGAAGCAAGAGCTTAAAATCTGTACATTTCTCTCACTTTTCTGTTATGTGTTTTTAGTAGACACACCGAGTCAGCATCTGTGTACTCTAGATTCGACAAGTTCTGCCAACGCACTCTGGTCTCTCGGACCACCTCCATTGAGTGCCCTGAGGAGATTAGCGTATGGTATAGTACCAAGCCTGTACCCTTGTATGTGCCCTGTTTGATCACATGTGAAAGGATCAGGGATTCTAGGAGTGAGAAAGTATTTGATTTGCCAATAGCTCCAGCATAAGGATGGTTGCAAAGGATATCCACTTCTTGCTTCTTTTAAAGGGTTAATGGACACCTTTTATATTAGATCATCAAGTAGGGATATACCCCAGTATAGTCCAATGACCTTTAAAAACGAAATGCTTACACATTTCCTGGGACAGTTCCAGGAAGCATTAGAGGATGGACACTAATGGCTACATGAAAGGTCAAGTTAACAGTTTTGTTCAACATAGTCTAATCATAATAACAACTCTGATTTTGTCTACAGCTTTGAATTACAATCTCAAATAGTTTAAATAGAATGCATCTGAGACGAAAGGGATGATTCCCTCATGTCATCACAGTGGTTTACTGCATGATTCATGCATTATTATTTTTACATCTGCAGAACTCTTCTCATAGAAGCACTTTATTCTAGAGGACATTAGAAGAATCTCAACTTGGCACATCACTTTTTAAGGTCCAATATCTTAAATCCCAAAGTATCTCCCATTGTGATAGGTTCATGATAAATATGCAATTCACAATAAGGTTCTGGAGTGCTCTTTGTCAATTAAAAAGATTTTCCTCCAGAGACTTCATAGTGTGAAAACAGTGCAAACTCAAAAATGAAAGCTTGAGAACATAGCTAGGGTGTGTTGCAAAAACCGAGACACTCCTTTCTTAGAAGAGGCATACAAATGTAGACTTATTTTCTCTACGCCTGAGCGAAATTTGAAATGAGAGTGCTCCATTGTACACTTTTTACACATAAGTCCTGTATTCCCATGCACAATAAACTGCATGTGAACTTTGTTGTTCCTTAATTAATTTATTCACATTTTAAAAAACTGAAATCTTTTGTGTATGATGTGTGCTAAAACGCCATAACAGGTAATAATATTGCAGCATAGTACACTGTATAAGATGCCTTCAATCACATATTATGACTCATAATTTGCATTCATTTATATGTGTAATGTTTCTTTCCTTTACACATAGGGGCATATTATTCTAAGATTTGCATAGGATGTATCAAGTCATGAAAGGCAGCCTACTGTGGCCCTGAGTGTCTTGCTAAATCCAGAGTAACGCAATGCAGCGCAAATCACTGTGTTGCGTTACTCTGCCCTGGGAAGGCGTTCCATGAGTGGAGAGTGGGTGTTCCCACATATCCACCCATGGATTCTGAAGCACTTCCAGAGTTACTAATACTGGGTGACCTGGGAAAGCATCTGAATGCTACGCCTTCACAGGTGAGGCGTAATGAGGAGAAATGTATGGATTTCTCCTCATTACTTCCTCTTTCTATGTGTGCTGCACTCTACATCAGACATAGAAAGAGGAAAATGCCTCAGTGCATTGTTTTTGTGCGGGAAAGTGTCCCTTACTGCACTGAAAATATCCTGCTTACAAAGCAGGCACCCTTGCACCATGGTGCAAGGCCATCATTGGCACTAGGTAGCACACTGTGCACCAGCGCTGGGAAATGAAAGGAATGTGCCACATATTTTTAACTACTGAGAATTCCTGTCCTTTCCCCATCACGCAGCGCAGCAAGGGGACTTGCTGCACTGCGTGCGTGCGCTGTGTGATATCTCAGTAAATATGCACGCTAGTCTTCAATCCTGGTGCATAATTTGTACGACCATAGCACATAATTGCAGTCGACCCTTCCCTCATTCTACATATTTCAGATTACAAAGATATATGCCCTCAATGCTTTCCTATATTTAAGTTTCACATTTTTGCAAACCATTGTTGTGAAAACAAAAAATTCAAGCAGAATTATTGTTGTAAGTTCAAGTAGAGTAATTGATGTAAGTTAAATGTATTAAGTAAAAGCATAACACCCCCATGACACCTGCCCACCAATCGAAAGGATTGTTGCTCGGAACTAACTAGTGAAACCCTTGTAATCAAAGATTGGATATTACCTCCCAGTCAGACATGATAGACACACACAGAGGACTCCAAGCCACACAACATACAAGACAGGTATTAACAATGATCAATCTCCATTTTAGAATATTTGTAATTTTTTTATTAAAGGATTTAGAAAAAATTGTGTATGACTAAAACGGCATACTGATTCCGTGCATTACACCACACCAGTCTACCCCAGGCTATTTTGTTTATCTGGAGTTCAGAGCCATCACGTTTGCCAGTGATTTTCTGCTTCATTCCATTATGTACATCTTGATGGCCACAGACAGGAAAAGAGCAATCTTGTGAGAAAACTCCCAGTGCATGAGGGGCATTATTTTATTCTCAAAGACTGATCCCCGCTCAGGGGTATTGCCCTCGGAAAGAAATTAACAGGTCCAACATGTTGTCAAAGCTTGGCAGACATGTTTTCTCGATTTCTTATTTTTTAAGTGGCCACCACCATGTAGGCTAAATTCTCACCGGGCGCGGGGGGGGGGGGGGGGGGGGGGCACTCTAGCCTGACTGGAAACTAGTTTAGTTTCCTACAACACAACCAGAGAAATTCCCTATTTATTTTTAGGTTTTAAATATAAATATGGAATTTCTCTGGTTGTGTTGTAGTTTGTGATTCTCGGAGTTGTACAGGTAACATATTAGGAAGACATAGATGGTATGAGTCATGTCTTGAAAATAGGTTTGTCAGCTAGACATTATTATTTGTGTCCTCCCTTAGGGCTATGATGTACATTAGAATTGTTTAGGGACAAATGCATGAAATGCAAACATTCTGCGACTTCCCAAGTGACACCTGGTTAAAACAAGAGAATTGGAACTATCTTGTGTGTCCCAAATAGCCTTAAGAGGCTCTTAGAAACTTCATGAATATTGACAGGAATGCAGCCACGTACAGCAGGTTTAGCGTGAATAGCAGAACTATTAAAAATGACAATGGTAGGAGGTTTATTTGAATTCTTTGAAGGATTTTCAGATTTTCTCCTATGCTAAGACAGCACATTTTCAATGAAATGAGAAAAAGTATTTGCTGAAGGCAATTGCCTCTTTTCCAATGTATTCCCCAGTTTGATTACTATTGATTATATAGGCATAACCCACTGTGTGGTCTGAGTAAGACTGCATTTACCTTTAAAATATGACCTGACAAGAAGCCAAAACACTAGATGAAAACTAGAATGTGTACAGTGTAAGAAAATGTAAATATAATAGTAAAACCATGACTCTAAGTGACTGGAAACAATTTGTACAATGTACATCATTAAACACAGGAATCGAAAGACAGGAATCGACTGATTTGGAGTGTCATTTTTAGTTTTTGAGATATAGAGTTTTAGCATTCTTTTCAGCTGGAGACAAACAATGTATGTATTCTTTGCCAGAAGATATATCAACCTAGCTTGTGCTAACAGCCCTGTGTTGGATTTGAGTTTTTCTACAAGATCACCTCCACATTTTGCCTTCATCCTTTGTCTTTTGAAAACATATAAGTCAGCCCAAAGTTAGGTCCTAACTAGCCCACAGAGTAGGTTACATTGTGGTTAAGAAGTAAGGCATGTGGTTTTAAGTTTTACATATTTTGGTAATGAAAAACTACATTTATACACCACTAAAGCGCATGTCTCTCCCACTGGATAACAATGACTTAGTTTATTACTTTTAATAAGTGCTATATTTTGATTGGGAACTGGCAGATTTAAAAATGTAAAATCCCCATTAACGGTAAAGTCAGTTTTTTAAGTCACAATTCTGAAATGTCACTTTCAGAAAGTTGCATTTCCTTGACTTACCCACTTGGGGCCTGCTGTCTGTATCCTGGGTCACATGACTGTGGAAAGGTTGCCAACTGACCTTTGTGTATCCCTCCCAGACAATAATACGAAGTGGGAATATATGTTGGCTGGATGGGCCATCCTGTCAGGATGGGTGGGGTGGAGCTGTTTCATACCTCACTTACATTAGTTTGGTTATCCCCCACATTTCAGCGGCTGACATCAGGTATAAATATGGACCCCCTGAACCACCCCAACAGTACTCTCCTGAAACTGTGGACATTACAAAAGCAGTACTGCCTTTTTCGCCAGAGGACTCCTGCTGTTGTAGGCCTGCCGTATTCCACAGAGGACTGTCCTGCTGCTTGAGGCTTGCCTTGTTCCACACAGGACTGTCTTGCTGTTTGAAGCCTGCTCCGTGAGAAGGAAGAATGCACCTGCTTTATTCATCTCAGGCTAACCTGAGTGACTCAAAGGTCAGTTGGATGACCACCTGTTCTGACCTTTTGGGCAACTTCCCATCTAACGTACTGCTTTGGACCACTGGACCTGCCTGGACTTGCTTGGACCTACCTGAGCCCTACTGGCTTGTGGTGGAGTGAGTCCCTGATCCCCAAGGGGTACCTCTCCAGGTCTCTTGACTGACATCAGAGAGAACTTCTCCTTGTCAAACTGAAGCTTTCATCAAATTCGGCACAAAGGGATGCAAAGCTTGGGTCTATGCCCGGCCTGCACTCCTTCATGGTCAGCCTGTATTTGTGGCTTTTTCCCAGTCCAGCGTGGCCAGCTATCCTCAGTTGAGGCTCTCTGTCTTTAGGCGCTACATCTACCTAAAAGTTTAAAGTTGCATATCTCTGGTTCGATGGATTACATTTTTGCCTATGTGGTATCATTTTATTTAGTAATATTTACTGCATGTTTCTAAATTAGTTTGGGAATTATTCTTCTGTTGTTTTTTTCACCTTATTACTGCTTCTGTGCCGCATAAATATTTACACATTACCTAAGTTAATCCTGAGTGATTTGTGCCAAGGTACCAGAGGGTTAAGCACAAGTTAATTTAATGACTTTTGTGGTTCACCCTTACAAGGATTGTGCCTGTTGCCTGAGTGGGGCATCCAGCTCCCTCACCCAATAACCCAATTTTTACGTCCTGCTACAGTTCGAGGTCTTCCTTATAAAATCAACAGGATCATTTATTTTAGCAGCACCACTTGCCATCATTTCTCCAGTGATCTCTCTAAGTGCATGCCTGTTGGTTTCAAAGGGAGGTGTGAGGAATGCCATATTTCTATTTAATAACTGACCTTTTTTCTATGACTGGACTGATGCCATGATTCATGCTTTACATGAATCCTTTTTTCTAATGAGGATTCCCTGTGTCATTCTTTTCCAGGAAGCCTCTTGTATCACTAGAAGGACATGGATGCAATAACACAAACTTTCAGTCATACCTTAATGAAGCAAACTCTGAATGTAGAGCATTAAAATTGGTTTACGTTATGGCCCAATATCCCTAGAAGTAGTATGCCAGTCTTTGATTTTAAATATTCCTGCTCAAACACTTTACCATTGATTAGGATTTTGAGCAAGGGAAGAAAGGAAGGTGTCCTCTTCAGTGGCTCTTATAAACCCCATCTGCCTCCATACAAGGAGTGTGGAGGAGTGTGGCTCACTGATTAGAGCGGCAGACCCTGATGCAGAGGTCTGGCCCGGGACCAGGGTTCAATTCCCGTCGCGGTAGGGTCTTGAGCTCAAATGTCCGAGGACGCGATAATTCTCGGCACGGTGCCTACTCTAATCATGGGGTCCCACGCTGCAACTCTGGGGAATAGCTTGCTTAGTCTCCACACCGGCCCTAATCGCTAAGGATGCCTGGCTTCACCAGGGGGGTGCCCAGGAGTTGGGCGCCTCACAGGAACAGGCCAGGATGGGTTCCTCAGCGGTTTATTCAGCGCGGGGACACACTGGTAAGTGTAACCATGTGCTTTATAAGCTTCAGAATTTATAAGCTTCAGAATTACAAAACTGAAAGAGCTGTTACAAAATTGTCCAGAAATTGGCAATTCCGTTGCCTGATATGACCATAAGATATAGTGTGACAGGAGTGAGACAGGAGTCAGCTGTGGACATTCCTAATTGCATGTTAGCAGGACTTAGCTCTTTGAACCAAGGATACAAAAGCTCTTTGTAAAAGCAGACGTATATTTATTATACACACAAACACATACACTCTCCTAAATACTATGTATTCCTTTACAAATATATATATATATATACCAGGCAGATAGAAAAACCTGAAGTGACATTCTGAAATCATGTTAGTCCTTATGCTTCATGATCCCCAAAATTTCACACTCCCTCAATTATACCAGATAGAACAGCTTTGTCAACACGTCATTACAACAACATATAGTGGCTTTGTCAGGTCACAACATCAATACATAAGCCTATTGGCTTTGTTAAGGGGTCACCACACTAAAAGACCAATAACCTCATGTCAAAAATCATTATATCACTGTAACCAATAACCATGTTCAAATGCAACCATTACTGTCAATAAAGTAGTTCAACATTCGTCAAAAACCACTGTCAGCAACATTTTGTTAACACAGCATTAAAATCAATATAACATGTGTCTGAGTCTTACTTATACTGTTTTAGACCACGAAGAATGCAATGCAACCATAGAACCAACCACTAGAAGCTACTGCACTCGCAGGCTGTGGAACAAAAGATCCTGCCTTGGGAGTGCTCTGCAATTAATGCTAAAAAGCCTGGGGGGTCATGCATTTCATGAGACCAAAAAACTTAGGGTCACTTTTTGAAATAATTTTAAGAGGGGGCTGCTACAGCTCCTGCAGCCCTGACAGCACTACTTAAAGCCATTTGTGGTAACCCTGCCATTATGGGGCCACAACGAGCACTTTGAGGCAAATTAAGCCCTCTGAGGAGTAGTGAATATTATAGTAGCTGGGTGCTGTGTGCCTTTTTCTTTTTATTGAAAGTGTGCCCCAGTCCCATCCAGGAAATCCCAAGCCTTTTTCCCACTTTTGGGCAGTGCTAAGAGTCCACTCCCTGGCTCTCTGAGTGCCTTGCGGCATGGGCATGGGAGCCATCAGCAGCTCCTCCTGCCAGGTAGGAGGAGATTGTATTCCTGGCACCTGCCTGCGGTGGAGCAATCTGGATTCTCCAGGGTCCTAGGGGTAGGCTCCTGAGACCCATGTCTTTAGAGCCCGGCGTGGGGTTCTGGGATCCCTTTCAGGTGATGCTGACCCAGGGGATGGGGCCCCACTCCTTCTCTGGAGAAATGATTAAATCAATCTTATGCTGATACTCGGGCACTGGTCCACCACGGGTAAGGTTAGTAATAGAGGCATATGCTCTGTTCATGTTTAGGCATGTTTAAATCAGCATCTTAAAAGGTGCATAACACAGGCCCAGTTGAGCCAATTTCAGTAATCATGGGCTCATTTTACTCCTGGTGGTGAGCTCTAGTCACCAGAAGTATTTTCACAAGGGACGTATTTTGCAGGGAGCTTGTTTCACTGGCTTCCTGCACCATGTTTCTTCTATACTGTGCCTTTCATAGAGCCCATGGCCTTTTGGCCATCTTGCTGAGCAGCTAGGGGAGAGTGGAGTCAAAGTCTCCCCTCAAACGGTCCTCAGAAGCTGTAGAGGGACCAGCATTACTGGCCCTGGCGAGACCCACTAGTATTGAGGTCAGCTGTAGACAGATTCCTCAGTTCATTAGAGCATCAGGCGGCTTATCCTTCCAGCTGACCATGGTGTTGCCGCTGTCACACTCTAGGTCCAGGCTCCTGCTCACCGTCATATTCTTGGGTGCCACTTTCTTTCTAAAAGTGGCATTTCTAAAGTAAAAATTTCAAATCCGACCTCGCCATCAAGGAAGTCTTTAAATTAAAATTCAAAATGGAAGAACTATTTTTGTAGCTACTATCTATCCAAATTTAGCATTTAATAGATGTACCAATGTAGCTGAATTATTCACTATCGCAACAGCCAGCTTTGCAACAGTAAACCCCGTTTTGCGGATATTTGACTGTAAGGAAATGTTCAACATTCATTTCTACATGCCATGCTGTTAAATATCTGCACTCTTCCTTTATGGGCAATCAGGGCTACATATGGGTGGCTTAATAATGTTTAAAAGGAATGTCGAAAGGGGAATCTTGACAGGTCAAATTTGCAGTTTATAACTGCCACAAGTAGATTACCAGTGCGCAGCTCCCAGGCGGTGCGGACTGTGGGCTCTCTTGTGTAGCCTTTTCCACACGCATGTATACACACATGTTTATTTGTAACTAGTGCAGTGCTCCCTACCCTAGATGTGTCGCAGGGGCCTTATCTTAAAAGGCAGACACTTAATGTAAACACACGTGGAATTACTGGGAGTGAGACTCAGGTAATAAGACTCATCCACCATAAAGGTCCAAAACCGAGTGATCAAATAATAGTGAGTATAAGATGGGACAAGTTCAGGTGATTCTGATATCTCTAGCATAGCCCAACACAAAATGGTTTCCTCTGTTGGCATTTTTGAAGATCGCAGAGGAGTGGAACTACTGACAGATCCATTACCCCCCTCCTCTTCCTGGTTTTAAGACAGTAGTCAATGAGAAGACTCAAATCAATGACCTGGAGGTTGAGAGAAGGGGGTTGCGAGAGCAGTATCTTCCAGATGATCTAGCTGTCATCTTGCAGGCTTCCAGAGGTCCCTCCGCCCATAGGTCTTCTTGTAGACATTGTGCTCATTTAGTCATTGGCGTGCCAGAAAAGCTTTGGTTCCCACTTTCCCTGGTTATATCACATCCTGGAGCTTTTACTGGCTGGATCTAAAGTGGGACTAAGAATAGCTACTCTGTGGGTCCAACCGACAGTCATTATGGCCTTTAGGAGTTGTTGGAAGGGCCTGAGGGATGACGATGGGCTGTTCCTTGATTATTTAAGGGCCTAGCTAACATCTGACAGATAGCTCCCAAAGTTTATCTTCAGGGGATCGAATTTTAGTTCTGGAAGAATTAATAAATCCTCCTTTCAACCAAGGGAGGGACATAGTAGTAATGTCCTAATTATCTCCTATAACTACATTACTTCAAGTCCTAATCCTTTGCTTTAATTGATATTCTGACCTGCCCACCTGGAACAACTGAGTTATTCTAAGTCTGAGATTTTGAACCACCAGTAGGAGCAGCAGAGGGGAGGGGCTTTTATTTTCAAGAAGATTTCCTGCTATTGGTGTCTTAAGGGCAGTTTTGCCTAACTGGTAATGAATTAAAGTGAGGAAGTAGGACTTGACGCAATGGAATTACCAGTAAGTAATTAGGTCAATACCTTTTCATAGAAAGCAAGTATATTTTTTGGAAGGTTTCTTTCATAATTAAAATTGCTATTTCTATATGACAGGTTAGTATTCCCTAATGCATTAGAAAAAGACACCTGATTCATCTCACAATCCTGTGTGAATGATTAATCATCCAATTCACAAATTAGTTCTTGCTACATCGTCTCTTCTTTTCTGAGGCATATCTGAGACATATCATTTTTACTATTTCACCTTCATCAATATGTAGTCTACCTGTAAATACTGACCTTGATCTACTCCTTTCTATTTCATTCAATTATTGCCTAAACTCGCTACTCCCTAAGAAAATGATTTTGGAAAAAAGAGAATAGAAATATTGCAACATGATTAATTACAGAAGGCTATTAAAGTTATCTTTTGGAACAAATGTTGTCTTTACTATTTTATTTGGAATCATACCCTAAAAAGTGTTAAGTTATACAATATTTTTAAACAAACCATGTACCACTGTTGCTAGTAAGAAGGGAGTGATTGCAAGTGGGTGAGCGGGAGAGAGAGGCAAATAGAGTAAATATGAGGGAGAATAAGATTGATGGAATAGGGAGCAGGTGAAAGTGCGAATCTTAGCATATATAGAGGAGGATGCAAGCAGGAAAGAAAACCACAGCTAGCAGGATCTTAGGAGTATAGACCAGGAGAATGCGGAAAAGGGAGTATGCAAATAATGTTGGAACAGTATGCGGGTTATGAATGGTTGAAATGGGTCCCTTGTGTGGATTAATGAGAAAAGAGACAAATTGGAATAAGGAAGAGATGGACCTAAAGAGACTAGCCAAATAGCAGTGAGAGAGTGTGAAAATATCTAATAGGCAGATAGAAGGGTGTAAGAAGGAAGGTGCAGGAGAGCAAATGAAAGATACTGGACAAGGTCAATAGGAGGAAATGTGGTGTAAGGGATAAAGAGTAGAATGAATACAAAAAAGCATTTTGTATGGATAAGGATCAAGAATAGCAAGACAATAGACAGAACACTGAGAAGGGAGAAAGAAGAAATGTAGGAAGGTCCATCTAGTCTGGAAAATTCAAATTGTATTTGCTTCATGGGCCATTAGGTTTTGATTTAGCTGTAGTCTTCTGCCTGTTAAGCTACCCGTCATTCTCATTTTAAAATGCAATTCCCTTCACTTCCAGGGCAGCACCTGCTACTAATATATAATGGGATGCATGAAGCAGAAACCTAACTTGGGAACAACAGAGTGCATTACATTAATGTAGTGCTGCAAGATGAAACACGATTGGTTCTATCAATTGAACATTTACACATATTGCACAACATTATTTTTCCACATATTTACAAGTACATTACACTTCATATTTTTGTCAGTGTGTTCTTATGTTTTCAAAGTAGGTCACAAACTGTTTACCATCAAGGTAGCCACATATTGTCTACTTTAACCTATGAATACATTCTGAAGGACACACTGGCGGTATACTTAAAAAAGGAATGATTTATTGTGCATTAGGCCCTCATTCAATTAGAAGCTATGTTAAAAGTTGGTGACCCTATTCCTGTCATTTGATCAGACCATTTTATGATCCATTTTACATTTGGAAAAAATCAATCAGTCTGAACTTCCTCAACCAACCACCTATAGTGATCACCCCTGGTCTAAACAATCTGCAGAAGTTTGGAAATAGGCCATTAGTGATACCAGACCCAGTTTAAGCTCAGACACACTCACAGCTAATGAAGAGGTTACCCAATTGATCATATCCTCTCTCGATCAGGTTATTCCCAGCAAAATGTGTACTAAAAGGTCCCCAAGACAAGTCTGCACCCTATTATACTCTGCAGCTTCGTAAAATAAAACAAGAATGCAAAAATAGGAAAGAGTCTGGAGGAAAAACTATGATGAGACCGGCAAATAGAAATACAGAGAAAAGATCAGGTTATATTAATCTCAAATCAAAAAACTTCTGACGGTATACTATGTAGACAAAATCAACCTGGCATCCAAATCTTCTCGGAAATGTTTCTGGTAGTAAAAACTCTTCTACAGCTTCCTTCAAAGAGTCTCTCCCCTAAACCCAACCCGACCTGCTGCAATAATCTTGCTCTATTCTTTCAGTGGAAAAT
The DNA here is from genome assembly GCF_964261635.1 of Lissotriton helveticus. Taxonomy (NCBI): domain Eukaryota; kingdom Metazoa; phylum Chordata; class Amphibia; order Caudata; family Salamandridae; genus Lissotriton; species Lissotriton helveticus. Next base: position 801,942,828 of record NC_136067.1, read on the forward strand.
TCGGGACATATATATGGCACTTCAACTGCCTAAGGAAGTCCCAACCACGGAGGAACAGACAATAACCACCCCTCATATCCTCAGTGAGTACTCCATTCTAAGCCCTGAGAATCTTCTTGACATCTTATCCGGCTTTGCTGCTGACCCAGCCCCCCCAGGATCTTAGCGAAGGCCACTGACCAGATTCTCCCTACTCTCGCAGAATTATTGAACCTTTTGCTGAGTACTTTTACTGGCCCCAACACAATGGAGACATGCCATGGTGAAAGCCCTGTTAAAAAAAGCTAATCTTAACCTCCATGATCTAGGGAATTACACACCCATTTCTCTTCTCTCTGGCATAAGTAAGCTTTTGGAGAAGTATGTTAATGCTTCTCTAACCAACTACTTAGAAAGCCATGGGATTCTACATCCCACCCAAACTGGATTCCGTCCTCTCCATGGTACAGACACCGGCCTTTTAGCAGTGGTGGAAGAAGTCAAAGTGTTGCTTTATCCAGGAGGTATGGCAGCTGCTATCCTCCTCGATCTTAGTTCAGCGTTTGATACAGTCAACCACAATATCCTTATCAAACTAATACACAATACTGGTCTCACTGGACCTGCTCTAGCGTGGCTCAAATCCTATATGGAGGATAGCTTGGCTCAGAAGTTTAATGATGTCTACACCTCAGATATATCCCCCTTAAATATGGCATACCGTAGGGCTCTTCTCTTAGCCCTACATGGTATAATTTATAAATGAGACCTTTAGCTGATACCGTCCATTCATTTGGGATATCAATAATTTCCTACGTGTATGATACGCAATTGGTCTTCTCCTTGATTCACATTAGCATACCACTCTTGGCTTCCCTAGGCCCCTGCCTACAGGGCACTCCTGTAAAGAGGGCCACTGATCTCTCTAGCTCTGATCTGCCCCTATTTCCTACGATGCACCCTGTGCTTCCCCAATGCCTTTCTGGCCAAGGTCTCTCTGAACAAAAGATCTAGATTGGGAGGTCGATCCTTTGACTACAATGTAGCCAAATTGTGGAACACCCTCCCCACATCCCTGAGGTTGACCTCAAACAAACTATTGTTCTGTAAGTCACTCAAAACGTGGTTATTCCAAAACAGCTCCTTCTGATTCTTTGTAGAGTTGCCTTGCATTAGCAGCACTGGGATTCCCATAGGCAGGAGCGGCTGGTACAGGTAAGAGCAGTGGTGTGGGGTGGGGGAAGTTGACATAGGACAGGATCGGGAAAATAAAATATATAAAAAAAAATAAAACCATTTACCTTGCGATCGCCGCATCATTGAGTCAATGATCGGCGAGCGCAAAGTGGTTTAATTTATTTATTTATATCATTTTTCCTATCTCATCCTATGTCGACTTCCACACTTGCCCCGCCCCGCCCCACTGCTCTTAGCGGTGCCAGCTGCGCCTGCCTAAGCATAGCTATGCGCTATATAAGTGCGAATGGAATAGAATAAAATGTACCACTAACACATCTTTAGAACTACTCCGGTGATTGACTGTTCATGATGTTGATTTGTCAAGTTGAGCTATTGCACTGTTGCTATTCCCTGTCGGATATGAGTTTGGTTAGTATTATAAAACCTTTTAAGGAGTGCAAAAATATATGATAGGTTTCACATGTTCTATTTTCTGAAGTTTGAGATATAGGTAGATACTCTCAAAAAAGATAAATACTTATTCAAACTGAAATGTCCCATGTAATTTAGGGTTGATGACCATAGCTACTGCAAAGTTTGCTACAGACCAGGTGCCCCGCGTACTATTGGATTTATGACCCTAGGTACTGCAACGTTTGTTACAGAACAGGTACCCTGCACATTACTGGATTTATGACCATAGCTACTGCAACATTTGCGACAGACCAGGTGCCCCACGTTCTATTGGATTTATGACGGTAGCTACTGTAAACTTTGTTACAGACCAGGTGCCCCGCGCTCTACTGGATTTAAGACCTATTGCAACGTTTGATACAGACCAGGTACCCCGCGTACTATTGGATTTATGACCATAGTTACCACAATGTTTGTGGTATTGGATATTTATTTAAGGAAGAAGAGTTTCTTCCTTGAGATAGAACTGTATTGCATTGTGATTGCTAATGGCTTATATAAGTATAAATTATTCATGAAGCCATATTCCTCGCAAAAGTATAAAATAGAAGATCATAAATGATTGCCTGAAACCGTTTTTGCCTCTCGTGAGCTCTTTTTAATTTAAGAGAGAAGAGTGTAAAACACCTTTCCAGAGACCTCTTCATTGAAGAATTTATTGCTTGGAAATGATGACTTGAATGTGCTGACTTCGCACAGCATTTTAATTACGTTCTATAGTAGGAATAATGCCAAAATAATAGGCTTTATTCCACAGAATTAGAAAGCTGAATGCAGAAACCTAAATATTACAATTTTCAACTTATTTCTGCAATTGATATGATATTAACATATTAAACAAAGGGAAATATGTTACTACCACATCTGCATGCGCACATGTTGAAATGTTGCTATTTATCACATATTGATTATCGAAATACTGAATTAAACAACACCATGCACCAAAAGTCGGCAGAATAAGTTTATTTGTAATGCATGCATTTTTCCAAAACATGTCTGTAACTCATACCTAGCAATGAGCACAGGGGCACTTCACAATGAACAATTTGTCTCAAAGTACAAACAGAAATTCATGTGATACTGTGCAGACCCAACAAGAAATGTGAACATGCTTGAACTGCATTTAAAGCACAGAAGTAGAATTATAAGAACTAAGGTCCTCATTTAAAACAAAATGACGCAGCGACACAAACCAATATGCTGCACTGAGCTGAGTCATTTTAAAGCACGGGATTGTGTCATATTTACAACAATATGACGCATCCCTGTACTTTCCCCAGCTCTGGTGCACCATCGGCTGCCATGCGCCAACGCAGACACACTTGCATCACGGTGCAACGGAGCATCCGTTGTGGGGACTTTGCCTTGCGGAAATTTTGTGAGGGACACCTTCCTGCACAAAAACAATCATTGATGACGTTTTCCTCTATTTATGTGTGCTGCATAGGTGGCTTTGTGTGGCCTTGAAAATATGGGCCCGCACAATGCGCCGCCGGTGCGTCTAAAAAGTGAGGCACCCGCAACGCAAGGGGCTTGTAAATAAGCCCCTAACTGTTTAATCGATGGTTTGGCATGATCAAAGTTATTTAAGAGGAAAGTCAAGGCACGTGGTGCATAGCTACCCAGATAAAAGAACAATTGAGTAAAACAAAGAAGGATAGAGATTTTTTAGCTAAAGGGCTATTTAGCTAGTAGAAATGCGCTCCAGGTCTGGGATGCCTCTGCATAGAACGCGTGGACCCTAGTTTTCGCTTCTTGAAGCTGAGAATGCTGTTGGAACCACCACTATGAATGGAGGCCCATATAAGAGAAATATGTGCTACGTACCAACTGACACTGTCTGGGAAAGCAGCTGTGACAGGCATTGCCTCCTGCTGGTGGGAGACACGACCAATCACTGCTCATATTATCTGTGTAATGCATGTAATGTATTACTTCATTTAATGCAATAGGCACTAAGTGCATTCCAGTGCATTTAGTGGATACATTTAATGCCTTAAATAATTAAAGCATTTAATTCATTTCCCATTTGACATATTACTCATCCTTTGCCCATGATGCCAATGAACATTTATTCTAAATGGATGCTGTGCCACTTTGTTGAAAGATACCAATTTATTGCAAAATATATAGGCAGGGCTTTGAAAACAACACAGGATGACGGCTCTCAGGCAGAAACATACATTACTATAATACAAAATATCAGATCCATAAAGGATGTCCAGAGATAAGGTCTCTAAACACGTAACGGGCTTAAATAATTTAAAGTGAAAACTCCTATTTTTGAAGTTTGCCATTGGCAATTACTCCTTACTGGCCATTATACACATGCAATTCAGAAGGAATGTAGCTGAACAGAAACACAGAATGATTGGAGAAGTATAATGACTGTATTTTTGAGACCCACTCCCAGGAATTACAGGGCAGAAACAGGTTACTGAGCACCATTTGTAACAATTGGGAGCAATTTGCCACCTACCACTGGTGTACTTGGGCCACAGTACTATTGGACTAAAAATCGATCACCAAGTGCCCCTTTTTAGTACTTTAACTCCCACATGATGGTAAGGCAGGGCAGTCCAACGTTGATGTGGGTTAGTACCTCAGACCACAGTTATTTCAATGTCACACAATAAGGATACCATTTTAGTCAAGGGCAAGCTATTATACATGAAATAAGTATAGAGAAAGAAAATGAGAACTGTCTAACTCCATCCTGTATGTCAGTATAACCCCAAATGCCATTATAGCACTTAAGTGCAAAATATTTTAAAAAGATTTAACATGGGGATGTACGGCCGCGTGAATGCCACCAAACTTGTAAAGCAAAACCAAAGGGGACGATGGACGGAGTGTTGAACATTGCAAGCACTCACCCCCAGTCAACTGATCTGGGTTTAATCCATCATCATTCTTTAGCTCACTCCGCCATCCGAGTTCAGACATGCCCATATGCAAATCAGTCTGACCCTGTGCCTCATGGAACAGTCCAGCCCAAACTGCCAAGCCATGTCTTCCCTGGACCGGAAACAAGCGTCCTGGGAACGGTTTCTGGCTAATCAGTCGTCATCAGCCAGGCTAGCTTGAATCCAGTGGCAAAGCGAGCAAGAGACCCACGTATGGGCATACCCTGCCAACTTAGGGCGAACGAAGCAAAACCAAAGGGGACGATGGACGGAGTGTTGAACATTGCAAGCACTCACCCCCAGTCAACTGATCTGGGTTTAATCCATCATCATTCTTTGGCTCACTCCCCTACCCCAGTTCAGACATGGCCATATGCAAATCAGTCTGAACCTGTGCCTCATGGGAACATTCCAGCCCGAACTGCCAAGCCATGTCTTCCCTGGACCGGAAACAAGCATCCCGGGACCAGTTTGTGGCTAATCAGCCGTCATCAGCCAGGCTAACTTGAATCCAGTGGCAAAGTGAGCAAGGGACCCACGTCTGGGCATACCCTGCCAACTTAGCGCAAACAAGGGAGGACCTGGCCTGGCAGTTCGGTCTGGACTGTTCCCATGAGGCACAGGGTCAAGACTGATTTGCATATGGCTGGGTCCAAACTGGGGTGGCGTAGTGGGCAAAAGAAAGATGGATTTAACCCAGATCTTTTGACTGGGGGAGAATGTGTGCATTGTCAGCATTCCGTCCATCATTTGATTGCTGGAACACTTTTCGCCCTAAGTGTAATGGGTATTCCCAGACGTGGGACCCTTTTCTCACTGTGCCTCTGGATTCAAGCTAGCCTGGCTGAAGAAGGGTGACATACCCTGAAACCAGTCCCAGGATGATTGTTTCTGGTCCAGGGAGGACCTCGCCTGGCAGTTCGGTCTGGGCTGTTCCCACGAGGCACAGGGTCAAGACTGATTTGCATATGGCTGGGTCCAAACTGGGGTGGAGTAGTGGGCAAAAGAACAATGGATTTAACCCAGATCTTTTGAATGGGGGAGAGTGTTTGCATTGTCAGCATTCCGTCCATCATTTGTTTGCTGTAACACCAAACTTGCAAAATCAGAACAAATAGCAGGTAAAGGGGCATTTACAAAAACATCCCTCCTGCACTTGCCAGAGTTCAAGTTTTTGAATTCTGATTGCTAAGTTTTAAATTCAAAATTATCAGTCTGTTTGCACTGCAGAGGTGTGACGTTTCAGTTACTGTTTCAGCAAGTGTTGTGAGATTGCAGTACACCAGGTTCAATCCTCTCAGGCATAATGCTTGTGAAACCACTCAAAAAAAGCATGAAGTGCCCACTTAAGGCGGCAAACAGCAACAGTCATTTTCAGGGATGTCACCATAACATCCAGCCCTCAGCTCCTAGACACAGTCAATTGGAGTAGACTAGCCAATGGTCGTGACATTGATGTGTTACAGCTGGTTCTCATGCCAGTACTGTAAAATCCCTTCAGCCGGGCACAAAGTTTGTTTTGGAACCCAACCGTTATGGCAGAGAAACTTTGGAGCCAAGGGTGCTCACAGGTATGGGAGCAAAACTCTAGCCAATGAACCAGAAAGAAATGGTTGAAGACAATGGGCAGATGATTCAAATATTTCTTGAACTGTCGAGGCTAGAAGGATGTGGCCAATTGATCAAGATTCAGATGACACTCTCCGGCTCCTTCTCACGAATCCCCCTCACCTTGCCCACCGCTCTTACCTGTACAGGCAGCTGTTGACTACTTAAGCAGTTTACTTTTTATGAAATAGCCCTAAATTTCCAGTCCAAGGGTTCAAAACGAGGTGATCCTCAAGGCCTCTGGAGGCAACTGGATGATACACAGGTGTGCTCCAGAAGCACTGACAATGTCAGGGGTGAAGGAGGGATACCAACAGATGCAGAGGAAGACAAATACGTCCCAATACGTCCCTCAAATGATGGTACAACAATGAAGAAATAAATAGCTAGTTGTAGAGGGCATTATATCACAGGCATAAGCGAAGCCAACTGGTCCTCACTATGCACTCCGTCAGACACGCACACAATTTTTATTCAGGCACACATTTTTACAGGTGTGCGAAACCTCCTTCCATGTATATCCTACACTAGATCGAGGTAAAAGGTACCCTGTTGAGTTTTCTTTCTGCTATCTTAATGAAGCTGTTGCAATTAGGTTGCACATATTGTTTAATACAACTGAAGAAATGCAAAGTATCCAGTTGACCAGGAAAGTTGCAACCCTCTATAAGTAACAGTGTTCTTATTCATAATGCTTTCTGAACATTACTCTTCCACAAGCCTTTTAAAACTGCATCTATACAACATGCACTGATTGTGTGTATTTGTCTTTTCAGGTACATTCAGAGCTTTGCAGATAGTCGGCCCTGGCATTCATTAGAAATGTTCGGGAACAAAATATGGTGTTTAGCCAGTGGCTCTGGTTTGAATAATGTATATTGTTTTCATCTGTTTGGAATGTGTCCAGTAACCCCATTTGCAGTTGCCATTCTCATAGTAGGACTGCTGTCTTCTTATACCATATTGTGTTACATTTAATATCATGTTTAGTAGTGTACCTAGCCTTGGGTTTTATACTTTGAGTTTCATTTAATCCTTTTTACAATACCGAAGAGCATACAATCCCTGTATAAAAGGTTGTCTCTGATTTCCTTATTACAGCTGCTTTATCACATCTTCAATCACATGTAACAGCAAAAAGAAGTAGATGTTCAGTTGCACTATGGTGTATTGCAGCCTGGGTGGAGAACATGCAAAGTGCGCATGACTGTTTGGCCGGCTCAACGCGACTGGCCAAACATTCATATGAACTTACAGAGTGCCTACCAATAGAATTATGTTAAAAACGAGTTATTGTCATTTAATTTTTCCTTTATTCACATTGCTGAAAAGCAATAGGGCGACGCTCCTCTGCCTTAGCGGAGGAGCCGCCACTATGGACATATCTTAAGCTGCTTTTAGTATTGTTTTATCAGCGAATTACTTATTTCAGCTTTTTGGTATGTTTAATTAATCTTACACTACAAATTCTACTTTTAAACTTCATGGCTGCATTTGTATTCTCTATGGCAGCAATGGTACTATCTATCTTACATGAAAGAGCAGGACACAGAGAATGTAAGCAGTTGTGGAATAAGAGATTGTGTGATTATGTACCATATGGAAAAGAATGCCTTCTGTTGCACATTAAAAGGCTATTACAAGTCACCTCGGAGTTCTTTGTCATTATGAAGGCATTTGGCCTTCAACTTCATTCCTCTTTGTAGTCACAGAGCACCTCGGTAACTTGCAATCTCCTTCCAATGTATGGTAGGGGTAGGTACTATGAATACACACACTTGTCTGAATCTTGACCTCATATTTTATTATTTTTGTACAACTCTGTTGTACTGTACATAAATTAACCTTTACGCACCCTTTTCTCGCAGAGCAGAAATTCAAGGTTGCTTAAGTGACTCCTACATTCTGTTGTCGAGTGCGTACCTTGAAAGCTGATTTTTATAACGCCAATCCTACCTCGTAATCAAAAAAGGCAAGCGGCCTATTTAATTACCCACACTTCACAACTCTGAGCCTGGTTAACTCTTTGTGGTGTATATCCTTCACCCCTGGGTGCAGCTTCTTATAGAATAACAACGCCAGTGCCCATGCTAGGTGAGTTCAGGACATCTCCCATACTACAGGTGGGAAGACTGATGAAGCATTTTGCCATTTGAGATGGCACACCAAACGTGTTCATGAGGAGCACCAGGTATACAATTTGAGGGTTCCTTCAGGGTCCGAACCACCACGTTCTGTTGGCAAATGCAGCAAAAATTACAGGGGGACTCTAAGAACTAAGGGAAATTGCATGGCTGGTACAACTGTACTGATGGGCGAGGAAGTCTGTCTTTGTGGATGGAATGGATGATCTTAGTTCTAACAGAGTTAAATTAAGCAGAACATCATAATTAGGTATCATATGGAAAAGAAACAGCCATTCAAACATGGAATGACAAATTAAGGAATGAGAGAAATAAGGGGTTTGTCAGTACATGGATAGTAGAAGACAGTGAATAATGAAATGACGTTTCTGAAGAATAAATATTCTGATGTAAGAGAAGGAATAACTAGGACTGATAAATTGGGGGGAATAATAATAATTAGAATTCTGCAAAGCTGGAATAACACGATGATGGTAAATTTGATTAAGTCAGTTATTCCCAAACTTGTTAGAACCATGACCCTCTTTTTAGTATGAAAAATTTTTGCAACCCGCCTAGTTTTAATGGATGCGAGGTAGGCGATTTTTTAAAAACGTGATAATGTATTGTGTGGTAGAGGATTTATTAGCATACAGCACATTTTACATTAAAATGGTCACTACATTTCCATAGACATGCAGTTTTATAGATAAAACTATACTGCACACAATGTATGGAAATCGGGATTCAGAGAATATTTAATATTTGTGCATTACCAAGTAAAGTGTCATGATTTGTTCTGAGCATACTAAAATCTATGGTTCCATCACACTTCAGAATTAATATAAAAATGTGCTTCACTTGTGCTTTCCGAACTGTTAAATATGACAGTTCATTTACAGGTATTTACATGTTGTTGTGCGTTAGGAAAAAATGATTTCCACCAACTTTCCTTTTACAATTCATGTACCCCAGCAGGCTTGTCACATAATTCAATTTCATTTTCTTTCTCTGACTCCAATGGGAGAAGAGTTTGTAAAAACCAATCTCTATGTTAAAAAATTAGCAGCAGAAGACATAGCCTGATATTTGACCTCTTTTGTTGCGACACCATATGTGTTTGAAATGGGGGTCTCTAGTTGGTAGAGCTATGTACCTGTGTCCAAGAAGGTCCCCTTGCTTCTAGTCAGGGTAAGGGGATACACACTTTAGATAACCCCTGCTCACCTACTTGGTAGCTTGGCATGAGCAGACAGGCTTGGCCCAAAAGCAATGTGTAAAGTATTTGTACTCAAAACACACAGTTATACAGTGAAAACACCACAAATGGACACCACACCAGTTCAGAAAAATAAAGTATCTTTATCTAAACCAAATACAACCAAAACGACAAAAAAGCAGCATACGACTTTAGAACATTTGTTTCAAAAATAAAACTTGTAGCAAACATGTATCTCCACATGGTGCTATTACGACCTCGTGACAGACATGGCACCGCCGCGAGGTGCGCTGCATCAGGCACGGAGTTACATGGACCCCCAAACAACAGTACCTTGGTATGAAGTCTTTGGACAATGCACAGAGTCGTGAAGATGAGACGTCACTGCTGAGGTCGAGGCCGGCTCCCTTGCTGCCACGAGGAGGCGATGTGTCGAGTCCCAGGACAGGGGGAGTCAGTTGCATGGGTGGTAAGGCATTGTTTCCGGTAAAGCGATACCAAGTCAAAGACTCGTGGAGTGACCCTGGGTGGTCATCGGCTCCATGATAACGGGATGCAGGTGCTGGCGGTGGTGGCATCAGTGCGAGAGCTGGTGTCAGGAAGGCCGATAACTGCAGGCATCGGCAGGAATGGAAGGGCATTGGAGCTGCAGTGCAGGCAGGGCGGTGTGTCGTGCAATTCACAAGCGGTGCTCCTGGCCTCGGTGCAGGTCACGTCATCATGTGGGCATCACTGACAGCTTTGGAGAATGGTTTTCTTGCTTCTTTAAAGTTTCTTCCAGCTCCCAACAGCAGAAACAACCTCCATAGGTTAAAACTGGAAAAGGCACCTCTTGGCAGGTCAGAACTCCCAACAGTGGAGTTCAAGGGAGATGGTGGTGAAGTATTTGTGTCCCTGAGACTTCAGAACAGGAGGCCAGTATATACAAGACCTTGGAGATTCTTCTACAAGCAGGTTCTCAGCAAAGTTCCAGTTTTGTCCTCTTCCTTGGCAGAAGCAGCCAATGCAGGCCAACCCATTAAAGTACACAGCAAAAGGGCAGTACTCCTCCATACAACTCTCCAGCTCTTCTAATTGGCAAAAGGTTCCTCTTGAGTCCAGAAGTAATCTAAGTATTTGGGGTTTAAGGTCCATTACTTATACCCCATTTTGTCTTAGTACTCTTTGTGGCAAGGGTCTCTAAGCTCAGTCCGAACCAGTTATGTCCTCTCCAGTGCAGCATCACTACAGTGAAACTCCTCCCACCACTCTAAATGCAGTCAAGATCTACTCAGCTCAGCTCTGAGTCACCTACGAAAGGCAAGACCCACCTCAACCCACCCCCCATCCGGTGGCTGTCTACATTTAATACACATCCCAGCCCCTGTCACTCCAAAACCAGACAGCCAATACACAAACCAGCAGAGGTACACAGAAGGGTTAAATAAGAAAATGCATACTTTCTAAAAGTGCCATTTTCAAACACACAATTTAAAAAACATTTTCCTAAAAAGATGTGTTAATAAATTCTGAGTTCCCTGTGGACCTTTATACTTCTAAGATGTTACAAAGTAACTCCCATGTTAGCCTAAGGGACAGATAGCCTTTCAATAGTGAAAAACGAAATACACCGTATTTCTCTATTAGGACACGTCACACACACCGGTACATGTCCTACCTTTTACACACACTGCACCCTGCCCATGGGGGAACCTTGGGCCCCTACCTGAGGGGTGTCTTACAGAAAAGGGAAAGTTAGGGCCTGGCCAGTGGGGGCACTTGCCGGGTCAACATGGAAGTAAAAACTGTGCACAGACACTCCAGTGGCAGCTCTGAGTTACATTTGGAAGGCTACTTGTGTGGGTGGCACAATCAGGGCTGCATTCCCATGATGTGAGATAAAGAAGGATGATAGATTCAACCCAGATCTGTGACTGGATGTGAGTGTCTGAAAAGATTCAGTGTTTGGTCTATCATCTCCTTGTGATTGCTTTGTTTGACCTAAGTTGGCAGGGTACGGCCAGACGTGGGTCCCTTGTTCACTTTGCCACTGGATTCAAGCAAGTCTGGCTGATGAGGGGTGTTACCCCGAAACCAGTCCCAGGATGCCTGTTTCCAGTCCAGGGAAGACCTGGCTTCGCAGTTCGGGCTGGACTGTTCCCATGAGGCACAGGGTCAAGACTAATTTGCAAATGGCTGGGTCTGAACTGGGGTGGCGAAGTGAGCCAAAGAACGATGATGGATTCGACCCAGATCTGTGACTGGGGGGGGGGGTGAGTGCCTAAAAAGTTTCAGCGCTCCATCCATCATCTCCTTGTGTTTGCATTCCCACTAGTAGCATTTGATTTACAAGCCCTGGGCACTCTCACTGCACTTTACTAGGGGATTATCAGTAAATCAAATATGCCAATCATGGATAACCAATCATGATAACAATATACACAGGGAACACTTCCACTTTGACACTGATCAGCAGTGGCAACGTGCCAAAGGTTTCTAAGCCAGCAAAAGCAAAGTCCAGCAGAGCATCAAAAATAGGTGGTAGAGGCAAAAACTCAGGGGGAACCACACCATGGATGGCTTGCCTAACATGTGACTTGATAATTACAGAATTTAAAGGCAGCCTAACTTATTGCCTGGACTTTGGCAGCCCACCAAAAATTAGCTCCCGGCTTGGAGAGCTCAGTGAGAGCAAGAGTGTCCCTTGATTAAAAAGTAGGATTTATATTAAAGAGGATAAGAATGGAACTGGGACCACCAAACTTTCAAAGGTTATGATGTTGAAAGCATTCATGGTGGATGAGTCTGTGGATGGTAATTGGTGGAAGCATGTTTGTAGGTGACTAAAAGTTGGTGGCAGTGAGGCATTCTTTGCAGTTTATTCTGTAATCCTTAAAACTCAGCAATAAAAGTAGCAGAAAACGTTGTATTTGGTTAATTTATCAGCAGATTGGTTTTTTGGGGAGACAACTCACTTTTAAAGTAGAGAGAGAGAGTAGTCACCATACAGATAGGCTATAGAGACAGCATAGGCAGAGAGTGAATGCACCAAAAAACACAAACATTTTAGAGACAAACAGTTCTGAAAAACTAAGAACCACAAAATAACAGTCAGCTCATAGACAACATTTTACATATGATACATGTCTTTATTGAATGGAAAAAAGGTGTATTTTTTTTTTTTTTTAAGTGGGTGGGATGTGATATGTTCACATGGTTTAAATGTGTAAAATGAGCTAATAAAAAGAAAAATAGTAATTGATTAAAAACTAAAAAAACAGTATAGTGGATAAACATTTTGAAAAAGAAAATTTGAAGTCTAATTTTATAGAAATCGTTCTAGTGTTCTAAATAGCCAACTTTTTGCCTTTGCCTTAGCCTCTTACATTACGTGCATGGAAACACAACCATATGCATTTTTATGACAAATCTTAGTACAGTGACGAGAACATTTGTATAGTTGTCTGATGGTTTCTGCACCATGGCAGGGGGTGCAACACAGTGATTAATTGGATCGATTCAAACTCTTCAGTTCTATGATTTTATAATTGCCTCTAGACATGATTTCTTCAACATAATTTTCAGCTTCAGCTGCTGTTTTTCTAAGTGATAGGTTTTGAACTCAGTAAAGGGGGGGGATGTTTTCATCCATGGTATTTGGCATCGAGTGACTGTGCCTACTGCTGCACACGCAAATCTACTACTGTTCAGCTTCTATTATCTTCGGCTCTTTTGTTGCATTTTATGAACCATACAATGTTCTCTGGCTTGAACTGTTTACTAATCTTATGGTAAATTCCGCCACCACTGCATCGGATTCCAAACACCATTCAGCGGCCATTACATTAGTTTTGTATACACCTGTAATGTCTTGAAAAGACATTTGTGGCCACCGCTGCTGGACGCCACAATTGTTTTCTTCCAAACTGTCATCACCCTGACATGAAGTCAAAAGTGGCGCCTGCCCAGAAAGGCAGATCGACGCCCGAGTAATGCTAGCAGTGTGTGTGTCCATTTGTACTGTTCATCCTCTCATCAGCCGGCATCTGGAGAACCACAACGCCCACTGACACCACATTTACGCCTTCCCTTGTACCTACCTATCTCTTGAACTGCACTGCCTTCAATTATCAACAAGTCTTCAAACTGCTCGCTAACTATTTCAGTGTTCATCATAAAATGTACATATGGGGTCACCAAAAAATAAGGAGTGTCAGAGCGATATACCCATGGAGGGCTGGGGGGATTTCTGCTGCAATTCAGCTACAGTTCAACCAGGGGGGTGGAGCATACGTGGGCTATAAACTTGACATCACTGTTGCATACCATTATGCCTGTAGCAAAACGTAAAAGAAAGTTAAAGAACACTACTCATACAAATGAGTCCTTTCTGGACCCAACAAAGACTAAGGATTTGTTCAATCACCTTAACAATGTGGATAATCCCATCTGGAAACCATTTTGGGACAAAAATAACAGTTATTGTATACGAGCTATTAGCACTAATAAATAAGAAAATGGACAAACTGGAAGGAGGGTTGGAAACAGTTATCACCTGTTGCAGTAATTTGCCTGGTATTTTACATACACAGTCCCTGGGGGGCAAGGAGGTGCAACCTAAAATCCCCTATACAACAAATGTCTATACAACGGCGGGCACTGGTTTTCAACCTGCCAAAAGTTTAGTCTCTAGTCAGCCACGGTCAAACCCGATAGCCTGTGTAGGGTTAGGACTCATTAAAACAATTCCTACCCAGATATCTACAGAAACCCTAAGCCATGTAGCCAGCAATGTAAACTACACATCTAACTACTGTTACCATTCTAAAAAGCAAGTAACCATCAACCTTTCCCCCAGCCTGCTGCCCATTTGTGGCAAATGTCCCTCCATTAAAAACGGGTACTAGAGAAACAGGGAAGGCTTAGAGAATAAAGTGGCCCACTGGCTTAGCACCAAATGCCGGTTTTCACCAACTAACGCAGACCACATTCCATTCACATGAAGGGTAAGGTGGATTGGTACACAAACGAAAAGCTATGAGGGGGATTGCATTATTATTAATTTACAAAATCCCAGTATAGCTGGTAATATCCATGCAAAGGCAGCATTGCTACCTTTGGCTGGCCGTAGCATGGTCATCTTACCAGTAGGGTATTTTTTACAGCCATCTAATAAACCATGACCACCCCCAGGCCTACCCCCAAAGTGTACAGGCTCTAAGATGGGCATATCCCTGTTCCCAAGTTTTACCTTTGTCAAATAGGTTTCAACCACTAAGTACCATGGAAGATAATGATTGACTCAGCTGCGACAAATATGTGGTAGATGATACAATAATGTATCATAGTAAGGAGGCTGCCAAGGTACAGGAGAGTAACATGCCCCCTAATGCTAACAACGGTGACCATGATATGTCCATTAAGCATAGAAGGGAGCTGTCTAAGCCTGGAAAAAGTAATCATGCCAATAGTATGACCCACAGTATAGCAGTAACTATAACTTCAACCATGAACCCAATTAATGGCTTGGAGGGTGAAAAACAGTTTTGCTACATGGAATGTGAACGGGCTTATAAATAAAATAGGGAACCCTGATTGGCATAATTTCATATCTAAATATGACATCATTTGTTTGCAAGAAACATGGTGTTTGAAACCTATACATGTAGATGGGTACTCTTCATACTCATTAGAAGCAATAGCTTCGCCTGCAGGGCGGGCAAAAGGGGACTGTTAACCCTTATCTCCAACAAAATCTCAGTTAAAATCAAGAAGATTCTGAACCCAGATCCACACTTTCAATTTTTGTGGCTGAAGAAAAATGGAGAGAAAAATCTGGTTAACCCCTTGTGTGCTAGTGACGAGCTCAGCTCGTCATGAGGGACGGTTGAGCTGCCCTCTTGACGAGCTGAGCTCGTCACAGCCGTTGGAACGTTCGCACACAGTGATAATTTCCCCGCTGTGCTGAAAGTTCGAAAACGGGTGTGGCTGTGACGAGCTAAGCTCGTCATGAGGCAGCCCCGCAGTGCCTCATGACGAGCTGAGCTCGTCACTAGCACAGCGGCGCTGCGCGCGCGCCCCCCCCCCGCGCACAGCGGGGGGAAAACACCCCGCACTAAGGGGTTAATGGTGAACTGGTCTCAACATTTACAGTGGGAATTTGATCTCTATCATCGACCATTTGCTGATATCAGCATCAGCAAATGTTTTGTGTGGCACACCAACCACCGTAACGGCTGCCCTAGGTGACCACAATCTGATCACAATACCATTTAATTTTTGGGGTAAGAGGCACCATACTTTCCCTATTCTAAATAACATCACTGTAAGCAGGCCTAATGGTGTAAGAATAAAATGGGAAGGCGTCGACCCTACCATTATGTTGCAAATAAAAGTAGAGAAAAATATTGTGGAAATTGATAATTGCCTCCAGGAGGATATTTTACCTAATCTAATAGTTAAAAGATTTTAGACAATTCATCAGCGCCATAAAACTACTACTTACACGCCACTCCACTAGTGTAGGGAATAGGAAAAGAGAATGGTTTGATACCGCTTGCACCAAAATACTCAGGTCGCTGAAACGTGCTTCGAGCAGTTTTAGGAGGGACATTTTGATAATCAAGACCCAGTGTATTCAATATAAACAAGCCAGGGATAACAGGATAAAAACACTCAGAGAAAATACTTTTTCTAAGTTATTCTGGGATTCAGTGAATGCGCCATTCTTACAAAATGATGATACTCCAGAATAATTCAACCATCTTGTCCCCTGTGATAATTGGGTGGCACATTTTTCAGACATCTTTAAAGTGCATACTAAGGATGTAGTAAGGCCTATATGGAGGTTGGGAGGGGAAGGGATCAGAAAAGCTAGAAGTTACCTTCGAAGAAGTCAAGCTGGCCATTAAAACTAGCGCATAGGGACGGGACCCTGGTCCAGATGGGGTGTCAGTTGATGTATTTAAATCTGCTCCTGACCTTTAGGGGCCTATCCTGAACAGGGTCTTTAATGCAGAATCGATAGATAGTATCCCTTCTTCTTTGGAGACATCAATTAGTATACCTATCTATAAGAAGGGGGACAAAGCAGACCCCAAAAATTAGCGCCAGATTTCACTTTTAGACTCCTCATTGAAGGTCATGAGTAGAGTACTATTGGTAAGGATGGAGGAATGGGCACACGAAAAATCAATCTTGTACCCACTCAGTATGATTTCAGGAAGAAGATGTGTACGGTTAAACAATGCACTAACCGGGAGCTCTTAATCAGTAAATATACAAGGGCCAAGATGGGCACTTTATATTTATGTTTCGCTGACCTAAGCAGCGCTTTTGATTTAGTTGACCATAATCTATTATGGAAATTACTGATTTCCCTAGGTGCACCTAGACCGACTGGGGGGTTCCTCTCACGTCTCTATGAAAAGCTAAGGAGTCAGGTAAGTTTCAGCATCAAGGAGAATGCACGCCTCAATTTAAAGTGGGGCGTGGCATTCGTCAGGGGTGTGTATTGGCACCATTACTTTTCTCACTCTTTATTAATGGGGTGGATAGTCATCTTAAGTCGCTGCAGACCGATGTCCCTAAGGCTGGAGGATACTCAATACCAGTGCTGCTTTATGCAGATGACCCTGTACTCCTAGCTTGTTTTCCGGTAGGCCTGCAGAAATGTATGCATTTGGCGAATTTGTGTCTTCAAGGAAAATGGTTATTAACAAAACCAAAACATTTACCTGGCATGTGGTCAAACACGAAAATCCTGCAGAAACTTTTTTATTGATAGTGCACCAATTGTTTCAGTAAAATCCTTTTGTTATCTGGTGATATTGTTTGGGGGAATGGCTCATCGAATCAGCATGTATTAAATACCAGAGCCAAAATGGGCAAGGGCTCCCAGGGAATTTTCAAGTTTGCTTTGAAACAGGGTAGCCAACCTATTAAGGAAATGATTGCTATATATAAAGCTACGGGTGTGACAAAAGCAACCTATGGAGCTGGTCTCTGGGGCCACACCAATGCCCACGCCCTTCAAATTGACGCAAATACATTTTTAAAAAGACTTTTATATTTGCCACCATGTGCAGCAAACACTACAGTTCACAATGAGGTAAATCTGCAATTTGTAGAGGATCTCCTTCTGGTTAAACCCTTATTATTATGGATTTCACTTTGGGCCAAGGATGAGATTAGCTTTACCAAAAAATCTAATCCTTGACTACTGTCTAACCTTGGCTTAAACCTTAAATATACCATGGCTATTTTACATCAAGCCTCTTCTGGGTGAATTGTGTAACTAGTCTCTTTGGTCTGATAGTACCCATTTTACATCACTTACCAAGAATAGGATCAAACAAAATAAATTCCAAGTTAGGCTTGCCCAACGTGATTTGGAAGAGGGGAAAAAATCGCTAGTGATATTTTATAAGACCTTGGATAAGGAAGAGTGGACTAACCATTATCTGACATATGTAAATATTATACAACACCGCTTTGTGTTGAAAATGTTGAGATGCGGTATTGTGCATCACCTAGTCCACATATGAGGTCTTGCCCCTCTTATGCAATTCTTTGCCCTTGTGATGGCTATAGTAAACAAAGCACTCTTCACCTTCTATTATTTTGTAAACTGTACCAGAATCTGAGTGACATGCTCTCCATGTCACTGGAGTCAAGCTATCCTGGCTGATGAGGGCTAAAAGCCCAAAACCGGTCCTAAGATGCTTGTTTCCAGTTCAGGGAGGACCTGGCCTGGCAGTTCGGGCTGGACTGTTCCCATTGGGTGCAGTGTCAAGACTGATTTGCAAATGGCTGGGTCCAAACTGGAATGGCATGGTGAGCAAAACACGATGGATTTAAGCCCAGATCTCTGTACTGGGGTGAATGTATGACATTGTTATAAATTCTGTCTATCAATTGTCTTTTTGCATTTGTCACCTCGAGTGGGACGGGTATGCCCAGACGTGGGTCCCGTGCTCTCAATGCCACTGGAGTCAAGCTATCCTGGTTGATGAGGGCTGAAAGCCCGAAACTGGTCCTAGAATGCTTGTTTCCAGTCCAGGGAGGACCTGGCCTGGCAGTTCGGGCTGGACTGTTCACATTGGGCGCAGGGTAAAGACTGATTTGCATATGGCTGGGTCGAAACTGGAATGGCATGGTGAGCAAAAAAAGATGAATTTAGGCACAGAACTCTGGACTGGGGTGAATATATGACATTGTTCTGCATTCTGTCCATCAATTGTCTTTTTGCATTTGTCACCCCGAATGGGACGGGTATGCCCAGACGTGGGTCCCCTGCTCTCCATGCCACTGGAGTCAAGCTATCCTGGCTGATGAGGGCTGAAAGCCCGAAACCGGTCCTAGGATGCTTGTTTCCATTCCAGGGAGGACTTGGCCTGGCAGTTCGGGCTGGACTGTTCCTATTGGGCGCAGGGTCAAAACTGATTTGCATATGGCTGGGTCCAAACTGGAATGGCATGGTGAGCAAAAAAAAGATGGATTTAGGCCCAGATCTCTGGACTGGGGTGAATGTATGACATTGTTCTGCATTCTGTCCATCAATTGTCTTTTTGCATTAAAATAAGGAAAGCATATCGCAATAGCTAATGGATGAGGTACCATATTCTGAATTGTTCTTTGATCTGTGAAATGTCTATATTACGGATTTGTAGTACTCAACTATAAGATCATTTGTACATGTTATTCTTAGATGTGTTTTTTAATCATACTCTTTTTTATACAATATTGTATACACAATATGGATTTTATCCTTTGTATGTTTATTTTTATATGAGCTATTTTAGCTATGTATTTTTATGGTTGTATTTTTTGGCATCCGAATAACGTTTATGAACGAACATACAGCACATGCTAACTTAGGAGTATGAAGATATTTTCTGAACAGTATCTCAACTCCAACAAACAAAATGAGGGGAGTGTATTTAGACCGCTCTCCTCTTTTCCATGCATCACAGGACAAAATTATATCCTTTAATTCTCCAGCTTCGCTGTACATTTGGCTGAACTGTGATCGAGAACAAAAATATATATATATAAAATGTTGATGAATACATATATGAAAATCAATGTAGGGTCCAGTACTTTCTCCACAAACAGGGGTTGGTAAAAAGGCAAAATCTAAATAGACAAGTTTAGGTGGCAGCAGAATTGAGATGGTTCATACCTAAGTGTGGCCTGGAATCGAAGAGCCAGGGAACATCCATTACCATGCAGTCTTTACCACACAATGGCTTTACCATGCATCATTCATCATGCATGCCTTTAGCTTGCAAATGCCTTTTCCACGCATGCCTTTACCCTACATGTGCCTTTACCAATCATGCCTTCAGTAGTTAAGGTTAGTGTATATGTGTGTGTATATATATATATATATATATATATATATATATATATATATATATATATATATATATATATATATATATATTCACTTAAAAAAACATAGGTTTCACACCAGTTATAGTTAGGAATTAGCATTTAAAAAACCTATTAAATTCACTGAAAAAACCATAGGTTTTACACCAGTTATAGTTAGCTGAAAATTTTACTCGCATAAAACCATTGAAATTCCCACGTTATAGTTAGTTGGACTCACTATAACTTGCGCGTGCAATGCACTGCTGATGACGTCACATATTACATCACTCATGACATGGTCAGTGACATCACTCATGACATCACTGATGACACCATCCAGTGAATGTGTGTATTTTTAAAAAATAAATATGTGTTATATATGTATATGTAAAAGTTGATGGAAGAATAAATGTTTAAATAAGTGTTTACATGGATGTTTTTAAAAAAAAAATTTGATTGGTTAACTGGCTTATTAAGTGTATCTTAGTGAATACATATATTAGTGAGTAATGTTTAAATATTTAAATATATGGATTAGTGTTTCACTTTGTGTATAATGGCTGCATGGGTTGGTGAGTAGCTACATGTGTATGTATATGGGTTATTAGATGTTTTTCTTATTATCAGTATGAGTGTTTGTATGGTTTGGTGGGGGTATTACTTAGCACATAGATGCATGAATGACTGACTCTCTCTTTGTATGTGTTTTGAAGACAGCATATGTGCAGGATTGTATGGGTGGATGAGTGTGTATATGTGTGTGTTAGTGAGTGAATGACTGTCTCACTAGTGTCTTTATCAGTATCTACATATGTTTTAATCTAGTATATGTGAATATTGATGTATATAAGTGAGTATATGTGAGAGTGAGGAATTGTAAGAGTTCCGGTTTAAATTAGTATGTGTTTCTATAAGTGATTGTTTAAGAGAGTAAGTATGTGCAAGTTTCCTTAGAAGTAATGTGGTAGTGTGGGTATAGCTGTATATGCAAATAAATGGATGTTCAATAGTTTATTTGCATGTGTGAGTATGTGTGTGAATAACTTTTGAATGACTGTCGGTGTGTAACAGGATGTATAGGTGTATCACTACATATGATGAGCGAGTATAAGTATGAGTGACTATATAGAACTGTTGGTGAATGAGTGGATGTGTATATAGATGGTGGAATTATTGAATTGGTTGTTGTAAGTGGTATGGGTATCTCCATTTTTTTGAAAATTTTAGTTTCTATTTTCGAATATGTGTTTCAAGGGTTACATTACAGTGAAAGGAGGTCTGTCACTCTGTCACAAGGATGGTGTCATCAGTGATGTCATGAGTGATGTCACAGACCATGTCATGAGTGATGTAATATGTGACGTCATCAGCAGTGCATTGCACGCGCAAGTTATAGTGAGTCCAACTAACTATAACGTGGGAATTTCAATGGTTTTATGCGAGTAAAATTTTCAGCTAACTATAACTGGTGTAAAACCTATGTTTTTTTCAGTGAATTTAATAGGTTTTTTAAATGCTAATTCCTAACTATAACGGGTGTGAAACCTATGGTTTTTTCAGTGAATTTCAATGGTTTTTTAATAGCAAATCTTTATAGGTATAGAAAGTGAAAAATGTTAAAAAGAATTTTATATTGTATAAATATGTAAAAAATAAATAAATATATATATATATATTTTTAACCCGGGGGCGCTCCCGGGTTAAAAATATATATATATTTTTTTGCAATATTACGGCGCACCCTGGGGCGCGTACCGGGGAGCGTCCCGGGAGCGCTATTGCCGCGAACGAAAACAACATCGTGACGTATCGCGTACACGCATGATGCATCATATGACGCACAGCGTAATCGCAACAGAAAGCACGCGATCGCATACGATCGCGAAACGTCCTGACGCGCTTACGCTATGCACCCGCGGGCGCGCCCCGGAGCGCGACTACGGGCGCGCCCCGGAGCGCGACTACGGGCGCGCCCCGGGGCGCGTCGCGTAAGCGCGTCGGGTCATGTGACTTGAAAATAACACTTTCTATTGGTGCAGAACAGTTTTGGTTTCTAAATGAGTAATGCCTGGGTCTTGTGTGGGGGGTGTGTGGGTGTGGGGGGTATGTGTGTAAGATATGTGTGTATGTGTGGGATGTGTGGGTGTGTCTGTGAGATGTGTGTGTATGTGTGGGGGGCGGAGGTGTGTCTGTGGAATGTGTGGGGTGTGTCTGGGAGGTATCTGTGTGTGCGTGTGTGTGTGTGTGTGTTGGGGGGTGGTGAGGTGTGTGTATGAGTGTGGGTGTATGGAATGTGTGGGTGTGGATGTGTAAGGTGTCGGTGTGGGGGTGTGGGGTGTTTGGGTGTGGGTGGAGGTGTGCGTGTGTGAGGTGTGTGTGGGGAGTGTGTGGGTGTGGGGGTGTGGGGCTGTGTGCGTGTGGGTGTGTGTGGGACGTACTTGTAGGTACCTAAAACAGCCACAGAACCCAAAAGCTCTTTTCAGAGCTACCCTACCTCTAATCACTCAGAATGATTATTTTACACTACTGTTTTCACTATTTTTCACCAAAGTACGCTCCCCGGTGCGCGTACCGGACGCTCCCCCCGCAAAAACCGTTTTTTTTTGTTGTTTTTTTTTTACCCGTGGGACCCTTTTATGGCCCCCACATCAAACCTAGGGGGTCAGGGGGGTCTACCCTGCCCCCTTTTGGTTATTTCCCCCTTTGTTTTTACCACCTCTTGTGTCTCGATCCTACCGAGACACAAGATGGCGGCCGCTCCGGACTGTTTCGAATGTTTACAGACACCCGAGAGCCAATCAGCAAGTCGCGTGGCGCGCCCTGAGCGCTCCCCGGTGCGCGTACCGGGGCGCGCTTACAGATATATACATTTTTTTTAACCTAAATTACTCAAAATCCTCTGGAGCACATATCTTGAGACATAGCAAAGGCACATCGGGCTACCAGTCCCTACAATTTTGCCAAGTTTGGTGAAAATCCATTCAGCCGTTCGGGCTAAAACTGCGACCGACCGCCCTATGAAAATTAACATGGAGAAAACACGTTTTGGGACCCCCCTTTTATCTCGGCCCCCGCTTGACGAATCCCCCCAAACTTTCAGGGAAGGAGCGGAGAGCCGCGAGGCAAAGTTGCTGAAAAATTCAGGCTGATTCCTCAACCGGGGCCAAAGTTATTCCAAATAGAATGTTGCGATTTCCCTATGGAAATCAATCCTAACTATAACTACCTACTGGCGACCGCCAGTAGGTAATATATATATATATATATATATATATATATATATATACATATATATATATATATATCCAACAAAAGGGTGTTCCTTCTAGAAAAGCCACACGCTGGAAGGTCAAATTCCTGCGTTTATTCGTGAAAGCAGCAGCAGTGAAACCAGGATACTGCTCAAAAGTCTCGAGCCCAGCCCGACGCGTTTCGTGCACACCTGCACTTCCTCATGGGCTGATGTCCATAAACACTCCCGTTACTCTTGCGGCACTGAAATAACCCATAGAACCCGCCCCAGTGGGCGTAGGCAGTACCACTGCCTGCCGGTCCTTGTAGTGCCGCCGATTTTCCTCCAGTGAGTGGTACCGGCAGTGTTCTCTTCAGACAAAAAAGAAAACCACAGTGGGTAAGAGCAGTTACCAGGCATCACAGCTGCTCTGTAGGACTTCCATAACGCCCCTCCAGCCCTTGACTGCTCAACTCCATCACTGCGTCAGCAGAGGTCCGCTTCAATGCGGCAGGGCTTCGCTCACGGCAGGACTGGCCGTAGAATATCCAACAAAAAGGGTGTCCCCTCAAGAAAAGCCACACGCTGGAACGTCAAATATCTGCGTTTATTCGTGAAAGCAGCAGCAGTGAAACCAGGATACTGCTCAAAAGACTCAAGCCCAGCCCGACGCGTTTCGTGCACACCTGCACTTCCTCATGGGTCGATGTCCATAAACACTCCCTTTACTCTTGCGGCACTGAAATAACCCATAGAACCCGCCCCAGTGGGCGTAGGCAGTACCACTGCCTGCCGGTCCTTGTAGTGCCGCCGATTTTCCTCCAGTGAGTGGTACCGGCAGTGTACTCTTCAGACAAAAAATAAAACCACAGTGGGTAAGAGCAGTTACCAGGCATCACAGCTGCTCTGTAGGACTTCCATAACGCCCCTCCAGCCCTTGACTGCTCAACTCCATCACGGCGTCAGCAGAGGTCCGCTTCAATGCGGCGGGGCCTCGCTCACGGCAGGACTGGCCGTAAAATATCCAACAAAAAGGGTGTCCCCTCAAGTAAAGCCACACACTGGAAGGTCAAATATCTGCGTTTATTCGTGAAAGGTATAGGGTACTAAGGGTATTTTTAGGGTTATGGGGTGGGCAGGTGGTATACAGTGGCAAGTGTATCTTTAGGGTGTAGAGGGGAGGTAGGGGGTGGTAAGGGTATTTTTAGGATTTAGGAGTGGGTATGGGCAGAGAGTGGTAATGATATTACTAAGATTTATGGCTGGGTAGAGGTAAAGCGTAGTGAAGGTAATTTAAAAAAGGGGGGTTGGGCAGGTACCTCCCAATAAACAAACACATATATAAGAGTTTAACTTACCTAAACTATACTTAGTTTGCTTGGTTAAGGTGTAATTTGGGGTATTAAGCCACTAAGGCTCTCATTGCAAGTGGCCTCTTAATTCTGATAGGCATAGTAATCACAATTACCGGCCACTTAAAATTGTGAGATCTGCAGAAACACCACTAATTCTTAACTTTTATCCAGAGATTTTGGCAGCTATAAGCAGCTGATATCTCTCGGTGGAAGTCCAGCCCTCAAGGAGGAATTTCTAAGGGAATTGGACCTGGAAGTCCTGATTCCTTCAGTAATTTCTCATTTCTGGGAGGACCTTCAAGGTCCAAATCGTGATCAGTTGAATTTTCCCCACTTCTGAAGTTAATGGCACCTCTGGCATTGGTAATCCTGGGAGGGGAAAATCCAGCCCAGTTACTAGGCCACTTCTAATTAGAGTCTAATACTACCAGGATCTCATTTGCAAAACTCTCTTTCACAACATGCATGTAATAGCTTTGAATAATATATTAGCACAGACTTAAAATATCTGATGTTATCCAGGTGAAAGTTTAATATCTTGAACTGAACTGTACTATTTCCAAAGGGCTGAGAGCACTTAATGATTGTCCTAACTGTTCATCTAGTGTGTGGGCTAGTTTATAGATCCCATGTCAGGGGACTGACGCCTGGTGAGGGATTTCTGGCTGGGGTAGAGCAGGAGGCCTAGGTTTCAACAGTCATGGTCTGACAAATGTACGGCCGACTCCTTCCAGTAGCCACTATGATGCCCACACTTGATAGCGCCTAGTCAGATGATGCTTTCCAGAAGTATCACCAAATGGAGGAAAAAGCCCGGAGGCAAAATACTTCTAGAAAGCTGAAAGCTGAAAAAAGATAGCGAGGAGGGGATCGAAAACTGCCAGAGAGGAGAAGGGAGGAGAGACTAACAGTCACCTGGACGAGGAAAACACTGAAGAATGACTAACCCAGGAATACTAAAAGAAAGTATGGCGCGAGAAAACACACCAACAGGACCGACGTGTTGCGACTCTAGGAGCAAAGGACTTCCTTTCTTATATACCCTAGAAACCGAAATTACTTCAGAAAATAGGTGTCACCATGTTGGATTGGTGAACCTCTCATACATATTGAGTTAGACTGCCATCTTAGATTGAGTTAAACTAAATCTCATAAATACTCTCAGAGCATTCTGGGAGTCAGGAATAAACTTGGGAATGCAGATGCTGGAGGCATCTTTCATCAGGTGGCCGTCTGGGAGAAGAATGGCAAAGTGAGACAAGGGCGGCTCCTCCACTAGGGCAGAGGAGCGTTGCCCCACTGCTTTGTCGCAGTGCGAGAAGCAGAAACATAAAATGGCAATGACTTTCCGTTATTAGCATTTTATGTTTGGTTGCGGGTCCTGCTCTGCGAGCAGGCAGAGGAGGACAGGTGGGCCCATTCCTGAGTCAGCAAAGACTGTCATGCACACTCTGCCCTTCTCAGTGCAGACTGCAATGCAGCCTACAAGGAGAACATGCCCTCCCCATAAGGACCTGGCTGGGTGGCGTCCTCACCAATCACAACACTGCTTGCAGTGCTGTGATGGCTTAGGGGAGGAAGCCTGGCTGCCGGCTTCGTGTTCCTGCCAGAGGCAGGAGAGCCTGAGCCAAGAAGACGCGGGACCCGGGCGGCGGAAAGGTACCTATTTTTGTATTATTAAATTAAAACTCCCCTCCCTGCGTGACCCCCACGTGATCCCCCATCCCAGCGCCCCTCCACCTGCAAGCCATTCCAGCTGTGACTGGTGTGGGAGATAGTGCCAGGTAAGTCTGGACAAGGGGCATGGAGGGCCGACAGCCCTCCCAGAGACCGACTCATGCTCAGACAGCTGTGCGTTCCAGCCACCCGAGACTGACTCAGGAATTTTACCCAGGTGGGCGCCAGTGCCGCAGCATTCCAATGGTTTTATATTTAATTCTTAGTTCATTATCGTTTTATACATGTTTTACATTTTGTGCAATTTTGCACTATTTGTTTGCATTTTGGAATGTGTTTTTGTTGTCTCGCTTCCGTGCTATCAATACTAAACTAAATTATAGTTTGCACTCCGCATTCAGAACCAGGACATTCATGTACTATGAACTTACACCTTGTTTGTTGATGTAAAAAATGTTTTGAGATACTGTATTGGCTCCAGCCGTGGCCATTTCCCCCAGCATTAACTGCATAAACAACTCATCTGCTGCTTCACTTACTGTCAGTCCTTGGCCCTTTGCAAGAATGATGTCTGGTGGCAATAAGGTAACGAATCTCAAAGGGCAAAAGAAAGAACATGCATCTCTCATCAGATGGAAGGTAGGAAGAGATAAAAGTACAAACACTGAAAGAGACATACTAGGAAACGTACTTTAGACAGCCTCTAACAGGGAGAGGAGAGCTGAAAGCAATGACACAATTAGTTGTCTATGCTGCTGGAAATGTTACTGAGGAAAGTGCAAAAATGGGCACTTTGTAGTTATTTGTACACAATTACATTATTTGGAAGGTCAGAAACATACAGTGTAAGTGCAAACAAAGTCAACCGAAGGCATGAGAGTTGTTGTTAATGTTAGCCTTTCTGCCTTGACATGAACAGGAGTAGTGGATTATTCTTATTCATTCCCTCAACTGAACTCACATTGATGTAGAGGACCCACTCGAACTGACAAAGAATTATTTCTTTCTGTCTGGAATCCCAAATGATTAGCTATACTAAAGATGGACTAACCAAGAAGGCATATGATCTGGAATACTCATGAAGTCATGAACCTAAGATGGCAAAATGGATAACAGATGGGTATTTAGGCCTTTTGCCACCTCCATGATGACTCATATCAACATGTAGTGTTTTATGCTTTTAATTTCACTGGGTATGCAACCAAGCTAGCTAAGTGGACAGGCCTCTGTATTTTGATGGAAAATGTCAGTTATTGGAGTCATTTAGAGGACTAGTAATCATCCACCCAGAAAATCATTGGTCTCAGAATTTGTGGCCCAGTGGCCTTCTTAAACAAACTGCTCAGCTGTCAATGCACACTGTTGTGCTCTGCTGGGAATGTTGGTATTATGAACTACTGATATTTTGGCATAATCCATACACATTTGACCCAAGTTTAACACTTGAGCACTGACATGTGGTTGTTTCTTTATGTTTGCTTCAACATAACATAACATGTGTTTGTGAAGACACTGCATAGACATGGGGAGAGTGCCATCAGCTGCATTACTATCTGCACAGGGTCATCCTGCACCCTGGCCAATGAGGGTGGTTGCTGTCTACAGTCAAGGATTGTGGGGCACCTGCATAAACAGAGATGGAGACTGACTTTGCTCATTAGACAACTTGTATCTGATGTTGACTTGACTTGAGTAACTGAAATGAGTGTGGATGTGTTACTTCTTAGTAGTTCCAGGAGAGATTACAATTTCTGCCATTAACCTTTTATGCTTTATTGGTATTTATCTTCCTTTCAAAGAATTGACGAGTACAACTTATGTTAGCCATTCAGAGACCATAAATAGATTGTGAAAGACCAGAGTTTTAAGGTATTGCTGTATAAAAATGATCATTCATATTTGAGTCAATAAGTTGAATGGTGAAGGGAGCCAGGGATTGAAGTGATGGTGAGCCTGTTTACAGAGGAGAGTGACTAGCAGATAAAGATGGTGAAACCCATAAGATTCTGCATATTGTTTTACACACCTATATTTTTGAAACACGGGTTTTTTAATAAATCACACATTCACCACAAGCGCTACCAGACTTCCTCACTAATGGCAGATAACCAGGGACGGCATTAGAGTCAGAGGCACCTGGTCTTTTTTGGCATCCCCCGTAAGACCTCCTCCTCCACAGATTACCTCACTACCACCTTCTAACCGTGCCACTCATCTCTCTACAGACCCTCTCTTACATGCATTTCTTTTGTTGTATAATGCTCCCCATACCAGCACTAGGGTGTCAGAGCACTTTACATCACACACAAGTTATACAGAGCCAATGAACCCTACATTCATAAATCAGTCTATAGGAAATGTTTCACAAACCAATGAGGATTACTGTTCTGTGACCTGCTTGCTACATGTTCTTTGCAACAGGCATATTAACCGTCTGCACTATTTTATGATGAGTCAGGACTGCCAATAGACAAAACTTCATCTCTCTCCAGCAGAAATATTATTCACCTGCGTTTTCTTGACATTTTGATAATTGCCTGAAAACTGCTGGGCACACAAGGAAACAGCAGGTGTTTTTAAAACTAAAAGTTATTTCTGAACACAGGGCCTCTCCCATGGACAGCAACAGGTGCAACTGCACTGGTCGCATCAGCCCTACCGATAGCAGATTCACATTGTTACCCAGCAGGACTTTTATGATAATCTTCAGAAGTATGACAGGATTAGTGGACGTACTGAGATTTCAAGGCCTGACAGTGGGGTCAAAACCAGATCCCTGAAGTGGATCCATTAGTTGTCTGAGCCAATTGTGTTATAAGTAGAGCCCATTGACTTATAAAATGTTTTTTTTTTTTTTTTTTTATGCAATTTGTTGAGCGCACGATTACCCAAGGGTGTCTTGGCGCTTGACAGAAAAAATGTGAAGGTTATACCCAAGAAATGATGAGCTCTAATAATTAAATAACCAGGTCTTCAACTGCTTTCTAAATGCTAATAATGTATGGATGTTCTTAAGATCACCTGGCAAGGTGTTCCATAATTTAGCCGTAGCTACTGCGAAAGATCTGTCTCCCCAAGTGGCCTTGTTGGTTTTGGCTACCTTAAAAAGGTTAGCATTCGCAGATCAGAGAGTGCGTGATGGTTGATAGGGACAGAGGGCATCTTTAAGAAAAGAAGGGGATTTTTCATGAATGCTTTTAAAAGCGATACACAGGGCTTTGAATTTAATTCGCTGCCTGATCGGTAACCAATGCAATTTCCGAATGATGTTTGAAATGGGTTTAAATTTGGGTGTGCCAGTAACGAGTCGTGCAGCTGCATTTTGGACCAGCTGAAGTTTATTGACTACTTGTTCTTGAGCATTAAGCAGAAGAGCATTGCAGTAGTCGACTCGAGACATCAATAGAGTTGAAATCAAAGTATTTATGGTGTTTAAAGGAAGGTATGGTTGAAGTTTTTTAATCATTTTAAGTGTGAAAAAGGAGGCAGAAACTATAGAGTTGGCTTGATAGATGTATGAAAGTCTATTGTCAAAAATTACACCCAAATTTCTAACCTTTGTGACCGGGTTAGGTGGGGGGCCAAGATCTTGAGGCCACCATGTGGGAGACCATGCAGGAATAAGTTTTCCAAACACCATCACTTCGGTTTTCTCTGAATTAAGTTTCAGGCAGTTTGAATTCATCCAATTGCATATGGCAAGCATTCCTTTTTGGAAATTAACAGCAACTTCCATTCCATTGTTATTAATGGCCAGGACAAGCTGTGTATCGTCCGCGTACGATGTTACTGCAAGACGATAGGCTTTAATGACCCTCGCTAAGTCCGCCACATAAATGTTAAAAAGTGTTGGACTTAGCAAGGATCCCTGGGGGACTCCACAAGGTAGTGAGAAGGAGTCAGAGGAGAATGCGCCCATGGAAACCGATTGCTCTCGATCTGTCATCTGTCAAAATGTGCCTTAGGTGAAGTTTAACCTAATCAGGCATTAGCAGGATGTCACAGAGTGGGACTGCTTTGCAAAGGCAGGCACACTTCTAACATTACCTGACTTCACCTGATGGTAAGTTAATTCTGCCTGACCACTAGAAGTGAAGATTTCTTCCAGCAGAGTGCCCCAAGGCAGGAAATGTTATCTGCAACCCTCTAAACAATGATCAAGTTAAAGGTGCAACAAGGGGAATCTTATCAGGATGTAGGAGAAGTGAAGAGGTTCTAGGAAGGAGCTGGGGCAGAGCAGGGGATGAAGAGGGATAGCTCTGTAGTGAGGCAATGCTCTAGTTGTTGCAAGCAACCTGAGGCTGGGCACCGCCTCAGGTATAAATAAATGGACTGCCTGCCGCTCGGGCGGAGTCCTTAACTATACCTGCAAGTGTTGTGTGTCCTTGTTTTTAATCAGCGCACATGATTATAGCCGGGAAACCCCAGGACGCCCCACTAGATTGGGTGTCTCTGCACTGGTGACAAGGATCTTTGCCCTCGACCCGAACTGCATTCCACGGCTGCTGCTGATCTCTGCAAGTGCCACTCGCCCCGCTGCAGCCTCCCATGGAGTACACAGGATCCTATGGGAAGCCTCTACCCGGCAACTCTTGACCGGCCTCAGACCGAGCCTGATGAAACTCTCATATATCAGCTCCCAAGGCCCGCCACATAATTTGGTGTGGATTAGAGCAGCTCAAATGTGTGCCTGTCACCACGAACCAGTGGCGAAGAAACCCCCCTCGCCTTCTCCAGCTCTGCAGAAGCCTGACTGAAGCAAGCTGTCCATACCTGCTAGTGCAGCCACTTATGTGTTAAGGGGGTGCCCAGGCTTCCAGTGCCAATCCACCAGCATCAGCGCTCCATGCATCGCAACAGCTGCTGGGACCCACCCCCACTCCAGTGGTTTTGTGAGCAGCACCTCTACAGTAGGCAGCTACTTTCACAGGTCACGCCATGTCCCAGAATCCTGCTAGGTCTGGCCTGTCAACCGTCTCTCTAGCCAAGGGCTCCACGACCCCTGCACGTCTGCTCTTGAAGCACGACCAACATAATACCCTGCCATCTGTGCCTTTACACTGTTCAACGAACTTGCTGACCCAGCCACCACTGTGCCCCACTGGAAGACCTAGCTCAGCAGGCATACTACTTTTGAGCCATGAGAGAAACCAACTTGTTCGTCAAACGGTCCCTGTTGCTGCTCTATGCAGGGGAAGAAATATTCAAGCTATTCGAAAACCTGACAAACACAGGTGATGAGGACGACTTCAACACTGCCGTCGCCGAGCTGAACGAGCACTGTGATTTGCAGATACATTTATATGGAGAGAGATTCAAGCTTCGACAAGCCAGGCAAAAAGATGATTATTTCATTGATGAGTTTTATGTGAGCCTCTGCTAACTCGCCAGCACCTGTACTGACGACGATCACCAGAAGGAAGTTTCGGTGCTGATCAACCAAGGTTGCTGCTCCAGCATCCTCAGGCATCTCATCCACTGGGAACTATGGAACTTGAGGACGACAGGACCGCAGTCTGCAGAGCAGGAACCAGGCATCAAGACTGAAACAATTGCTCAGATCTGCCAGAACAAACAAACTAGGCAGCCCCAATGTGTGACTACTGCTTAACGAATGTACATGCCCCAGAACAATGCCCAATACAAGGCAAAACATGCTCTAAGTGTTGCAAAGCCAATCACTTTGTGCGTGTGTACAGCAGTAGCATCAAGCCATGTCATGGAAGAGCCAAACCACTGGCGTGAGAAAAATTGATCTAGAAGCCATGGTAGTGGGCCACTAGCAACTGCACAAACACTATCTAGCAGAGGATGACAGAGACGATGAAGAAGTAGTTCTCATATCCTGCATGAAACACGGTTAGAAAACCACGAAACCAAAACCATCCAGCCACATTGCAATTAATATACAGACTATACCTGTACATGTCAATACCGGAGCCTCCATCAATGTCATGGGCTACAGCCAGTACCATCTACTGTGGAACAAGCCAAAGCTAGACCCAACCAAGAGAAGAACATTTGTCTACTGAAGCAACATGCCTCTCTCCTGGCAGGGGCATTTGAGGAACACATCCACCACAAGGACCACTTGGTGAGAACTAAATTCTTTGGCAGCACGAAAGTGGTCAACACACAGTTAAGTTGCCAGACGGTCAAAGAATTCGGGTTCATTGCATGCACAAAGTAGGTCCTTACCCATCAGGTGGAAAAGTTGCTCCACGAGTTTCAGCATGTGTTTGAGGGCCTCGGCTGTTTGAAAGAAGAATCGGTTATGCTCCACATTGACAAGACCATCAAGCCTGTAGCCCTGAAACACCACAGTCTAAAAGGAACTCGCTCAACTCAAGAAGCTTGGTATCATAGAGAGAGTCTCCGACTCAACATCGTGGGTCTCCCCAAGGTAATCCTCCCGAAACAAGGGAGGTGAGGCTGTGTATATATATGCGCCTCCCCAACATGGCAATTAAGAGGGAGCATCACTTGACCCCACAATGGAGAACATAATCGCCGTTATGACAGATGCAACATGGTTTTTGTAGGTTGACCTCAACTCCGGATATCACCAGCTCTTCCTCAACCTATCTATTAGGTATATCATTCACAACCTTCTCAACCCATCTCAGACTAGGACATTTTAAACGTCTAAACTTTGAAATTTCTTCAGCATCTTACGTTTACCAGAACACCATAAGGGATATCATCAGAGCCTACGGCATCAACATAGTATTCTACCTCAAAGACACACAGCTCATCCTCTCCCTTATCGAATTCACCTGCACCACCAAAGCAAATTTCACTGTTTGGATGAAAAACAACTGCCTCCAGTTCACCATAGACAAATCCAAATTCCTAATCTTGGGCAACAACCACTTCCTCTGAGGCGCCTCTTGGTGGCAATGCAAACATGGCCCCCAATCAACCTCTGTGACAATGACGAGAACCTCAGGATCATCCTGGACACTAATGCCATCTCCTCATCATGCTTCCACATTCTGTGAATGCTGCACAAGATTTTCAAGTGGATCCCACTGAACACCAGGCAACAGGTCACCCTGGCTCATATCATAAGCAGACTTGATTAAGGAAACGCCCTCTACGTCGGAATCCCAGCCCATGTTCTACGCCCAGGGTAGGACTGGGAACCGAAACTGGCCAGGGCAAACTGCTCAGCCAGCCCCTCTGAGGGGCAGGGGAGTGTACGGCCGAGCTGTTTGGTAGGGCCGGTTTCGGACGATTATATTACAGGGGGCTCATATTGCTGGCCCTGGTAGAACAAACTGCCCCCCAGGGGCCCAAAACCGGCACCCACCCTGGCAGCCCACCGGGGAAACGCCCGGTGCCTGCTAGGCCCAGTCCAGCCCTGCCTACGCCAACTCCAAACTGCCCAGAAAGTCGCCACTAGACTCATCCTAAACATCCCGCAAAATAACATCTCCCCACACTCAACAATCTTCAATGGGTCCCAGTCCAGGAAAGATGGAAGTTCAAGTTACTCACCTACGCCTACAAAGTTCTCCACAACATTGGTCCAGATTACCACAACCACCGCCTCAACTTCTACTAACCCACTCGACACCTTCGATCTGCATCCCAAGCGAGAGCACACTCTAGAAGAGGAGGATGCTCCATCTCATACCTCACAGCCAAGACCTGAGACAATCTCCTAAAACACCTCAGAACCTCCACCTCCCTTATGGACTTCCCAAGGAACCTAAAAACATGGTTCTTCCAGACAAAACAAGCATCCTCCTCCCTCCTCAGGCCTGCCCCACTCAGTGCCTGGATACCATTATGGGTGATTTTCTGCGCTCTACAAATTCACATAACATAACAAACACTGTCTGGCTCCATGGGGTCCTCAGTGTAAGATATGATGTCTTGATCTATTCCAAATCAGACAAAGAATGCATCTAACACAGCCATGCAGTCCTAATGCGGCTGGTTGAAAAAGGTCACTCTCAACCCCAGCAAATCCAAATGCTCTTTCTTTGACCACTCAGTTGAATTATTTGGCTCCAACTTCTTGGCAGATAGCATTAAAGTGGACCCAAGAAATCGACGAATATCAAACAGGCCGCAGCTCTAACCTCGGTCACAAAGATCAGGAGCTTCCTCAGAATGGCAAACTATTCTGGTCATTTTATGCCTAATTTGACAATGCTCACCAAACCCTGAGAGCCCTGATGAAGGTGCATGCTCGATGGGAACGGGACCCCGGTCACGACAATGAAATTTGGAAGATCAAAGAGGCACTCCTGAGTGGGGGAGGGTCCTTAGAGGAAGGTGGTGAAATAAATCACTGTACCGACTCACTCATATCATTACACAGCAGTGTGTTATTTCTTTTGAATTTCATCTGCTTTTATTTTTATGATTATAACAATAAACATAATTGATTAAAAAAACACTCCAGGGGAGGAGCTTAGCACGCATCCAAGATGGTCGCGTGAGCACAGGGCTCCCGAGACCCTCGCCGCCTCCCGCATATATCCTGCCACTAATCCTGTTACCGAAGATGGGTTATTAAGGACATGACTCTGCTGACATAAAATCTCTTTTCGGAATTCGATTTGGATGCCGGGAACCGGACTCACTCCGCTCTGAAATTTGACGGCCTACACCGAGGAACAACCTGGGACTCAAGTCCCCGAGTTACCCGGGTGGTAATCGAACAACAACGGCCAGTGGAGGTTGTCCTGTGCCCTCGAAGTACTTTCGGTTTCGTTTTTGGACCTTCTCTACTGAAACAAGTCTCCATCTGACTTCGGTGGACAATGGTCTGCTCCTGGCTCATACTCTTGCCCAGTGCGCCCCGTGTTTAGGCTCTCTTGAGATTGTCTTGTGAGAAGCCATTCATACCAGGTCTCAGAGGGCCCTCAGGGGCGCGTCGCTCAGTATGGCATGCAAGCCTGAAAGTGAGAAACGGACGACCAAAGTCACGCACCGTGGGGGCGCCATTCAATCAAATAGTATGGACCGTTACACTCGCCCTAAAGGTTCCCCCGGTGGCGCTGGTAAAACACCGGACGAGGCCGGCGATGGCTCCGCAATGACGGAAGAGTTGACCTTACGAGACGTCATGAGCGCCATTGCAGAGGTGAAGACTTCCATGGGCCAGCAATATGAGACATTGGCATTGAAGCTGGACACGGTGGCTATCGATGTTAATTTGATCAGGACCGACCTGGTGAAGACCAATGAACGGGTCAAATCTTTGGACATCAAAACTGCCAGTCTCACAACTGATATGTCCGATCTCCAAACCGAGGTTCGTAATCTACGCTCCTCTACCGACTTGTTCGCCCGCCGGCTGGAAGACTTCGAGGGTCGGGCAAGGCGCAACAACGTCCGTATCATCGGGGTTCCGGAGAAGTCCTCCGAGATGACCACAGATCTCCTTGTGGAGGACCTGCTATTGAATCATCTGGCCCCCAAGGGCCTCAGTAACTTTTTTGCGGTCGAACGCGCCCACAGAGTTCCGGGTGGGGAACATAAGCCTGGCGCTCCGCCACGACCCATAATAGCCAGGATTTTCAATTTTCGGGATAGAGACACTATCCTGCAGGCATCGCGGACTACAGGCCCCACGAAATTTGAGAACGCTACGATTGGCTTTTACCCAGACTTTACTCAAGCCGTGCAGAAGCAGAGGATGGGATTTATGGGGGTCAAGCGGAGAATGCGAGACATTGGAGTGAAATATTCTATGCTTTTTCCTGCCCGACTTCGCATCGAATACAACGACCGGACGCTTTTCTTTGACCGACCTGAGGTCGTCAGCGACTGGCTTGATACTTTGCCGACACAGCGAGATCGTACGGAGCACTCGAGGGGCGCAGAAGGTGGCTTGCAGGAACAGGAGTGAGGAGTGACTACCGCCACATGCAGTATATGGACTTCGCAGCAGTGGTTTGATGACTTTCTTATGTTTATGCATCTATTTGTCATACCCAGAGGCGGCAGGGGAGACGGGACTCTCCTTCCTTCAGGGGTTTTCTTTCTTTTTGTAGACTAGTTTCATGATGGGGCGACAGGCACACTGCAAGTTGGGGTGGCTTTTTGGTCTAACGCAGGGGTGCAGGGTGGGGGGATGTGTTCGAGGGGCTTTCCTGGGGGTGGGGAGGGGAACTTTGTTTGTTTTTGTTTGGTTTAGAGGCAATGTTTTACGACATATTCAGATCTTGGTGTCCGGTTTGCCGGGGGGGAGACCGCCTTCAACTTTGGGATGAGGGGTAGGGGGTTGAGGGTATTAAGTTGGAATGTCAATGGTCTGGGGGGCAAGATAAAACGGGGTATAGTATTGCAGTTTTTGAAACGCCTCTCCCCTGATGTAGTGTTGTTGCAGGAAACACATCTGATAGGGAACACATTTCAAGCAATGAATCGACGAGGGTATCATCTGGTTGCGCACTCTGGATTTACTACTGGGTCGAGGGGGGCGGGGATTCTAGTTAGGAACTCCCTCCCGTTGGGAATAGATGGAACGACTCTAGATGACAGGGGGCGATATGCAGCTATCACGGGCAGATGGGAGGGGAAGACGATTTCCATGCTTTCTGTGTATGTCCCGCCCGGCTTGCAAACTGCAACGTTTGCTGACCTGTGGTAGAGAGGACCGTAACCCCCCTAGGGACCTTTCAAGATCGCAGTCTTGGCTGAGCAACTTCCTGGAGACACTGGGTCTTGTGGATTGTTGGAGGATGATGCACCCTGGACAGGCACAATACACCTTTCACTCGGGGGCACACGGGAGCCCTGCTAGACTTGATTATGTTCTTATGCCGGCGGCACAGGCCATCTCGGTGAGGGAGGTTAAACACCTAGCCAGGGGTATTTCGGATCACTCCCCACTGTGGCTCTCCATTGATATTCGGTTGGGGGCGGAGGGTCGAGTGGCCCCGATTAATCCCTGGCACCTTCGCAATCCTAAAACCTGGGCAGGTGTGGCTAAGTCTACTGATCATTACTTCACGGAGAATGTGGGGTCAGTATCCTCCTCCATTTCGTTATGGGAGGCCTTCAAGGCTGTGGTCAGTGGTCAAGCCTTGTCGTTGATCGCGGATGCAAAGAAGCGGAAGAATGAGGAGGTGGTACGGCTGGAGGCTGAAATGATTGAATTGGAGGGAGAGTTGCAGTCTGGTGCCACACAGGATAGACTACATGCACTGAACCTCAAACAGTCGGATTACCGAGCATTAGTGACTGACGCTGCCAAGGCTATGAGTCGTGAGCAGCAGGGGCAGCTGTATGATGTGGGAGATAAAGCGGGGAAGTTGATTGCTTGGTTAGATAAGAAGGAAAGATCAAATCGTGTTGTGCCTGTGATAGAAAATGCTGATGGAATGCGAGTGGTGGACCCGGTGGAGATAGTGGAGGGTTTTGCGTGTCATTTCCAAAAAGTTTATGCGCCAGTCTCAGACAGACCGGAAGAGGACTCGCATCTGTTGCTTAGAGATATCGCTCTGCCTTGTTTGTCGGACTCAGACAAAGAGCTTATGGAGTCGGAATTTTACGACGATGAAGTAGCACTCGCAATCCGCTCCATCAGCTCGGGGAAGGCCGGAGGCCCAAATGGTATCCCCATTGAGCTGTACAAGTTACGCCCGGACAAAATGGCGCCATATCTCCGCGAGATGTTCCTGGAGTCGCGTGATGTCGGATCACTTCCCCGAGACCAGCTTGCGTCCATTGTTGTGATCCATAAGGAGGGGAAACCCCGGGATCTATGTACATCTTACGGACCAATATCACTTTTGAACGCCGAACCCAAAATCTTGGCAAAATTATTGGCGAACCGACTGATAAAGGTGATCGGCGACCTGATACACCCGGATCAGTCTGGGTTTATTCCTCACCGCAACACCGTGCTCAACCTGCGTCGTCTTCATGGCGTCTTGGCAAGGGCGGAGTCCTTACGTGAACCGGCTATCTTGGTGTCCTTGAATGCCACGATGGCTTTCGACACGGTGGAATGGCCATATTTGTGGGCTGCCCTCGCGAAGTTTGGCTTCGACCCTGGATTCATTGGGTGGGTTAAACTCCTTTATGAGGCACCGCTGGCCCAGGTGGTGGTCAATGGCAGGGTCTCAAAGTCCTTTGTTCTCGGGAGGGGTAAGCGACAGGGATGCCCGTTGTCTCCACTGCTTTTCGCACTTGCTTTAGAACCCCTGGCGGCTTGGCTGCGATGGGAACCATCGCTTAGGGGTATCAGGTGGACCCCCGACTTTGAGGACCGCATATCGTTATATGCAGATGATATCCTGCTGTACCACACTTCCCCACAGAAGTCGTTGCGAGTGTTATTTGAAGTCCTTAGCTCATTTGGGAAAAACTCTGGTCTAGTAATTAATTGGGCTAAATCCAGTGTCTATGCTCTTACTGGTGATGTACCCCCCTTACCGCGCATATGCCCTATACAAATATCGCAGATTGGATCTAAATATCTGGGGATTTTTATATCATTAGACCCCACGGTGCGATATGAACGCAACCTGCTCCCTCCGCTTCTTCGACTTAAATCTGACGTAGCGGCCTGGAGTAGCCTGCCGTTGTCCCCGATTGGGAGGGCGGCTCTTTTCAAGATGAAGTCCCTACCCCGATTCCTGTACGCCCTTCAGAATACGCTTGATCTCGTACCAGCCAGATACTTTCGTGAGATAGAGAGCCTGCAGAGACAGCTAGTATGGGGCTGGCGTCCTCGCATCGCCTTAGCAAAACTGACTCTGCCCTGGTATGACGGGGGCATCGCGCTGCCGGATATCAGGCGCTATTATTGGGTGTCCCAATTGAGTGCAATTAATCATGCCATGTATGGCCCAACGCCAAATCCCGCATTTGAAGTGGACAAATGTCAGTTGCCGGGAGGGAACTATAACAGGGCGTTATACTCCAAATCGGCTAGCAGGGGTCTACTGGGACCAACCGGAGTGGCAGTACGGGTATGGGGTAGTGCGAACGCCGCCATGGGGTGGTCAGACAGATTGACCAGGGCGACCCCGCTCTACGCAGCCGAGAGATTGGGAAGCCTATGGACAACGAAAGGCTTCGAGAAGTGGGACCTCATTGGTATCAGTAGGGTAGGGGACCTCTGGGTCAAAGATAGGATAAAGTCCTTTGCGGAGCTGCAGTTGGAATATGCGCTTAGTGATAGGGAACATTTCCGTTATATGCAGATCCGTCACGCACTTCACTCGGTCTTCCCGGCCGGAACCGTTATCCCGGAATCCTCTCCCCTTGAAGATAGGGTGCTTGATGGCCATGTTCCGGATAGCACTATATCTTTAATATATAAAAAGCTGATTAAGGATCGAACGGATTTACTACTGCAGCTCCGGGAGGCTTGTACCGGAGATGGACTGGAGTTGGATGATGAAGACTGGCAGGCTGCGATATCCTCTCCCAAAGAGGTCGCGATTCCGGCCCGTCTCCGGCTGGTGCAACTAAAGATTTTACATCGCATTTATATAACGGGTCTCCGTCTGATGCGTATGGGTTTTTCTGTAGATGGTATGTGTAAGCGTGGCTGTGGTCTGCTTGGTACCTTCCTTCATATTATATGGGAGTGTCCTGCGGTGGCTGTGTTCTGGAACCGTGTGCATGTGGTCATGGAAGAGGTCACGGGAGTCTTGTTGCTGCCTGAAGCTTGACGCTGTTTACTGAATGTGTGGGAGCCGAATGACTATTCACTGGCACAGAAGCAATGGGTTAACCTTGGGAACATGGTGGCTAAAAGGGACATAGCACAATTGTGGGGGTCCCACAGAGCACCTACGATTTCTGCTTGGGAAGAAAACATGGATTGGTGCATGTTCAGGGAAAAAACTGTATATGTTGCACGTGGCAAACCTAAGGAGTGGGGCAGAATTTGGAACCAATGGAATTCATACCGTGGGGAGATTTGTACCCCTCCATTTGTAGATGACCCGGAGATGCCGCAGTCCCCATAGCCTGACGTTCCTTGTACGGTACAGATTTGTGCAGAAACATGATAATTTTCCCTGGCCCCCCCTCCCCGTCCCACCTTTCCTTCCATTATTGTCACAACACACGGTGGCTGATACGGCTCTCCCCATGGAACGGACACATATTGCATTGCCTCTTTGGTTCAGTTAGTTTTGGTTGTTTTATTGTTCGTTTGTATGTCTTTAAATAGTAAAACCTTGGCCTTATCCTGCCCTACAACATATGAACCATAAGAATAGTATGCTGAATCGCTGCCGAGCCTCCGGGCTGTCGGCTGAATAGCTGTGTATATGTGAAATATTAAGTTTCTGTTTCGTTTTAGCGACGGCCGGCCCCCGTGGTTGTAGGCCCGCAAATGTAATACTGCGGCTAAGAATAAAGGTTTTAAAAAAAGAAAGTGGCAGTATAAGCAATGATGGTATACTGAAGTAGTGGGCTACATTAAATGTTGAGTTTAACATTTCCAACAAAAAAAACAAAAAAAAAAACACTCCAGCATGACCTTACAATGGCCTATTTTCATCCTGCACTGGAAACCAAACTGGTGGCCAACACCAGTCCCATAGATCTTGGTGTGGTACTGATACAGAAACAACAGCCATCTTGATTGGTTCTAGTTGTGTTTGCCAGCAGGCCTCTGTCAGCCTTGGAAACATGCTATGCCCAAATTGAAAAGGAAGGCCTCCTAATCAATTGGGGTGACCTAGTTTCAGACATACCTGAGAGGGAGTGAATTCAGAGTGGTCACTGACCAGAAGCCACTTGTGCACTTATTTAAGGGCACATCCCAACACCCACCACCCCACATACAACAAAATGGGTCATACAACTCCAGCAATACCAGTTTGATATGTTACAGGGCAGGATCAGAAAACCCCATGGATTTTTCTGTCAGGTACTCCCAGCATGAAGCCACCACTGCGGCCCCACAAACGAGAGAAACCAAGCAATATGTCCAGTTCATTTCCCTAAGAACATGCTCATGGGTACTGTCGTTCTAAGACTTCATCCAAGAGACAGATCAAGCTTGGTGCCTCTCCAAGGTAGTCGGTGCTTTAAGACAGACCAAGTGGGTGTCCTTCCTGGCATGTGCCCGGCAGCTGGAATACTTGGCTTGCGACGCCCTCACCCAGCTGTGGCAAAGTCAAAAGGGACTGAGTGCAATGGTGCAATGGATGAAGGACTAATCCTTCGAGGAAAGATGGCTGCAGTCCCTATGAACCTGCATGACATAGTAGTACAGCTATCCCACCAATGCCACCAAGGGACGGCAAAGACAAAAGTCAGGCTATAGGAAACATTATTGTTCCCCGGAAAGGATATACCCAAGTGGGCACATGGGTGGCCCAAAGCATGTCATGTAAACTTAACAGCGGGGGAGACAGACCTACACCTGTCGTAACTAAACATTCCAGGTCAGAGGCGTGGACACTGGTCAGCAACAACTTTGGGAGCTTCCCAGATGGCTGTCAAGCCCTGGTCCTCATAGACCCCACTGTGTCACTAAGAGGCATATTTATGAGAGCCTTGTATCATGTTTGCAGCACAAAAAGTGGTACATGCATGACGTAAGGCTATGAGTCAGATTTGTAAACCCATGCACAGCCACATTTCTTGACTTTGAGTGGTCCCTTAAATCTTGAGTAAGGCAGTGCAGCGCAAATAGCAACTTATCCTTACTCTGAGCAAGGGAAGTATTCTATGGGCATGGTAGTCGGTGTTCCCATGCAGCTCCCATGATTTTTGATGCAGTCCCAGATTTACAAGGAGTTGCAAACTTTGGAATGGGTCAAAATCTTACGGCTCCCAAGGTGAAGCCTAACAAGAGGAAATATGTTTATATCTCCTCTTGTTTTCCTCTTTCTATGTGTGCTACATATAAAAGGAGGGTAACGTCTCTTTCAGTTGTTTATGTGCAGGAAGGGACCCCTTCTTGCACAAAAACAATCCTGCTGACCACACAGGCACCCTTGCACCATGGTGCAAGGGTGCATACATTGGTGCTGGGCTGCCGAAATAGCACCAGGACAGGGGGAAAGGACAGGAATGCACTATATTGCCTAAATACAGTGTATTGCTGCGCTACACCAAATCCCCATAAATGAGGGCCCCAGCAGCCCTAATGTTTGGTAGATGCATTTGGGGAGTCGTCCCCACAGTACCTGCTTGGCAACCTGCAAACCTAAATGAAAGAGAAAGCGAGAGACGCAGGGCCCAAAACAACCACT
This sequence comes from Lissotriton helveticus, assembly GCF_964261635.1. Classification (NCBI taxonomy): domain Eukaryota; kingdom Metazoa; phylum Chordata; class Amphibia; order Caudata; family Salamandridae; genus Lissotriton; species Lissotriton helveticus. The sequence continues at coordinate 801,985,129 of NC_136067.1, forward strand.
GCGCCACTCTTGCCAGGCGAGATGCAGACGCTCTACTCCGATGAGATGCCAAAGTGACCTTAAATGACAGGCGCCCAGGCTCGAAGTTCAAGACGCCCCATGCAACAGGGACATGGACAATCACCAACCAGAAGGGAACCATGATTCACTGCACAAAAGTGGTAACCAGGAACGTATCATAGTTCAAATACTACACATGCCAACAGTGCCAAAAGCTGCATAGGACAACCGCCAGGAGGTGAAAAGGAATGGCCTGCCGGGGATGGCGAAGAGGAATGTGACCAACCCTGGTCACCAAGCCCTACCACGCAAGGAGAACGAAGCCCAATGATCTATGCTCCAGAAGCCCTCTCAAGGCATACTTCCTCATCAACCCCCAAGGAGGTACCACCGGGGAGCGGCACGAGATTCAATCAACATTACCACATGCACCCTCAAATGCCTCACCACTGCTAACTGAATGACTCAGTCAAATGAGTGACTCACCCAATCCTGTACATCAAGAACATTAAAATTTGGAGGGATAGAGTGAGGCAGCGCTCTACTTGGTGCATGCATCCTGAGGCGGGACTCAGGTATAAATAAGAGGCCTGCCTTCCACTTGGGGCGGAATGCGTAACTACACCTGCAAGTGTTGGTGTGTCCCTACTGTTACCAACGGTCACGTGCACAGTATCATTGTGGTCCAATACCACCAGGAGCCCCGGCTACACTGTGCCCCAATACAGGCTCCAGGCAGGGTCCAGTGAAAGAACCTTGCAGAGAGAGGGAATAGGAGACAGGCTGTCAAGGTGTGACTATTACAGGGTGTGGGGGCTCAGAACGGGGAGTCATGGGTATCAATTGAGAAGCTGAAGCTCAAGGACTGCCCTTATCAGATCCACACATGAGGAAAATCGTTTTCCTGATTCCTGCAAAAAGAGCTGATAATGCAGCCACTTATTCTCAATTTTACGAGCCTTGCACACCGCAAAATAAAAGATAAAAAGAATTCACAGGTATGAGCTAATTTTTCAACGTAACAAATCCCTAGTGAGTCAGGTAAGACCTACATATAATCAAATGACAAAGACCACAAATCACTGCACTCATTTCATATATTACTTACTGTAGGTCTTTTGAATGAAAATGAGAGCACATTTGATATACACATTGCCAAATAGGTCACAAAGGTCTTTCAAATGCTCCACTATGCCAATTCGTCATCGTCTCCATCTACTTGTTTTTCAGGGTATGCAAGTGAAATATAAGTAATTCATAGCTCTGTAAGCTAGTTTATGCCAGGGGAGTTCATTCATTATACACATCTACTGCACTTATACTGAGCAATTGTGCCCTTTTGATCATCTTATTATGTTTAAGCATGTTTTAGCAGAGCCATTATTAATTTCACATGCATTGTTAATCTACCGCAACCCCAGTTTCTGGGCTTTCATTAAGCGCTCACAGAGGTTTGTGCTGTCTCTGAAAATGCAAAGATGCAGTCTAGCCTGATACCTTCCATGACTGCCCTCATTTGTTATTGATGATCTTTCATCTCCCACTGATGACTTTGCTTTGCTCCATCACTCCTGAATAAACAGCTCATCACTAATGTATGGATTAATAATGTATCTTCGGTTTGACTTTCTATATTAGGCATGAGTGAACTAGTTTAGATTCATGCAATACACCCTCTCCTTTCTCCAGCCCCCCTTGATGGCTCTAAACTATCATAAGCAGGTGATTATTCACAAACTTGATCCTGTCATTCTGCATCAAAAGCACCTTTCCCTCTCCACTGTCCAGTCGCTGTAGAGCAAGGATGCTCATTTTTTGCCCATGGGTATCAGACCCTTCATCTGAACTCAGAATTTAAAATTGTGTGATGTCAAGTTATTTTCCAAATATTCAATGCAAGTTAGATTCTGGACCAGGTTTGACAAAATATCCATAAATATCTATAAATATAAAAACAGCTGTGCGCCTGAGTAAAAGGTTTTAATTAAGTTGATTGAACAAGAATGCATTTTCGTCCCCCAGAACATTTATATGATTTACTGGAGGTGCAAACTTGTAGTTCGTGTTTTTACAGCATGCCAATAAAAACACGTTTAAAAAAATGTACATAGGGCCTCATTTATGAGGAATTGGCATAGGGCAGCACCACAAGTCTGCTTGCTGCGCTGCCCTACGCAAATGTGAAAGGGCTGGAACCCACTGTATTTATGAATTAAGGTGCATTTCTGTCCTTTACCCTTGTGCTGGCGCACAAATTCCTGCCTAGCGCCAATGTAGGCACCCTTCCACCATGGTGCAAGGGGGCCTTCATTGCAGGCAGGCTTGTTTTTGTGCCGGAAGGGACACCTTCCTGCACAAAAGCAATTCCAAGAGGCATTTTCCTCTTTCTATGTATGCTGCAAAAGAGGAAAAAATGAGAAGGGGAAATGAAAATAGTTCTCATTGGGCCTGCTTTTTGGAGGCGTACGTTTTTCGAGCTTCCCCAGATTTATGTTATTAAGTGAATCTGGGGCAGAGTCAAAATCCATGGCTGTTGCTTGAGAAAACCCACTACAACGCTCATGGAGCACCTCTTTGGGGCACAGCAGAGCAACGCAGCAACTTGCACTACTTTGTCTTACTTCATCATATCTATGAGGCCATGCAAAGCCATGTAGCGGTGCCTTGCGTCGCCTCATAGATATGATTGAGAGGCTGGTGCAAAAAAAGTGACGCTCCGACGGCACAAGCCTTCCATAAATAAGCCCCTAAGTAACCCACAAGAAGGACTATTAGTTTATGTATTCTTTTAGGTGTATGTACAAAAACCACTACTACTTAGCCTATTGGAGTGAGAACATCCCATAGTGTGATGTGTTGGTCGTTAACATGGGGTGTTGCTGGTTGTATGACGTTACAACGCATACTTTTACAACGCATGCCTTTACAATGCATTTTTCACATTGCAACATCCTTTACAACGCATTCCATTACATCGCATGACACAACATCGCATTTTAAGAAACTACTTTCACAACTCATTCCGTTACATAGCATACTACCTTTACAACGCATACCATAACATGATTACATTGCATTTATGGTAAGTATTGGATAGTATAGGGGTACAAATTACTATTCTAACTCCAGGGGGTGCAACAGTAGGGTAAGTGTTGGATAGTGTAGGGGTAATATTTACTATTCTAACTCCAGGGGGATGCAATAGTAAGGTAAGTGTTGTATAGTGTAAGGGTACTCAGCGTTGTAATGGTATGTGTTGTAATGACTGCGTTGTAATGACATGCGTTGTAATGGTATGCTTTGTAGTGGCATGCGATGTAATGGTTGGGTTGTAATGGCATGCAATGTAAGGGATGTTGCGATGTAATGACTGCGTTGTAATGGTAGTGCGATGTAAAAGTTGCGTTGTAATGGTTGTTTACCGGTGTTGCTCATTTTGTAAGCCATTTTCCTCACTGGAGCTGCTTTGCAGCAAAGTGCTTCATAACTAATTCTCACTTCCGGTGGAATAACTGCTAGAAAATTGCCTTGCTAGGAAATAAGTAAGGTAAATCAGCCATAAGGAAATCAAGGCAAAGAAGCATTTTCAAAGGCAATAGGTCTGGATTTCTTTATTAAAAAATGTGTTTGTTAATTGCTGGATATGCTTGTGTGGGATTCCATGAATCTGCAAATTCTTGAATGCAGGGGTTGAGTCAGTGGGAAGCCGAATGTGAGTAAGGGGGTGAATGTATGTGACTGGGTGAACGTGAATTGGTGGGTGAATGTGAATGCTTGATGCAGGTTCATCCGCAGCTGGGCTGAAGTGGGAAGAAAAGGGAAGTGATTCACCAGTGTTTGATCCATTTCAACAGGTGGAATCACACATATGCTCTACCAGGGACACCTGTCTAGAGTAGGAATGTGAAGTAGGCCCCCAATAGGAGCCAGCCCTGCCCAGCATCATCGCAGGACCTGGAAGGTCAGCAGCTCAGGCACAGCTAGGCCCAATAACTGTGAATCTCTCAACCGTATGCTCGGAATAACAATGAGGGTCGCGATAGGTAGGGAACCTTTGAATGCTCTATGTAAAATAAAAAGAACAAACTTATATGCATCCACCTTACTGAAAAATGCCTAATGATGGCACCTGCTGCACCCAGATACTAGTCGAATAAGGATAGAAAAACAAATAGGAAATTTCGAAGCATGGGCATTCGTTTGGTGGGAGAAGTCTGATTGAGGAGGACTCTTCATTTAAATAATTATATTTTTCCTTGCTGGATTCCCTGTCATTCTCCGGGAAGCCGAAGACGTGGACATTGTCCCGCCAACTCTGGACCTCTAAAACATTGATTTTGCTGTGCAGAAATAAGAGCTCTTGGTTCCTCTCTGGCAGCGTTTTGAGCCGGTCCTCTAGTGTGCCAACTTTCTGGTCCAGGCTGTCCAAGTGGGCCTGGAAACCAGCGATGTCCAAGCAAATAGATCTGGTCTCTGCTACCAGTGCAGAGATGGATGTCTCCATACCCTCAAGTCGGCAGCCCACAGCGGAGATTTCCTGGCGTTTCATAGTGGCGTCCAGAGCACCGCTCATGGTGGGTGGGGGTTGGCCTGGCTCCGGGGGTGTCAACCCCTGTTCGCTAGCCATGGGGCGAGATTGATTGAGGGCTTCAGTGAAGCAAAGCTGTCATGTGGGTTTGCCTGTGTTCTTACCAGGAAACATCTCCAGTCGTGGCACCAGGTCCTCGTGCGAGAGGAAAGGGCTCTGCCCGCCTACAGTGTGTGGTGGATTCTCAGTGGCGGGCCAGGTGGAGGATGAGGCAGGGGGCCTAGAGAGTGCTGTTGCCTGTGGGGCCCCCAGGATAGTTGTGCAGGGTGCTGACAACTGAGTGAGGTGCGCGTGGAAGTCCAGCGGGCAACCTACGTTCATGCTGGGCAAAGAGGGAAAGTCAGAGGGCCCCAGGCCATTCTGAGGAGCACCTTGGCTGAGTGGTCATGTGACCCCAATGCCCATGCGCCATGCAGGAATCACCAGGGTCCAAGCAGGCCATCGGAAAGAGAGGGCTTGCAGTGTCCAGATATCAGTAGGTACAGTGCAAATCATCGCCCTCATGAAGGCACACAAATGAGTGGGGGGCCTGGGGCATAACCCAGTCCCCAGTCCCCTGTGCCCAAGCCGCCACAGTGGAGGAGGCCCATACCAATAGGGCAATTGCATGGTAGAGGATGATGAGATCTCCTGTCCACGTCCCTCAGACAGGATGTAGTCTCAGGGCCAACATCTGGATGGGCCGCAAGTCACAGTGCAGGAGGGAGGTCCTGATGTGCAGCAGTGGCTAGGACCAAGGTGCCCCTGTGTCTTCAGGCCCAAAGGTCGTCTGTCTTCTGCCCGGGCAGTGAGGGCCTGAGTAGAGGCATAGGCCCATGGTGCAGTGAAATCCAGGGGGGGGGTCAAGGGATGGCCCAGTTAGGAGGTGGCTGGTCAAGGAGGAGACTTCCAGCAACCCAGGCACACAACCCACACATAGGCCCCAGGGCTCCCTGGATTATCTGACCGTTTAGTATCTGATGATACGGTGTAACGAGGCAGGTTTGGAGGGCTTGCAGTGGAGGTCAGAGAGCCAGGGCTGCATGCCCAGAGCAGCAAACAACTGTAACAGAGAGCGGGGCAGGTCACAGGGCCCCCATCAGTCTGTGTTCACCTTCGCTGAGGGGGGAAGTGTCCAACGGGGCAGTAGGCCACTCCGGCCCAGGGTGCACTGGGGCTGCAGGTCTCTGCATTCCCGTGGGCCTCAGGCCCGGACCATCGCTGTCCCTGCAGATACAAATGGAGGTACTGGCTGTATCACGGCATTGTCCGCAGTTTTCAGAGTACTAGGATCAGGTGTAGCGGAGAAGCAGATTACAAAATCCCCGCTGCAGGTTGCTCCGGCCGGGGTCGCAGCCCCACTGTTGGTCGTGGCTGCACTGCATAGTACAGGCCCAATCCTCTGCCAGCGTTGCAGGCCCGGAAGAAGGAGGCCGGCCGCATCACAGTGGCACCTACAATCGCCAGAACATCAGGAGTGGACACCGCATGGAGCAGGTGCAATAAGGAGGATGTTTACATAGCTTCTCCCATTCTGTGGACATCTCTGCACGGAGCTCCGGTGTCAGATGGCCATTTTTATTCATGGGCAGTCTCTGCACAAAAGCACAGAGTTACTTAATGCACTTATCAGAGCAAAATTGTGTAATAGTCAGATGTGGCCAGTACAGGTAAGAGCAATGGGGCAAGGCGGCAGGGTAATTCGACAGACGACGGGATAGGTAAAATAAAATAAATATATAAATAAAATCACTTACCTTGCGCTCACTGAATTGCTGACTCTGCAATGCGGCGAGCATAAGGTTTTTATTTTATTATTTTATTTTACTTAACCCGTCATCTGTAGACTTCCCCTCCACACCGCCTGCCTGCCGCGCCTGGTAATAGCTCCTCATGCCTAGGGCACACCTGTCAATCAGACACACTCTTTGGGAGTGGCACAGCCTCCATTTTAAGTTAAAATGTTAGGCATGCAGTGTTAAACTTAGCTGTGCGTTGTACATGCAAGGCTCGTTATAGCAGTGAAGGAAAAATGTGTGGCTGTCGCCTTGTTAGACCTGGCTTTTCCAGCTGGTTTATCCCCAGACTTTTTGCTTTTGGCCTCCTGTTTTGGACACTGTTGTTGTTGGTTTTATGACTCTGGGTACTTTACCAATGCTGATCAGTGCTGAAGTGTACATGCTCTCCCTGTAATTTGTTATTATGGATTGGTGTTTCCATGATTGGCTTATTTGACTGACCACTAAGTCTCTTGTGCAGTGCACTGTGTGTGCCCAGGGCCTGTAAATCAAATGCTGCTAGTGGGCCTGCAGCGCTGATTGTGCCACACACGTGAGCAGCCTGTATATGTAACTCAGACCTGCCACTGCAGTGTCTGTGTGCAGTTTGGTACGGCCATGTCGACCTGGCAAGTGCACCCACTTGTCAGGCCCTTACCTTCCCTTTTCTTACATGTGAGACACCCCTAAGGTAGGCCCAAGATAACCCTATGGGTAGGGTGCAGTGTATGTGGAAGGTACCAAATGTACTGTGTGACATGTCCTGATAGTAAATTGAGTTTTTCAATATTGAAAGACCATCTGTCCCATAGGACAGAATGAGAGACTATTTATAACATCTTATACATATAACTTCCCATTGGGACAAGTTAGAAAGATGGAGTTTAGTATTCCTGAACTGAAAATATAAAAATGCTTCTTTTAGTAAATATGACTTTTTTATTGTGTGTTTGAAAATACCACTTTTAGAGTAGGTATTTTCTTGCTTAGCAATCCTGGATACCTCTGCTGGTTTGTGGATTGACTGTCTGGCTTTTGAAAGACAGGGACTGTGGATGTGCCTTCTCTTAGATGGCTACCGGGGGAGGGGGGTTGATGTGTCCTGCCTTTTCTGGATGAGTCAGGGCTGGGCTGTATAGACCAGGGTTTCATTTAGAGTAGGGGGATGAGATTTCTTTCACACCTGAATATGCCTGGTGTGCCTGGGACAGTGCTGTCTCCACCTCCTGCAGGGCATCTACACCAGAGAGGACAGAACTGGTTTTGGCTGGGCAAAGAGTGTCTCTGCCACCAGAGAACTAAATAATTTGTGCTATAAAAAGTGGGGCCCAGATCCCTGAACTTTATATCACTGCTGAACTAAGGAACCTGCCAGAAAGAAGGACCGGGAAAGCTGGAGGAGGAGTACTGCCCCTTTGCTGTGTGCTGTTGGGATCGGCCTGCAGTCGTTACTTCTGTCTTTTGGAGGGAAAGGACTGGACTGTGCTTTCATCATCCTGTTGTTAGAGTTTTCGCAAGGGCTTCAAGTAGAACTTGCCTCCTGTTGGAAGTCTCAGTGATAGATAAGACTTCAAAGACTACTTCTGGAATCAAGAGGAACATTAGCCAAGGTGAAGAGCTGGAGGAGGAGTACTGCTCTTTGCTGTGTGCTGTCTGGGGTTTTCCTGCAATAGCTGTTTCTGCCAATGAAAGGACAAGGACTTTGCTGTGTGCTATGTCCCCCTGCTTGAGGAAGATCTCCATGGGCTTGGTAGAGCTTGCCTCCTGTTATGAAGTCTCAGGGACGCCAAGACTTCACCTCTAGCTCCCCTGAACTTCCTTGCTGGATGTTCTGACCTGCCAAGATGTGCCTGTGACTGTGTTGGGCCTCTGGATGTTGTTCCTGCTGTTGGGAGCATGGAAAAGCAACGCAACTACAAGAAAATCGATGCATCGCTCTTCTTGCAGCTGTTTTTCTGATGCAGCACCACTGTGCGAGAAGAATCTCCATGCATTTATACACCACGGCCAAAAAAGACGCAGCACCTTTCGCTGCTCCAAGAACTGATGCATCGAGGGATCGCCGCTGAAGAAACTGATGGAGTGCAGCTCGACGATGCCACATCGATAGCCGACGCATCCCGGATTTCAACGCATCGTTCGCGTGCGGCAAGTTTACCTGATGCATCACCCACGGACCAGAATCGTCTTGAAGTTTATGCACCACTTCCCCCTACAGACCGGACATGACGCATCACTTCTCCTGCGCTCAGAGGAACTGTTGCATCGCCTCCCCATGGTCTCATGTACTGAGACATCTCTTTGTTTTCGACCCTTCCCATTTCTGCGGCTGTTTTGGCCTAGTGGATTTTGACACATCTTCAGGTACAGAAATCACGCATCCATAGTTTTCTAAGGACCAAGTTGTTTGAAACCTTTCTAAAGTCATATTCTTAGTACATGTATGTTGGAGTTTAAATAAAAATACTTTATTTTTCCAAAACCTTCCATTTGTGGTGTTATCAATGTATTACTGTGTATTTTGAGTACAAATACTTAACACATTGCCTTTGGGATAAGTCCGCCTGCTCCTGACAAGCTACCCAGAGCGTGAGCAAGGGTTATCTAAAGTGTGTATCCCCCTTACCCTGACTAGAAGCAAGGGTCCCTATTTGGACAAAGGTACCTACGTCTGCCAACTTGAGACCCCCATTTCTAACATGCCTTTTCCTGAATGAAGAATGCATAAACTGGATAAGGTGCTTTTATTCTTTATACAGGCCTTGTGTGTTAAGACACACAATACACTGCCCATAAACTCATGTATTTTTAGCAAAACCGAGTGAAATGTTTGATATTGGCCTCATGCATTAAAACCACATACTACATTTAATGCAGCTACTTCAAGGGATACTTTTATGAGAGGCAACACAATCAAAACTGAAACTAACATTGTATTCTCAGAACTAGAGGAACAACTCCAGCAATCTTCTGCAGAATAAGGCTACTTCCATTCATCTGGCAGCACTAGCAATTTTGTGTTTGTTGGTATTGCAGCAACAGCTACAGTACAGTGGTCTCCAGTCCTTTCTCCCAACGGCTGGCTTGTTCCCCAGAGGGTATCCCCCTGAGGCTAAAAATAAATAACAAATATGTGGGCTTGTCATGATCCCAGAATAGTCACCATAGAGTCCCACAACCAGTCAGGTGAGGGAATGTTGCTAGACGGCTGAAGGTCATGTGCGGTGGGGGTTGGTCATTCAAAAGTGTTATACAGAAGAAGATGCATGGGAAGCACCATTCATGCAGCTAAGAAGCATGTCTTGAAACACATGAAGGCAGTTGACAACTGTGATGCCCAATACCCTCGGGCAAGAAACTTTAATGAAATACATTTCGGTGACAGATTCAAAATGACATATTATGCAACAGAACAGATAGCAAACAATATGAGAGGAGGGAATAGAACATGGATGCTTAGAAGAAAAGAATCTAAATATATAATAGATCTTGAAACTAAAAGTACTAGAGGTTTAAACACAGAGGAGGAATTGAAAGTACACTAAGGAGATGATAGATTGCCCAGTTTCTTGTGTATTACTTCCTCTCTATGATATGCTATGAGTTTCCTTTTGTTACTTGTTACTTTAACTGGTACATATGTCTATTTTAGCTTAGGAGGAAAGGAAGGCGATCCCTACATACTGAGGTGGATTTTTTAAATTGGAATCCCCTACCTTTCTCTTCCTGGACACACGTGGATGTTCTATACAATGAGTCACAGATAAGATTTTTGGTGTAATTTTTGAAGTGGTTCAGAACTTGTTCTGGCATGGGCGACTGGACATATATATATAGATATATATAGATATAGATAGATAGATAGATATAATAGATAGATAGATAGATAGATAGATAGATAGATAGATAGATAGATAGATAGATAGATAGATAGATAGATAGATAGATAGATAGATAGACAGCTAGAAATGTTTGTACATATTATATTATGTTATGTTCTGTGAGAAGTTTTGGGTGAGGAGGCTTGTCTACATTTTACCCACTTGGGCTGCAGTTTTGTTTACTTGTTTATACATCAGGCCAGTTTGGATAAACTATGAGTGCCATTACGGTATATATCTTTACCCTTCCTTATGTTATATTGCTCATCAGACATTTTTGAGCCACTTCATATGTGTAACACTGAGGCCCTTCTATTTTTGTGTGATGAATGTATATGTTGATCTAACTTTCATTTGATTTGATATGTATAATCGTATCTTGCATACAACAATGCACCATTTGAAGATGGTGCCCGTATGTCATGTCATGAACTTTTGCATAGTCCTTCTTTTACTTTTACTATATATTTGGTATGGGTTCAAGTAATTCTGCCATGTGATCAAGGCAGCTTGACAGCCAAAACGTGTCAGAGTTGCTTGTTCATTAAACTTTCACTCCGCAATATTCAGCCCTGAGTAAGCGTATCCTCTTTTGGATTTGTGTGTGTGTAGAGATATATTTATATTAAATGAGAGTCATCTATGACATATGGTGACTCTAGGAATCGTGATGGTGTCAAGGACACATGTGGGGACCAAGGGAAGGGTCCCGAATATACAGGTAAAAAGATTGTGGAAGGATGGAAGCATTCCTCTGTATTGTGTGATGAATCCTCTGGCACTGCGGAAGTAGAATGAAGTTGTTCCTCAGAGTTTGAATCAGAGGAGGACTGCAGGGAAAGTATTAAAAAATCTACAAATAAAAGAAATAAAATGGAAGAGCAAGAGGCTCTTTTGAATCCTGTGGGTGAGTTTATGTCCGATCCTTTGATGATTAAACACCCATTGTCACCCGAATGGGTAGTGGTGGCTCATGTGGCTGAGTATATGGAATCATGGTTGAGGAAGCAGATTACAAAAGAGGTTAGACTACGATTGAGGTCTGAATGCCTGGGACCAAGACTCAGTGATGGTAACTCGAGAATTGGATGCAAAAATAATTGCTTTTCTTAGCAAAGAAGGTCGGGATCCAAGGAAAAGCCTGGTTAAGGGCCTTAAAATGTCACAAGATCGATTACTGGAATTGTCAGGTCCGTTAGCAAAAACTTTTGAGTTAGTTGAGGAAGCTTATGTTGGAAACAAAGGTTTGGATGTGGAGGAACTACGTCAACGGGTACAGAGAGCAGTATGTTTGCTAGGAAATGCAAATACTGCTTTAGCCCTTGAACGTAGGGAGAGTATATTGTTAAAAATCGATCCTAAACTAGTAGATCTTGTTAGTAAGGACGAGGGCCAATCTGCAAATGGTTTGCTATTCGGAGATGACTTCATAATGGAGATGTCCAAGTTTGTGGGAACTTTTAGCTCATTGCAGAAATCGCAAAGAGAAATAAAAAAAGTGTTTGACAAACGTGTTTTTGGAGGGTCCAGGAGAATGAGAGATTGGTACCCTGGCCGATATCAAGGAATTACTCGGGCATCATTTAGGCCTAGTTCATATCTCTTATCAAACAAGGGGTTTCTATCCGCAGAGACAGAGGAATGGAGGAAGAAGTGGATGACATTATCAATGTACAAGAGGTTCAGGTAAGACAAGACATTTTTGTTACGCCTCAAAAGTTGCCCAATTTCATGAAATCTGGAAGTGGGTGACAAAAGATCTGTGGATTTTGGAGACAGTTTTAGGTTATCGGATAGATTTTTTAGAGGAGACCTTTCAAAGTCATCCCCCAGAGATGTTGACGTTCAACACAGAATTTACAGAGTTGGTAGAAAAAGAAGTTCAGGATTTGATTGGCAAAGGTGCAGAGGTGGAAGAAAAGGAGTATGTACGAGGATTTGTGAGGAATGTATTTTTAGTGGACAAAAAAAGACAAGGGTATAAGACCAGTAATACATCGAAGAGGATTAAACGATTGGGTGGAATACCACCATTTCAAAATGGAAGGAATTCATTTGGTGAGAGATGTACTTCAAATGGGGGACTGGGTGACTCATCTGGATTTGAAGGATGCTTATCTGACCATCCCTATTTGTGAGCGTCATCAGAAATATTTGCGGGTTAGGTGGGGAGGAAAGATGTGGAAGTTCACTTGCCTTCCTTTAGGACTTTCATCTGTCCCATGGCATATCCCAAAGGTGCTTTGTCCAGTGGTAGCTTATTTGAGAGAGAGAGGGATCAGGCTGATCAAAGCAGGTTAAAATTGATGGAAAACACAAGATTTGCAGTGGAATTAATAGAGAGTCAATATGAAGAAATTATGTCTTGTACCAGGACAGGTGATTCGGTTACTAAGGTTCATGGTAGATACAGCGGTTGGTCAGTTGTTACATCCAAAAGAGAAGTTAAAATGCATAAGAAAGGAGATATGGAGGGTTTTGGATGCAGAGAAATTGTCGTTGAGGAATTTAGCAAGGGTGATAGGCTTGCTTTCCTCTACAATTCAGGCAATTTTTCTGGGACCTTTGACTTATTGGGCTCTCCAGAGACTAAAAGCAGAGCATTTGAGGAATGGAAGGAAATATTCGGAGGATATCGTTCTTTCAGAGGAGAGCAGAGAGGAGTTGGTTTGGTGGTTAAGGAACATGGAGGCATGGAATGGGAAAGCTATATTTGGGGAGTGTCCAGAGATAGGGATAGAATCAGATGCAAGTCTGGAGGATGGGGAGCACAATGTGGTTCAGTGACAACAAATTGAGTTTGTTCGGACGAGGAAAGGAAGCTCCATATAAATTGCCTGGAATTGTTAGCAGGGTCTTGTGCAATAAAGAGTTCTGCAAAGGAGAAAGGAACGTGTTAAGTTTTGCTGAAAATGAACAATGTGTCAGATGTAAGATATGTGAACAATCTGGGAGGACCAAAGTCAAATAATTTTGGAATTCTTGCAAAGGTTGTTTGGGATTATTGTCTTCAACAGGAGATTTCAGTACAGGCAGAACATATTACAGGGATGAAGAATGTAGAGGCGGATTGGTGTTTGAGGCGTTACAGGGATTCAAGCGATTGGAGATTGGACAGTTAGGCTTTTTAGAGCCTGACGTTGATCTGGGGTCCTTGGGATGTGGATTTACTTGCAAACAGATTAAATGCACAGTTACCGCAGTTTTACAATTGGTGTCCAGATCCGGAAGCTCTGGGGTTTGATGCATTTCATCAGAATTCGAGGGGATTCAGGCCCTATGCTTTTCCCCCGTTTTCAATGATCACTCGGTTGACAGGACTTTTGTGAAAGTTGAAGGAGACCTTAGTTTTGGTGACTTCTCTTTAGAGGTCAGAGGTCTAGCATCCAGTTCTTCTGGAAATGTCAACAGATTTTCTGATTCTACTTGCTGTGTTCCAGGATGTCTTACTGAATCCTTGGGGAGAGAGACATGAATTGGTAATGTCAGGTTAGATGAGGCTGGTGGCTTGTAAAATTTCAGGAACGTATTGGAAGTGCCTGGACTTTCACATGTGGCTGCAAGTCTTATTAGGGACTCCTGGGCCCCAGGTCCAAGGAAAATGTATAGACCGGCATGGCAGAAATGGATATGCTGGTGCGTGGAGAGGGGTTTTGATCCTGCTTCAGTTGATGTAGTTAAAGTAGTAAACTATTTGACAGGTCTGTATGAGAAGTGACTATCTTACAGAACTATTAATGGTTATAGGTCTGCTATGGCGGCAGGGCATGTGTTGGTTAATGGGAATTTGGTTGTGTTGGACAGGGTATGTTGATAAGGAGAGTGCGGAGGAGTATGAGGATTTCAAAGCCTCCTGTAACTAGGTATAGTTTGGTTTGGGACGTGTCTAGGGTACTGTGGAACCTAAGTGGTTTGGAAAGTTATAAATGTTTGAGTTTGAAAGCATTGTCGCTAAAGGTGACCATGTTGTTGTGCTTGATTTCTTTTAGGCGAGTTTCGGATTTAGAGGCTTTAGGTGTGTCAAGTAGGATTTTTTCACCTGAGGGAGTTTGTTTGCATTTAAGTTGGAGAACAAAATCAAATTCTGTGTCAAGTTTTATACTTTTTTTATGAGAATATGAATTTATGTGTAGTGCATGGAGTGAAGGAATATGAGAAGAAGACAGCTTTCTTGAGGGCAGATGGTGAAAAGCAGATGCTTATTTTGTTTAAGAGACCTTATAAAGCGGTTTCTTCACCTACTGTGGCTCGTTGGGGGAAGAAGGTTATGAGATGCGCAGGTGTGGATGTATGCATGTCTGGAGCACATTCGGTAAGAGGGGCGTCTGCTTCTAAGGCTTTTCTCCTTGGAGGAGCTTTGCAAGACATCTTACATTGTGCAAATTGGTCGAATTAGGCAATTTTTAGAAAAGTTTGTTTCAATCCTGCAGAATGTGCTGCTTCAATTTTGATGAGAAAACGTTGAACGTGCAATAATGTTAGCATCCAGTCTTGCCATAAAATGTAGATTTTCATCAGCTTTGTGTTTCGACAATCTGGATTTTATTTAAGAAGACACGGAGGCTAATATTATTCCCGGCCTGAGCCTCTCCCGAACATAATAGTGTTATTTATATTTCAGCTTGATCACAGCTATAGAAGCAAAAGAAGGAGATAAAGGATGTTTTGTGTGGAGTATTCTTGCAGGCTGAAGATTTACAAGGATGTAAACGTTTGGACGTGTTTATGGACATTTAAGTATTTTATGTTTCACTTATGTGTTATGTAGAATGCAAAAAGAAGGAAGAGGAAGCAGTGTTCTACGGTTTTATGGTGTTGGAATTCCTATGTTTTGTGTTCTATATTTGTTAAAGGAGCTTCTGTTTGGTGGCACTAAAGGAGACAATGTAATAATATTAGCCTCTGTGTCTTTAATAAAAGGTTTTCTGAACACCAAGCTGATGAAAATCTACATTATGTTTCAATACAAAGGTGAAATGTCCTGTGAGATGAAGACAGAAAATCACTTTCCATGGGAAAGTTGTACTATAAAACGTGACTCGCTTACAAAATAAATCACAGATGTAAGTGGAAAAACATTTGATTTTACAATTTCACGAAGTACTACATTATAACTCCCAATACCATCACTACTTAATTACAAATTTGGACAATCCTATTTTAAACAATATTTAAAAGCGTAGGTAAATATTTTTCTATTACATCCTCAATATTTATCTGCTTGTCATCTCTAGAGAGGTGCTTAGAACATATATCATCACTACTTCAATCTTGAATTTAATTGAAACAGTAATGGCAGGGTACCCTCTCTTGCCTTGTGGAGCAACATAGAATTCATACTAATATCCAGACTTGTCATGCCCAGACCTCTGTGGAAGGAGAAATTATATCGCGGAGAACTTTCAGCAAACTTCCCAGATTTAGGGGCTTATTTACAAGCCCCTCGCGCCACTGGTGCGTCACTTTTAATATGGGAAAAAGAGACATACCAGCGGCGCAACAGGCTTGTAAATAAGCCCCTTAATGTTCGATAGGTGAAAAACTAATGAATGAGAAGGATCTGGTTAATAATAGAATGTTTGCATATTTGTTCAAGTTCTTCATTTTAAGAAGTTCAAGAAGAAACACCGTAATCTCGAGAATATCCGATGAACGGTCATACTTGTTTTCCCCGAGGTGTGATTTGCATTGTAATTTAGGGTTTGGTAAAGTTTTTATTAGGTGAGTGTAGGTTTGCATATTCCCAACTTTTGGACTTTGTGTACTACGCAGGTTTCCCCAAACCTGAACTTATACATTGGTTGTGTTCACTCAGTATTTTGCCCCAAATAAAAATAACATTTTGTTATATCCTATGTTTTCATGGTTATTTTGTATGTAGTGTGTTTTCCATTAGACTGCCTTTATCCAAGTGCTTGGGTTGCTAGGTGTTTGTAGAATGTTGAGCTTCTGATCTTCAGTTGAAGACTGAAGCTTGATGGAAGAACCCTCTGACAGATCTAGTGCTGTACTTGAGATTTTAAGAATAAACTTTAATTATATGTTTACTCCACTTGTTTGTGATCTTTTGGATACAACACATTTCCTTTTACTTTCTGTTTCATCTCCTATTCTAAAAATAGGTAGATAGGAGCTTGATGATCAGCATCTTTACCCAAGGACATAGCTTGAGTATACTTTCCCTTTTGAGTAACTCAACACTCATGATGCAAATGCACGCCAAATTACTCTTTTACACAAAATAGTGAAAAGGGGCGTATGTGATATTCACAACATTGAAGCAAAGCCCTGATCTTGATAGAATTGCTGAATCTCAAAGAAGTGCACGATTATTGCATTATGTTTTAGTTCTTGCACGACAAAAGCGATTATCCCTTAATTTCTGTAAAGAAGTACATTAAATCTGCAGCATTATATCGTGACTGCAGCTAAGTGCTGCATTCTTCAGATATGTCTATCAGTCACGAAAACGATTGAGAAACCTTAAATCTAGACAAATGAGTCTGTGCATGGCTAGGCCAGGACAGTGGACATACACTATCAGAGCCTGTGTGCCACCTCTTGGTAACAGTTTGAGCCTGAATGGGTACACATGGGCCTCCTCCTGTCTGAGTTTTACATTAGAAGTACTATTTCGTTTACTTTCTTTAATGCCTGTAATAGTTCTTGAAAGCAGTTCAGCTTTGCTTGTTTGCTATATAAGTCGTGTGCACATGGCTATCTTATGAAACTCCTCTGTGCGCCTTCCTCAATATTATGCAAATAAACCTCATACACAGGGGACATTTGCTTTAGAAGTATGATTTTTCCAGTCAACATCAAAATGGCTTCCTGTTACTTTTGATCCAACATTATCCATGTGCTAATAGGAAGCCTAGTTCATTGATGTGTGTAGCAAACCATTTAAATTAGTACGTTAATATAAGCCTGATGCGCCTCGATCAGGCTATTTAATTTCCTACAGATTTTTCATGAATAATTACACCTTACTCAAACACAATTAGGTGATGTTAAGCAATATAGCTTCAAATCTACATGCATGGATTCACGCTGCTAAACTTGCTAAAATATAAAATGTTTATTTATAGTGTTATTACCCATGGTTACAAATTCTTTCCAAATTAATTCATCAATAATCTTCAAATGTCCCCGTCATACAAGGACCCAAATATCACACGTAAAGGAATGAAGGTCGGTGATATATTCCCCTAGGTTAGTCCTATGCGTGGAGTAAATTTTCAGTTGTCTTAGTGTTCTCTGAAAATTTCAGTAGCACTCCTGGAAATCTACAAACCGCACAGATTTACAGAAATATTACACCCTTAGAATATCTCCATGCACAATTTACACCCGGTACAAATTTCCACATGTGTGAATGTCCATTTGCGAAATTAAATTATTTCCTTCTTTCTCTATGATGGCTCTTTATCCTGCGCCCAATTAAGGTTGGAGGTTATCGGCCCCTTCTTTCCATGTAAATGTATTTAGTGTGCTTTTCAGATATATAATTCTGTTTGCAAATTATTGATGAAGATCGCACAGGTGAGTCCACCCACCTAGGAATGCCCTCAAACTGAAGTCCAAACTAGGGGGTCCAGCCTGGCGGGGGCAATCCGCCCACCATTCTAATGGGCCCCTAAAATTTTCAAAATGGAAATTGATAAGCACTGGCAGAATCTTTTAGCTCATAAGTACATTTTTGTTGTGGGGACAACCTGCCAATTCTAATTCACAGAAACAGGGGTGGGAATTTACCGTGTGCGGGAAAGATATTTTATGCAGCTCAGAGGACTTAACCCAAAGTGAGGTTTGTCGCATTGACCAAAGTACTCAAAGTTTTCTGGGCCATATCACGGAGAGTGGTGCATCTATAGACAACATCTGTGCATTTCTCAGTGTGACCTTTTGAACCACAAAAATAAAAGTGAGCACTGAAACTAACACCTATATTGTGTTTGCGAATTTTCCCAAGAATGATAGCTGTTAAACATAAGAGCAAATCCACACAGAGCACCAACAAAGGTGCCACATGACCAGCACAAAACTTATTTCCATACTCATACCTTCCATGACACACCTTCTGTATACTTTACGACTTGTTAGATCAAAGACTTTCATGACTATTAGAAATACAAAATCAGCAACATCTCGCGAAATTGTGGCAAATGAGAAACATAGGTAATATGGAATGATTTATTACATGCTTTCATCAAAGCCAGTATTGATTTCCTAAATCATTAAAGTCCACTGCCAATATAAGCAACTTGATGGCACATAATACATTGGTCACAACAATGCAATTTAGGTAAATGCCTGTCTCAAAATTGATTGCATATTGTTGACTTTTTCTTTTAAAAATATGCAGGCAGATTCGCCTGTTGGGCAATCTGGCACTGCCATATGGGTTTGTTTGAAAGTGCCAGTGTGCGGGCCAATCTTTTTTTTTTGTCCTGTCATGGCTCTCGGGTTGAAAATAAAACAGCCAACAAACTGATCTTTTCAAGCTGACCCATGTGGCAGGATCAGAGTGCCCAATACACCAGTCCAACACTGCATACAGGGCATCATTAAGGGAATCAGATAAAAGCAGACTTGGAATTCGCAACTATTTTCCAGGTAATGAAAGAAAATCTTTTTCAGTCAAAGGTTTCCAGGCGCACACCAGGAACATAGTTGTAAATTCCATTTTCTCGTGCAAAAATAAGCACAGGTATATTTTCACATGAGAACACTGGAAGCATAAGTACTAATTATTCTTTTTCTACTCTACAGTGAACTAGTTTCTCCACATGGGCAAATTGCTTCTCCTACTTGGCCACATATTTAGGGGTGGAACTCTTCCCCTTCCCACACTGGAAAAAGATTCACTCCTTCCCGTGACAAGACTGGGCAGCACCTTTTCTAGGGTGGAAGGAGTTCAGAGACCAGTTTGCAAATACCTACAAATGTAAATATTTGTGTATGTTCACAGATACTGTGGGCATTTCCAGCCAGTAATGCCTACTCATCGTCCACTGAATCTAAATTTCTTCTCATAGATTTAGTTGCAATTGCAATATCTACTCTTATGGATTAATAAATTGCAAATAAGACTATTTGAAAAAGGAAATATAACTCACACATAGAAATAGCTCTAAAAATCAGGACCACTGGGTCAATTGTAGACTAACACAAAATATTTCCAAAACCTGATCCCATGGCTTAAGTCAATGGAGGAAACCAGGAACTTGAAAATAAAATGTTGTCTAGGACCCACATTTCATTGGGCCACAAATGGGGATATGAGGATTAGAAGTCAGGAGCAAATTGCATGTAATTTGTTCTTCATTTTGCAGTATTTAAATTATTGGACCCTAAGGGCCTGATTTAGTTCTTGGCGGATGGCTTACTCCATCACAACCGTGACGGATATCCTGTCCAGCTAAATATAAATCCAATAGGATATAATGGGATTTATATTTCGACGGATGGGATATCCGTCACCGTTGTGAAGGATTAACCCATCCATCTAGATATAAATAAGGCCATAAGTCTCCTAGAATGTTATGTACATTAGGAAATACTGATAAACAGGTCTGCAAACAAATCCATCCATAGATGATGTATGGTTGTGGGAATGCTAATAATAATGTCCATGAATCTACATTAAAGTTTGCAGAACAATATATGCATACACATAATTGTGAACTTGAATGTTTTTGTAATGTTTGTTCGGGTGAAGGACAGTATAAAGGAGATTGTAAAATGTGTATTTCCATTGAAACGCACATAGGAGATACTTGCCAAAAGGTAAATAAAAATACATTGAATGCACCTGTACTAAATATAGCATACAGTCAGAAGGCATTGCCTTTAGAGCCTTCCGTAGTTTGTTGTAAATCTGTCCAGTGTTGTTCGAAATATTCCTAGTTAAACGTTGATTCTCTGTGTCGATAGTTTAGTCATTTACCGGAATAGAACCAAGATTTTAATCTGGACTTAGAATCTGATTGACTGGGTTTTATTCTGCCATTTCGATCTGGCAAAGTAAACCTTTTGCCATGCTTGAACCTTCTTTCCTTTAATCCGTCTAGGTCACAACTAAGGTACACCTACATCACCCATAGTGCAAGGTGCATGTTTTTTTATAAAGTAGGGCATGTTTATTTAAGATTTACATGTCATGATAGTAAAAAACTCCTAAATTTGTTTTTCACCTGCAGTAAGGCTATCTCTTACATAGTGACAAATTCAGTTTAGGAGCAGATACAAAAATGCACCTTCCACTAAAATTAATTATAATTTAAAATACTCTTTAATGGTAAACTCATCTTTTAAGTTACGATTTTGAAAATGCCACTTTTAGAAAGTTAGAATTTTTACGTCTAACCCAAATGTGCCTTTCTGTGATGTGCAACCCTTCCAGACATGGGGACAAAAGGGACATGGGTGTTGGGTAGGGTGTTTGTCACCTGAGAAAGATATCCTGTTTGGGTTGTACTAAGCTTTAATGGGTAGTCTCATGTCTATGCCCACCCCCTTCCTGATTTCTAAGGACTGGTTGCCCGGTCACTGAGAAATGCAGCCCATACCTAATCTTCATATCCCTTTCTTACTGTAGACAGTTTGGAGCAAGTCTAGGAAAGGGGGGGTGATACAAAGAAGGCATCCCCCACCCACAAGCTGACGCTGAGTATATATATAGCAGCCTTGCTACCTCTCATTAGAAAACCCCTGGACCTGTGAAAGCTTCAGAAGAAGGACTTCCCTGCTGTCTAAAGAAGGAAGGGTAGCCCTCCTTGCCTGGACCCAGGATTCCCCGAAGTGACTCCAAATGACCTCCTGTTTGTGCTACAGGGACACAACAAGCTTCCAGGCCTCCCTGCAGGTGCCCAGCTGACCACCACCAATTTGACCAACATAAGCCCTGCTGCAGGCTTCTGCTCTCCTGATCCCCAAGAGGTGCCCCATGGTCTTGGACCCTCGGCTGGCATCAGAGTGTACTGTTCCTCTCTCAAGCCCAAGCTAAAGGTAAAAATCTAGATGTTTTGGGCTCCTTGTTACCATGCCTGGACTCTTCTCACCAAGAAGCGACCATTCATGATGACAGTGTAAGTGAAGCTCCAGCTAAGACCTCTCCTTTGCATCATAGAATACTGTCATGCACCAGCAATAACCACAGCATCCCCCACCAATGTGAAGCTCCATTGACAAACTGCTCTTTGCACCAAGCAGTGGCCACCATCATCAACCACTAACAGGAAGCTCCAGCGGTGACCTGCTCCTCGTGCTGCAAATGACCTCTTTTTAACCCCCGCCATTATGAAGATCCTTTCAATACGCCTACCATGGACATGGACTCTGAGAAGGTACACTCCTCACCCAGGCGAACATGGTCCCTGTAGCGCAAAACCCATGCTCAATTGCATTTGGCCAGACCTTGTGACTTTGACCTGGTCAACCACACAATCAGATACCTGCGAATGGTACTTTGTCCTTTTTTTGAGCTATTTTGACCTAAAGTTGAAAATCATAAATCCAGTTCTACAAACTGCATTTTTGTCATTTTGGTCACAATGTATTTATTAACATTAAATCTATTTTTTTTAATTTGTGTGGGATTTTTTTTGTGTTGTGTTTTTACGTTATAACTGTTTGAGTGCTGCATAAATACTTTACACTTTGGCTCTAAGTTAAGCCTGACTGCTTTTGTGTCAAGCTACAAGGCACAAGTTTAATTAGTAACTTTGGCGGTTCACCCTGAGAAGGATTGTATTTGTTACAGGCAGATAGATAGAAAGATAGATAGATGGATGGATAGATAGATAGATAGATAGATAGATAGATAGATAGATAGATAGATAGATAGATAGATAGATAGATAGATAGATAGATATAATTTCAATTATCAGTACACTTATGAATTACTGTAATTATGAACAAGGAACCACAGTAAATTCACCCCTGGCAGATTAGAAGAAATATAAACAAAGATAAATTGATTGCCATGACCTACCCATAGGCGTTCCAACTCCATACCCTTTGGAATCTATAAGGCCTCCGATCTGTGTCAGGTTACAGTTTCGCTGCGTGACAAACTCAATGGTTGTTGACTCCATTAGAAAAGCATAGTCAGATGTGAGAACCCGCTGGATGCCTTCTTCGATGCTTTTGACAAGGACTGATTGGCTTCTGCTGTTCATAAAGGCCCACATCTTATCATAGGTGGAGATTTTTGATTTCTGTAATACAGAAGACAAATGTGCATATGAATGTAATCAGTCAGTGAAGGTGTCTCAAACACCAAAGGTTTAGTGATGATTTTATTAAGCACAATCCCCACAAGAATTGACATTCTTCTGTCTCGCTATATTCTACCTATCTACTTGGACAAAGAAATTATGCTCTGGGTCCATATCATAATGCTAACTAGATTTAATAGAAGGGGGCAATGCATTGGAGGGGTATATTAATTGATTTTGTTTAGCTTTCTTCTCAGATAAGGAGAGGGCAAAGGTCAAATATAACTGAACATACCTCTAACTGAAACCAAAAAAGGCAATAAATGAAATTGATAAGAATTTAGGAATAATTGCATGTTAGAGTGTTCATTTATTATTCAACATAATATTTTACAATTCCATTCACAACTTTCATTACATTACAGTAAAGTGAGAGATTCATGATGGGAGAACTTCTCTCCCTAAGTTGGAAGACTAACAACTTCCCTTTCTTCTGATGTCAGTAAACTAACTACCAATACATTTGGTAATAGTAATATCTGTTGTTTACAGTGCCGTTAAAATGTAAACGTGCAGTATGTGCTTCATACACAAACAAATAATTTTATTATTAAATGTAACCTACAGTTTTCAAGATCTGTGATTGTTTTGAGTAGTATATTAACTAGCCGTTGATTAGCATAATTTGTCAAAACAAATACATAGCATAATAGTTTAAAGATTGAAATTCACAGTAGCTTGTCTTTCAGTATCCTGACTCTAGATGGCATTGAAAAACAAATTCAACATTGGATATAAATCCATGAAACCCATATAGGATTTGGGTAATCAAAAAGTTACAAACACATGCCCTCATTATAGCTTGAGTAATATATTAACAAGGCCCGCATTCCATTTTGTTTGTTTTGTACCCAGAAATTGCCCAGAATTTAGGTCAGCTTTTAGCTACTGAAATGTCGGAAGGAGGGATATGATGAACAAGGAATTCCTCCAGGATTTGTCATTCGGAATATATGTTTAGGTGAATTTGGAATTGCTGTAACATTGGAATAAGGACTTTGTAGGTACCCTAATTACTGTCTACCATGTATGTAAAACCCTTTACATACGCTCTGTGTATCTGCCGTAGGATGACAAAACACACCACCTGCCACCACCCATGCTTGCAAGGTAATATGCCACATGTCACGTGCTTCTGCCAACACAGGTATATATTTTGGGGCTGATTTCGAGTTTGGCTGAGAAGGTCCCCTGTGGCAACAGAGACGGAGTACCCTCTATGTCAAACTCTTGGTGGCATAAACCTTCCTCCAATGGCCCAGGGAAGTAGGGGCTTTTGGAGGTGAGCCATCTGACTATTTGTCCTATTTAGGGTTGATGGTCGGTGGCTTTTTTTTACCGCCTATTACCTCCAGATATATCCTGGCAATGAGGGAGAGTAAAAAAAAACATTCCACTTTGAGAGTTTGTATTTGAAAAAACGGTTGGCTGTTACGTTTGATGAAGCTTTCCATCAAACCTTTGTTTCATTGAGAGGAACTACCATGATGGCAGTTTATGCCAATGTATAGAGTTGTCCACTGGGTCAGTAGACATTTCTAAATTTGTCCGATGGAGTAAAAGCAGTGAGGCAGATATGAAGTCCTCTGACACCTTCCCTACCATTACTCCATCCACCAAACCCTAAATCAGACCCTTAGTTAATATACTTTTTCTGATGGAAGGTCAAAAACTGCTCAGATTAAAACACAGACTTTGCTGATCTAAGGATATATGGAGTGTGCAATGCAGATGTCAATTGATCATATTGAACCTTAGTCTGTGGGCAGGATAGACTGTTTACTAAGGGCATAACTGTAGGTACAGTAAATAGGGTCGTGTTGCCTATTTATCTTGGTTCCGTTTAACTCTGGTATCGCCTGATTATAAGTCACTGGGGACACCGTTCATACTGCACATGAATAAATAAATATTGATAGCTTTGATTCCCTGAACTTAGAGATTCACCTCAGAATCCACAAATCTCATCTCAGAATCCACATCTCTCGTTTCAGTTTGCAAAATACATTCAATCCATGCATGGGGATGAACACAAAAGGTTGACCAAAAACAGTTTGGCTGTCTGACCAAATCTCTGATAACTATCTGAAGATAGCTGCCTGATTTGGTTGGGTTTATTCTACTTCTGGTGAACATCTTTGAGCTCCCATTTTGGGCTCTGCAATGAGCACTGCACAGTAATTAACCCACTCAGTGGATTAGAGTTGTTTACATGGGATATATATAATCAACAGGAGAGAAAGGGCTTGTGAGGCCACTCTTGTACCCCTTATGAGTAATAGTTATGAATCAACAGAAGAGTGACTAAAAAAAGGTAGAGAGATAGTTAATAGCTGCCGCCAAGCAAGAAAAATTGTTTCAAACAGAGAGCAGTCAAACAGTTAGGGTTGCATACAAAGTGCCACAAGAAAAACCCTCAGGCACCAACAAGATAGTCGGTTGCCATTTGTCTTCATTGTTTTTTTTTAGAAAGTATTGATAGAAAAGTTAAAAGAAGTATGGACTACTCCCCAAATTATTTTATTAAGGGGGTAGCTCTAACTTCATTAAAATTCTTGGTAAGAGGAAAGTGGACGGAAAAGTGGTTATGTTAGTTTGAACCACCCAGTCCTAAACATAAAACAACAATATAGGTTGACATGTTTCTGCTACAAGGAGCCTAAACTCAGCTCAGCGTTCATCAGGACCATACATAACTACAACGTGTGGGTGAAGCACGCTAAGGATTCACTACCACATGATGTAGAAAAAATTATTATAAAAGGGAAGGATTACGACCTTATGTGTAATCGAGACACTGGAACTTCCTAGTGTTTCTCCTCCTACGAGTGAGGGATTTGGATATGCGTGTCGATTTTACAGCACCGCATGGGCTCGCGGCCGGAGGAAAATCTTCACGCTCGGGCACCTGACTCCCGGCGACTCCCCGCATATAAACCTGCTTGTTGCCAGGTCCGCGGCCATTTTCGGGAAGTTCCAGCTGAGCTGAGTTTAGGCTCCTTGTAGCAGAAACATGTCGACCTATATTGTTGTTTTATGTTTAGGACTGGGTGGTTCAAACTAATATAACCACTTTTCCGTCCACTTTCTTCTTACCAAGAATTTTAATGAAGTTAGAGCTACCCCCTTAATAAAATAATTTGGGGAGTAGTCCATACTTCTTTTAACTTTTCTATCACTACTTTCTAAAAAAAAAACAATGAAGACAAATGGCAACCGACTATCTTGTTGGTGCCTGAGGGTTTTTCTTGTGGCACTTTGTATGCAACCCTAACTGTTTGACTGCTCTCTGTTTGAAACAATTTTTCTTGCTTGGCGGCAGCTATTAACTATCTCTCTACCTTTTTTTAGTCACTCTTCTGTTGATTCATAACTAAATAATTGTTTACATGGGAACCTATATTTTCTTGTCACATAGTTGATGGTCACTTTTCTTCCATTTTATGAATGGCCCAGATGAAAGGCACCACAAATGTACTCTCTTCTTCATTTAGCTGGGATTCTGATTTTTAACCTGCTAACTGACTTGATTGCTTTCAACTTCCCACCAGGGTATCTTGAGTTTTAGTTGCAAACTGCCACCCTTGAGCCACCAGGACTACAGAAGAAACTCTGGTGCTCCAGGTTAGAGAGCTATCTTATGTGAGCTCCCATTGCTAATGCTTTAAACTTTAACTCATGGTGGGAAATAGTGTAGCAGTGTCAAGAATGACCATGAAAAAGAAGTAGCAGTAATCCCCAAGGTGTTAAGGGGAGCTACTCCTGACACAAGCATAAGAAATCAGTTCCAGTAGTGGAAACATATGGAGGTAGTCTCAGTGAAGTAAGCACCTATGAATATCTTGTAGCCTAGTTGGCCAGAACAGAAGTGAAAACATCTTCTTTGGTAGAGGCTGAGAGGTGTGTTAAGCATACATTGCTAGGATGATCCGAATATGGCCACTGAGTTTGTGGGGAGGGGGGTCATATCACTTATGATATGAAGTATGTACCCTTTTTTCTTTAGAGTATTGTCTCATCAAATGATGATGGCTACTGTGATTCTGAACCCAAGTAAGCTCCAGATATTTCTGAAAGGCTTATTCCATGACAGCTACTGCAGGCTATTAGATTCAGAGAATTGCCCAGGTCTCATGGGTGCACCAAACTTAAAAATGTTGATTGCAAAAGGCATTCATAGGTGTAGGCCCTTAAATCTTGATATCCCTTGAGGACCCACTTTGATTGCAGCATCCCAGATCCTGCAACCTCATAGCCTCTGTTTTGACTATGCAGTCTACTTTGAACAATTTCAACCATCCTCTTAAACGGATTTCAATGCCTCTGCTGTTACCAAGGGGATACAAAAGGGGATGATGGACGGAGCGTTTGAGCAAATCAAACACTCACCCCAGTCAACTGATCTGAGTTTAATCTATCACCATTCTTTAGCTCACTCAGCCACCCCAGTTCAGACATGGCCATATGCAAATCAGTCTGACCCTGTGCCTCATGGGAACAGTCAAGCCCGAACTGCCAAGCCATGTCTTCCCTGGACCGGAAACAAGCATCCTGGGACCGGTTTCGGATTCATAATCCTCCTCAGCCAGGCTATCTTGAATCCAGTGGCCAAGTGAGCAAGGGACTCACGTCTGAGCATACCCTGCCACGCTTAGGGCGAACAAAGCGATACAAAAGGGGATGATGGACGGAGCATTTGAGCAAATCAAACACTCACCCCCAGTCAACTGATCTGGGTTTAATCTATCACCATTCTTTAGCTCACTCAGCCACCCCAGTTCAGCCATGGCCAGATGCAAATCAGTCTGACCCTGTGCCTCATGGGAACAGTCCAGCCCGAACTGCCAAGCCATGTCTTCCCTGGACCGGAAACAAGCATCCTGGGACCGGTTTCGGATTCATAATCCTCATCAGCCAGGCTAACTTGAATCCAGTGGCCAAGTGAGCAAGGGACTCACGTCTGAGCATACCCTGCCACACTTAGGGCGAACAAAGCGATACAAAAGGGGATGATGGATGGAGCGTTTGAGAAAATCAAACACTCACCCCCATTCAACTGATCTGGGTTTAATCCATCACCATTCTTTAGCTCACTCCGCCACCCCAGTTCAGACATGGCCATATGCAAATCAGTCTGACCCTGTGCCTCATGGGAACAGTGCAGCCCGAACTGCCAAGCCATGTCTTCCCTGGACCGGAAACAAGCATCCTGGGACCGGTTTCGGATTCATAATCCTCATCAGCCAGGCGATCTTGAATCCAGTGGCCAAGTGAGCAAGGGACTCACTTCTGAGCATACCCTGCCACACTTAGGGCGAACAAAGCGATACAAAAGGGGATGATGGACAGAGCGTTTGAGCAAATCAAACACTCACCCCCAGTCAACTGATCTGGGTTTAATCCATCACCATTCTTTAGCTCACTCAGCCACCCCAGTTCAGACATGACCATATGCAAATCAGTCTGACCCTGTGCCTCATGGGAACATTCCAGCCCGAACTGCCAAGCCATGTCTTCCCTGGACCGGAAACAAGCATCCAGGGACCAGTTTCGGATTCATAATCCTCATCAGCCAGGCTATCTTGAATCCAGTGGCCAAGTGAGCAAGGGACTCACGTCTGAGCATACCCTGCCACACTTAGGGCGAACAAAGCGATACAAAAGGGGATGATGGACGGAGCGTTTGAGCAAATCAAACACT
This sequence comes from Lissotriton helveticus, assembly GCF_964261635.1. Taxonomy (NCBI): domain Eukaryota; kingdom Metazoa; phylum Chordata; class Amphibia; order Caudata; family Salamandridae; genus Lissotriton; species Lissotriton helveticus. Next base: position 802,013,337 of record NC_136067.1, read on the forward strand.
CACCCCCAGTCAACTGATATGGGTTTAATCCATCACCATTCTTTAGCTCACTCAGCCACCCCAGTTCAGACATGGCCAAATGCAAATCAGTCTGACCCTGTGCCTCATGGGAACAGTCCAGCCCGAACTGCCAAGCCATGTCTTCCCTGGACTGGAAACAAGCATCCTGGGACCGGTTTCGGATTCATAATCCTCATCAGCCAGGCTATCTTGAATCTAGTGGCCAAGTGAGCAAGGGACTCACGTCTGACCATACCCTGCCCCACTTAGGGCGAACAAAGCGATACAAAAGGGGATGATGGACAGAGCGTTCGAGCAAATCAAACACTCACCCTCAGTCAACTGATCTGGGTTTAATCCATCACCATTCTTTAGCTCACTCAGCCACCCCAGTTCAGACATGGCCATATGCAAATCAGTCTGACCCTGTGTCTCATGGGAACAGTCCAGCCCGAACTGCCAAGCCATGTCTTCCCTGGACCGGAAACAAGCATCCTGGGACCGGTTTCGGATTCATAATCCTCATCAACCAGGCTATCTTGAATCCAGTGGACAAGTGAGCAAGGGACTCACGTCTGAGCATACCCTGCCACACTTAGGGCGAACAAAGCGATACAAAACCTTTTGTATCGCTCTGCTGTTACCAGTCATCAGACAATGGGGGCACATTAACAGGTCATTGGAACTATGACTTTGAAAAAGTCTTAGGTATTCTAAACTCATCTTAACTGTACGTTGTAACCTATGATCAAGTTTGGCTGGGAAAATCTGGAAGAAACATTGGACCTGATTTAGATATCGGCGGACCGGTTGCTCTACTACAATAGGGATGGATATCCTGTCCGCTAAAAAAAAAATCCCATAATATCCTATGGGATTTATATTTTGCCAGACTGTATGTCCATCATCATTGTGACAGAGTAACCCATCTGCTGATATCTAAATCAGGCCCATCATTTTGAATTCTTCTTCTTCTAAGACAAGCAGGGTCTTTGTTGTAAAAGGCACAAAATGTAAACAACAAACATTTAACAGAGATACGCTTGTGAGGATATCAAGGCTCATTTAGGAATGTTCAGGAGCAAGCGGTTCACAGCATTCTGAATCTTTGCTTGGTAGTTTTGAATTTTTAAAACAAGTGTGACCTTTTTGACCATTATTAGCAGATTTTGAGCAGCCCGGCACATATCCACTACTTTGTTTTGACTTGAGACTTAGGGCAGCTGGGAAATCGAGATGATGAGCAGATGGTTTATAGTTAACTTGATGAATTGCAGTTTTCTATCTCACTTCTTTGCTTAGTAGGTTGGATAGTATTAAGAAAGATGTGGTAAAGGAACCAAGGACAGCCATCTTTACACAACCGTGGTCTTATAGGGTAACTTCAGCTTTAACTGGTGTGCTTCTCCATAGAGGTGCTATAGAAAAATCTAGCTATTACATATCTGGCCCTAGAGCTGAATTTCTATGTGCCCTACATTTTGATCATGAAAGCATAGATCAATTATTAATAAACATTCTGAGTATACACTAACGTTGTTGTATGTTTTTCTACTCCGTCATAGTCTGACTTCCAAACCAATACCCATCTTGTAGAGCAAGCTTTAACTGATTGTTTTATCTTCTCTTCCAGAGTTAAGTCTCTAAAGAGAGTAACTGTGTTATCCAAAGGGACAACAGCGGTAGTTGGTTGGGGCGTTGGGTGAGCTGGTGTTTAATGCTAGACTGAACCCTTTAGAAGTCCATACTGAGCCAAATGGTCCCTCACATCATGCTTACACAGATACAGAGGAAGGAAAGACATCTACTTTACCTGAAGAAGATGATTATCTGCTTCGTCTGATGGGGAGAATGCAATGAGATCTACTGGGACTGCCCAGCATCAGTGTCTGCCTCTAAATATTTTCTTCATGGCCGTGGAAAACAGGCTCCTGAAAAGACTCCTAGAACAATTCAGGTGTTATCTGTTTTAAAAAAATTGGAGCTTAAGAGGTTTGGGGCTGACGGGTCTCAAAAATGAAAACTATTATTGAGTGAGGCTACTTTCATTTAATTGTTTGAGTATTGGAGGAACATTGTGAATCAGTATGGTCAACCTACTCCAACCCCTACATTGGGTACACTGGATCCAGTCCCAAAAACACCAGATGGAAAAGCATACTACAAAGTGTGCAATTATGAGAACTACATGTAACAGCAATAAGTAACAATACACATTTGCAAATAATTAATCAAATAGAACATCAAAAAAGAATCAGTAGCAACTCCCATATAAAGGATATGAGCTAAGAGGACAGTTATGTTATTATATGATATCTTAAGTTATGTAATGCTGTTTTTTATAGTGCACTAATCACCCATGTGGGTATCCAGGAGCTTAGTGCTTAATGATCAAAGATCTGATAAGGTTATGGTCCTGTGAAAGTAACAATGCACATTTGCAAAAAGTTAATCAGATAGAATATCAAAAAAGACTTAGTAAAGAGTCACATATAAAGGATATTAGCTTAAAGGACAGTTATGTTATCTTATGGTTTTTTATGCTTATTTTTACAGCTCACCTATCACTCATGAGGGTATCCAGGAGCTTAGCACTAAATAATAAAATATCATAGAAAGGTGATGGTCATGTGAAATTAATAATAACAAAGCAATAAGAGAAGGCAAGTTCGGAAAGTAGTTTAGAAGGAGGCAGGAGACGATTAAGCTAAAGGACTAGTAAGGAGGAGGTAGCCAGAGAATGAATAGCCCAGAAGTAGTTCATGGTGAATAAAGGAAGTAATCAGAGAAGGAGGAAGAATTTAAAAATAGAGATTTAACTTGTGTTCGTCTGAGAGCGTCATTTGAAAAGATGAATTTTGAACTCAGTATTGAAAGTAGATGGCAAAATGGTGGTTTGAAAGACTTGGGAAAAGACTTCCAAATTCTATTCAAATTGTCCATCAAAAAGGAGTGTCACATTGCGCATTCCCTGGAGCAAGGATTTGTAGAAGCATTCTATCAGTATAGTGAAACAATCTGCACCCACCAGGCACTTTCAACTTTAATGCCTAGTATTGGTGCGCCCCCTGAATTTTGAATCAAGAATATCAATGGGACAGAATATCGAGGACTAAATATTGAAAATAAGATATCAGTAGGTAAGTACGTTTAGATTCTCCATAACTACCTCCACACATATGTGTGGAGGAATGAACTGGTAGACACCAACAAGAAGAAACTCAGTTTGCCTATGTGGTGCAAATATCTTCAAGGTCCGCAGATGTGGAGCTAGGAATAGCAAATCTATACTTCCCAATATGTACTTACCTTTCATTAGTTTGTCTCCTGATATTCTGCCCTCAATATTAGCATGCCACAATATTATTGATGTTGACATTCAGTAGTACAATCCTATCATAAAGAGATGGAAATCTGTAGAACCTTACGTATAATGGAAGCTGTCTTAAATAATGTATTGGAATGAGTGTGAATCCATCAGAGAGTTAATTGCACCGATGCAATGCGGTAAAATCTTCATTTCTACAGACAAAGCTTGCTGCATTATGTAGATCTGCTTTCAGTGGATTAAATACACTTTGGGAAGTCTAAGAGAGTGTTGCCATTGTCAACCCCCAACAACACAAGAGATTGGACAAGGTTCTTTTGGCCTAGTTCAGTGATACACTGGTGATCTTCCTGAACATTTTCAGTGGAAAATGTGCACTCTAAGCCATTGAGTTGATATGTGCTGATTTTTGTTATCGAAAATGACACCCAGAAATTTAGCACAGTCAGTGATGGCAACGTTATTTTCCGGGACCAAAGTCAATCAATTTAGGAATGAACTGGTAGACACCAACAAGAAGAAACACAGTTTTTCTAGGATTGAGCTTTAAGTGGTAGGTGATCATCTAGTTGTCAAGAGATTGCAAAGTTTTGGCAAGATGTGAGACATCAATGGGAGAGAAATTCTTAAGATTTACCTATCTATTATACACATTTTGATACTATAGGATAACAGAGTCCCCTTCCTTGAGTTATTGAGTCCTGTGTACTGAAACATTCAGGATAGCAGCTATGGAAACACGGATAGTAGAAAGAATGCAAGGAGAGTGAAGGTCATACCTATCCTGGAGTGTACGCATATCCTCACTGAAGAGGTAGGAATTCACTCTGTCAGGATGAAGTTCATGGTTGCTTCGCATTATTGTGTGCCACGCCATGTGAGACTGTAACAACTGAGTGAAAGAATACACAGCCAAAAGGACGATTGGACTAAAAGTGTGCACGTTGCCCCATCGCGATATTTATGAGGTTGAATTTGTGATGAAAGGAGCCCCAAGAATTGTCCATGTTTTATTTATTTAAGCAATGTATAGAGCAAGCAAATACCCGTGGGTATCTCAGCGCTATGGACGGAAGAGGCGGTGGTCCAGTGGTGTGCTGCTCATTGGTTGAAAAGCCAGGTTTTTATTAGCTTCCTGAAACCCAATTAGGTGCCTTTGCAGTCATGTCAATGAGGAAGTTTGATGAAGAGGAGATCAGAATTACCTAAAGGGTAGAAACATCCTCAGGATTATTAGTGCAAATGTCTCTCTGCTCAGAGAAGAGTAATTCTCTAAATACATCTTGTTGGTCTGGTAAGATCCATTGCTCTTTACTCTACAATCAGGCCTATATCACAGTTTTTCTTGAAATAAATATCCTCACTCAGTAACCCATTACCACTTAAAATGTAGAAAGGAAAAGAACAACAAGTAAATGAGTAGGGAGAGATAGTTGAGTGTGAGTTAGAGGAAGGAAGAAAACGAAGCATGGAATAGGATTTACATAATATAGGGTTATTTATTTATTTATTTTCACTTATTTATAAGTTTTATATAGCGCGAACAAGATCCCGAACGATATCAGAGCGCTTTACAATACGTTGGTGGAGAAGACAAAATAAAATATACAAAGCAATTGTGAGGGGGAAAAAAACAGAATGATAAACAGTAAACAATGGAACACATAAAAGGAACAGTATTAAGCAGACGATATGGACCGTGACTGTTAGTTGTGCTGTGGAGCTAGGAGCCAAGAGATAGCCACCTTATGAGTATCAAAGCCCCTTATTGTAGGAATTTGCTCATTAGGAATTTCTTGGCTTCCAGTTTGAATGCTGTCAAGGAGGCGAATCTGCGTACATCCGGAGGAAGAAGGTTCCATATTTTAGTGGCAGCACCAGAGAAGGCTCGGTGACAAGATCTCTTTTTGCTAAAGATGATAGGTTTCAAGAGGAGAGTAGAAGCAATTCTGGAAGCCCTCTCCACACAGGATAATTCAAGTTTTTGCGGGAGTATTGAAGTGCAGGGCTTTGTGCGTCAGGATTGCAATCTTACCCAGTTGAGAGATTTAAGGACTGGGGAGATGTGCTTGTTTCGTTTGGAGCCTGTAATCAGTCTTGCTGCAGAGTTCAGCGAGGCCCTAAGTGGAGCCAAGGCGTATTTAGGAAGGCCACAGAGAGTTGCACTGCCATAGTCTAATCTTGATAAGACAAGTGCTTGTACCACCTGCTTGAAATCCTTTTGTGGCAAGAAGGGTTTGATCATTCTGAGTGTCCTCATCAGGTGGTTTGCTCCCTTACAAACGTTGCTGATATGAGCCTTCATACTCAGGTGCTTGTCCACTGTGACTCCAAGCGATTTGGCTGAATCTATGATGATCAGAGTGCAATTGAGAGTCGTGAGGTGAGGTAACCATAGATCGATCTTGGGGGTGGGGTTCGGCGGGGAGATGAGCAAGAATTCCGTTTTGGAAGAGTTGAGCAGGAGATGAATCACCTGTGGTGTTACTCAGGGGTCTAGTCTTGCATTTGCGTTGTTTAATCTATACATAGAAGCAACACTAAAAGTATGTCAAATGAAATAGTGGCAGAGATTCCCTCAAATTGGCAGACCTTTAACATTCATTTTATTAGATTCACCAAATAGGGAATCGTGATGGTAGAGTCAGTGTCAGCTTCAACATCTGGTTACTCACAAAAACAAGTTGGAAAATGAGTCGGATGGTGGGTGGAACATTTGTAATTTTTATAATGGATATTCTCTTACTGTCATCCTCTCAATGAGACTGCAAATGCCAAATGTTCATTAAGCTCCAAAACAACAGTTTCCTTGGGAGCTTCAACTACTTGCATTTCTACCTACATTTTTTTAAATACCTTGAATTTTCCAATGCTTACTTCTACATATTTTACCAATAAAAACAATTGTTTATAAAGAAAATTCAATAAACAAAGGTTTCTATGGTCTCTCGTGTCTCCACCAAACTTAAGGGCACAATTATTTTTTTAATCAGGCAGGGCGGCAAGATGCCTTGCGGCGCTGCGTGATAGAGAAAGGGCAGAAATGAGCCATATTAAACATGATGTGGTGCATTCCTGTCTTTTCCCTGCAGTGGTGCACAATGTGCTGTCTAGCGCCAAGGCAGGTGCAAGGTGCAAAAGTGCTTGCGTTGTAAGGAGCATTCTTTTTCTGCAGGAAGAGACACCTTCCTGCACAAAAACAATCCTCAAAGCAATGGCAGCCACCACATACAAAAAGTGGTGAGACGGGTGGAGTGAGTCCAGGGGGTGTGCGGGAGGGGGAGCGCCGGGGTAGTTTAATAATTTAAATAAACAGAAGACTTACCTGAAGCTGCCGCCCGCCTCCCACGTTGTGCCTCGTCACATTTTTCTTCCTGGTTCCAGCAGACAGGATCACAGACTCCCTGTGAAATGCCTGCGCTGCTCTCATGCTATGAGAGCAGTGCAGGGATTGGCCTGAGCGGGCTGAACAGACGCTCGCTCAGGCGCATGGAGTCTGTTCTTTTTCTCTAACCCTTCCATTCAATAGAGCCGGGTTGGAGAAACCTAAGTGCGCATGTGTGTTTGGCTGGCATGAGATGGCGAGTCAAACACACATGTGCACTTAGTGAGTGCACTCCACTCCTACTCCTACTCCTCCCTCCCACGGCCCAACCCCACCCATCCCTACACACACTGGCTGAGGCAGCTGCTGAAAAATAAAACGGATGTGCCGCCCCTGCCTCAGAGGCAATTTTCTCTTTCTATGTGTTCTGCAGAATGCAGCACACATAGAAAGAGGAAGTAACAAGGAGAAAGAAAAAATATTTCTCCTTCCTACGCCTCACCTGTGGAAGGGTAGCATTTTGACGCATTCACAGGTCTACCAGTGATGGTAAAACTGGGAAATGTGCCGAAATCCATGGATGGATGCGTGGCAATACCCACGGTCCACCCATGGAATGCCTCCCTTTGTTCTGTGTTGCATTACTCTAGATTTATGAAGCCGCGCAAGGTGGCCTTGACCGGCTTGATAAACCTTACTCAGTAGTTGTGTCACCCTTGTGCCCCATTGCATAGCACAAAGTTGGCGCAAATGCTTGGTAAATATGCCTCTTACAATGAAGTCTGCTCCTTGGTTTTGTTACATGGAATACTGACTCTCTCGGATATAATTACCATTCTTTAAAAGTATGCTTTCAAATGTAAATGTCATTTAATGAGATACCTTTATGATACAATAATAACAAAGCCTGTATGCCCCTATAATCCATCTGTAATCAGCCTGCGAAGGTAAATACATTTGTTAAACGTGCACATTATATTTGCCTTGTTTATTACTGGGTGCTGTCATTTCCTTAAAATTTTAGATCCTTTGGGGACAATTATAAATTTAAATTCTAAATATCATGGCGTGCATGTTTATTAACAATAAGTGATAATGCGACAGATCATGTTCTTCATGTCAGTCGCCCCCTGAAGGTCTCCACAGTAAATTCAACAGCCAGAAAAGGAGATGTTTCCTTAGGCAGGTATGATGATAAAAATAGAAGCGAACTGTACCCGCTACTTTGCTCAAAGGTAACTAATCATACTTTTCTTTTACTTCTTGCACTTGAAATGTTCTATTCATTCGGTTTGCCAGCTGAAATAAACTCTTGGATTTTTACTTGTTTTTCAGAACTGGAAAAATTCAAATAATTACATAATTCTTCTAAAACCTCACTACTCCAGCAGGCATCGAATTATAAGACCATTCTAATTTCACCTTGCAACTCATTGCCCTCACTTACATAGATAAGTTTTTTTTTCTCAAATTCAGTCATACTATACACTTATTTTGGCTAACCCTTAGTTACTCTACCATGTAGCAGCTGATGTATTTATTAAAATTCATTACAAAAGGAATGTTCTCAATAAATCCACTATTAAATGCATAGTATCGCCTAACAATTTGTTCAAAGGAATTTTTTTGAATGCAAAAAAATGATAGCCTTTGATCACATTATGGAATTGTAACTATTATCTCAAACAATTATGAGACACAAGATTAAATGAGAGAAACATAGAACCCACTACTTTTGTTTTCCCTATGCTAAAGTCACATTCTGCGGCGTACAGATTTCCTGGGCAGTAAAGGTCAATCCCCTAGATTCATCAAAGTCCCGTTTTGCGAGTCTGTAATAGCGATTATTAAGGAATTGCTATTACAGACTCGCAAAACGGGAATCATGTACAAATCACAATTTATTTTGCGATTCCTACAGCTTCCTTATTTGCGATTAGCTAATTGCTAATCGCAAATAAGGAATAACTCCCCATTCATTCCTATGGGCCTAAAGGCCCATAGGAATGAATGGGAAGACATATCAATGTGCGAATCGCTATTATGTTATGTTATATTTATATTGGACGCTAGTGTTACGTACACACATGTCCCAAGGACATGTGAGTGTGTAACATACAACTAAGAAAAATGCACTTAAGTGCATTTTTCTAAGTTTCCGCTATTTACCACGAGGTTTGACTTCACGGTAAATAGCGGCCCAAAATTGAGAATTCGCAATTTTTAAATGTTTCATGAATTGCAGTTAAGGAATCTCAAATAGAGAATCCTTAAATGCAATTCCTCGCAAAATTGCGATTTCTATAATAGCGATTTTTGCATTTGGGATGATGAATCCCAAATGCAAAAATTGCGCTCGCAAAGGGCCAGATTCTCAGAATCTGGCCCTTTGCGAGCCGATTTTTCAATGATGAATCTAGCTGTTAATCTGTTAGTGCCTCTTGCGGTTTCAGTCCGGGGTAAATATTGCTGCCCTATTCCACGTTTTCTAGTACTGAATGACAGATAACAGGCTGAATTGAAGTTATTGAATCGAAATTCCCCATATTTCCTTTGTTCCCACTTGTTTGCCGCAGCACATTCTGCTCATTATACAGGGACATGGAGTTTTTGAACAAATTGTTCTCCACAATGAGAATAACTGTTCAATTACCCACTATTACAGGAAAAGTCTGAGAACTACTCTTTTAAAGAGGCACTTAGCCACATGATGACTTCTTTTCCATAACTATACTACCCATAGTACATTGAACTTGAAAATCAGAACACTGTTTCAAGCTTTGGTTCTAAATATTATACTGACGTTTATTGTGATCTTCATCTGGAAATGTAAATTTGGATCGCCTTATTTTTCATCTATGTCATATTGTGATGCCCTCATCCAGCATAGCCAATAAATATAGGGAGAGACCATGCTGAACTCACAGGAAAAAGAAACACACAAATCACAAAATTGAAGTAAAGAGCACACACAGCTCACCAAAACACAAGAGAGTCCCAAATGTTATGTCCCAGGTATACCACTCTTAAGAGGCATTGCTGAAGAGTACCAACACACAATTTGCAAATTTCATTAGCATGAGTGTTTAGAAATGGCTGATTCTACTATGAAGAAAACTACATTTGAAAGCAATGTACTAGTGCCTAGGTGCTAACACTATAACACAGTGTCCACGTAAAGGCATGGCAAAAATGATAACCGCACTTTCACACTACTGTGCTACTAGAGAAGAAATGGATCTTATTCACACAAACACATACAACACACACACATATATACATGATACACACAAATCTACTTGAATGTATGTACATGCTGTAAGAAATTGGGTTATTATTTTGAGAGGGGTGAACACCCCATCAAAACAATAAACAAAATCCTTGTCAGGGTGAACCACAAAGATCACTAAATAAACCTGTGCTTGACCCTCTGGTAGCTTGGCACGACAGAACTCAGGATTAACTTAGAGGCAATGTGTAAAGTGTTTATGAAGCACTTAAAAAACAATAAAATAAAATACACTCCACAGTAAAAATCCCAAACCAATTTAGTACAATAGAGTATAGTCTAATAAATAAAATTAAACCTAACAGCAAAAATCCAATCAGAAGACCCGGAGTTATGAATTTTTAAAGTTTCAGGAAAAAATAACACCAGAAAGCACAAAGCGCCATTCGCAGTTATCTGGTCGCGCTGGACCAGGATAAAGTCACAAGTTCAGGCCAGCCGTGATAGATTGTGGGCTGGATACTGGGACCAGGGTCATCTCGCTGAAGAGTTTACCTTCTAAAGTCTAAGCCCATGAGAGGAGCTGCAGTTGGAGTTTCGGTTGTCAGCGAAGGAGCAGGTCAGATGTTGCAGACGGTCACGGTTAATCGCACCGGAGTCAGGAGTTAGAGTCTACATCTCGGAGCTTCGGGAGCCACCTCGTCCACTAGGCGCGGCTGTGCTTTGTTGGTTGTTCTCTGCATCTTTGGCTTCAATGGCTGATGGAGTTCGGACTCTGAGGAGGAATGAGTGCTGAACACAACTTGCTATTGCTGAGCGTTCTTGTTTAGAAAGGTACTGTGGTGTGTTTGAATTCTACTACAGCTAATTTTTGGATATTGCTTTGTCCGGTATTTGAATCCAAGACATCGGGTTATTTTATGGTTATTTTTCTTCAGATAAGTGTTACTTGAAGACAATGTAAATTTCTATGGACATTCTAAAGGAACATTACTTTCTTTAGGGGGCTAAAAGGAAAAATACTTAACTTTGACAGAGAAGGATAAGTCTGTCCTTTGTATTCTAGTGCTGATAGAAGCATCTCATATCAAAGACCAGAACTAAAGCTCATGCTCTGCTTTTCCTCCCTCATTGCCTGCAGTCTCTTTATTCTTGTTCTTTGCTTTTGCCTCTTGGGAAATATTAATTAAGGAATGACAAACTCTAGGGTATGTATGATTAAGAAAAGGCAACCTTATGAGAGAAAGGAGGGGGGAGCTGTGTGAGGCATTAACAAATGTGTTCTATGTTATAGGTACCACCTCAATCAGTGTGAGAAGTATCATCACTGAGTAGGGAGTTGGATGGAGGAACACAGCGGCCAGTGGAGCTTGGTTGCAGATATTAGACCGTTTAGTGAGATCATATGAGAGTAGTTAGTGTTTTGTACTGTATTAATCATTGTGTTTTATGTTTTCTGGTATCCCGTTCCATGCTGTTCCTCCGCTAATTCCTTTCCCTCCCTTGATCACCACAATACTCTGTGCAATATATGTTAGAGTTGAGGGTTTCGAGAGGTGGACCCCTTTGAGCATCTTCCGGATTCTAAAGGAGTTCCTGTGGACGCAACAGAATTATGCACCCACGTTTACTACTCCTCCCAGTCCGGGCAATTCACAGGGATGGCTACTCTGGACGAGGTTATGAGGCATTAGCAACTGTTCAGCAGGAATTGGTAGCATCTAGAGTGAAGACAGCAGCTCTTAGAGAAAGGATTGATAGACAAGCTAGAACCCCATTTGACGCTTCTACCTCACAGATTCAAGTTCATGTCCCTCCCCCAATTCCTTTGGCAAGCCCTGAAATATATACAGGGGATCCTTCAAGGATCCAAACCTTCTTCACACAGATCATGTTGCACTTTTCGTGTAAACTTGCTTCTTTCCCCAAAAAACACTCAAGAGTGGTGTTTGCGGTCTCATTTGACGGGTGACGCACCCACTTGGGCAGTCTCTCTGGTGCAGCATGATGATCCACTGCTATCGGATTGGAATGCTTTTCGTAGGGAATTTGAAAGAGTGTTTGATAGACATGCTACCATGTTCAGCGCAGACAGAGAACTGTTGGAGATGAAACAAGGAAGGCAGGATCTGATTACGTATTTGACAAAGTTTAATCGGTTGGTAGCTGAAACCGCATGGCCTGAGGAGAAGCGCATGTCACTCTACTATCAAGGATTGTGAAATGACATAAAGGACGTGTTAGCCCAGATAGACCCTCAACCCACTACTTGTACTGACTTGGTGAACCTTACATTACACCTGGATCACAGGTTAGCCGAATGGGGAAGGGAGCGCAGAAGAGGAGACAGGTGTTTTTAAAATAAAGCAGGGGGGGCGCGCGTCCCCGCTACCAGGCCATATACAGCTCCGGGGACCACCACCTCCCCAGGGCTAGCCAATGCATATAAAACTAAAGGGGCTGTGCTGCCTCCCTCCTAGAGACACATATGTATATAGGAACTGCCCCTCCCCCCCAGGGCCGGCTACTGCCATGTCCTGGGGTGCCCACCACTTATTGCAATGACTGCATAGTAAAAGTTGTTTCCTGTCAGGTTTCATTGTGTGTGCTGCAGGCAGTGTCCCTTGAAGTGTAATCATGGCAGGGCGCTGCTCCTCCCAAGCCATCCTGTCAGGAACACCCACTTACTCTTCATCTAGGACCCATTTGTCCCCATGTCTGGAAGATATACACATGCCATGACAGGAGAGTAATCACAGTCATGTGACCCTGGATACCGGCAGGAAGACACATTTGGTTTACACAGAAAATTGTTAAAAAAAATAAAGTGGCATTTTCATAACAGTAACTTAAAATACAACTTTACCATTAAGGAGTATTATAAATTACAATTAATGTAAGAGTAATATGTTAGCTCAGTGTTAGTTGATGGGAGAGATAGTCTTGCAACAGTGAAAAATGATCTTAGGAGTTTTGCACTTCCATGACATGTAAAACTTAAACTACATTTCATACTTTTTACATACAATGTACCCTGCCCTATGAGCCTTAAGGGCCTACCCTAGGGATGACTTATAAGTATTAAAAAAAGGAAGGTTTAGGCTTCACAAAAGGTTTATTTTGCCAAGTCGAAATGGCAGTTTCAAAACTTCACAATAGGATGCTGTAGCAGTCCTGAGAAGTGTTTTGCAAGCTACTTTAATAGGAGGCAGAATCAGGGCTGTTGCCCACTAGTAGCATTTTATTTGCCAGCTCAGGGTACATTGAGTACCATCTAACACAGCAATAAAAGTTCATTAAATGTACTAATTAGATGTGGCCAATTTTACTATGTTATCAAGCGAGAACACAAACACTTTACCACTGATTAGCAAAATCACAGTGCACAGAGTCCTAAACGCCAACAAAAATAAGTCCAACAAAGGAAGGCAACAATCTGAGGTGATGCTGCAGAAAGAGCCTGGTCCAACACACAACAACTAAATCAAATAAGTCATGATCTGCACATTGGCAAAGACAATACCATGCCACTACACACACACACACACGATCAGCACATGCAGAACAAGAGCAAAATGTACCCACCACTGCAAATTCATCATTTAGATGAACAACGTTCAATTACCAATACAATCTTTCATATGGATCAGATCACAATATACACAGATAACAGTTGTTACTTACCTTTCCATAACCACTATAATATGAGACAGAGAAAATGACATCCATGCATACAGCTGCCACAGGAAAGCAAGTTAACACCAAATGTTCATGGTACCCTCCACTCAGCAATGTGAAGCCCTCTCCATCCCCATGCAGAAAATTACACATGTCTCAGCATTTAGCAAAATAAAAGAAGACATATTTGACTACCTTCAAAAATATCAAACCATATTTGTCTCACAAAACACAATAACTTCACAGGTACACCCATCTAAATTCCCTAATTTCTGTTGTAAATCAAAACAGACCTGTATGTTCTTTGTTGCTGAAACCACAGCTTTATAGCACATACACACAAACACTAATGGCACAGCACCAGGCCAGTGGGAGCAAACCTGAATCCTGACTTCCCTAAACATGAAATGCTGAACCAAGCATACACGGATAACCTATATCTGTATGTCTCCAGAAAGACTCATCAGATAGAATATAAAAATGATGCTGTGTACAAGTGAAATATAACTAAGCTGTAAAATATTTTAGGGTCAAATTTGTCAGATATGGGTTTCAGTGAATAACTTTTCTATTAATATCACTGACGGTTACCAATGGGACAGCACCACAGACTGCCAGATGCATGAGAGAATGCGAGGGAATTGTGGCATCTGTATTCAACTGGGAACAAATTGGAGAAATCTGCAGCGCTTAAGACGATGAACAAGGTAGGGCGAACATTATTTTCTAACAAAATTCTTTTTTTTAATGACAAACAAATAATGGCATGGAGGCATCATTTAGTAGTTTTAAACATATATTGGCTGAAGCATGGTCACACCTAAGCGATTTACTTGAATCTTTACTTGAGGTATTTACTTTTGAGGCACATGCTGGATGTGCAGCTAGGTGAGTATAGACGTGTGTATCACTGTAAGGCCTTTGTCTACGTCGCATGATATAAGTGTGATGCAAACTTTCTACTAAATTGAGATGATCTGTTCATTTCTGTCCAATATATTCTCTAGTGAAATAAAAAAAATACCTAGCATGACCACAACCAACCACAGTAGAATTGCACAAGATAATAGAGGGTTCACATAAACCCATTCCTCCGAATTCCACTTAACATCCTATACTAATATGCTATGGATGTGCTACTGTTCTGACTGCAACTGTATCTGTGACTAAGTACTGTGCATAATCTAACCATATGTCATGCCATTTGCCAGAACACCTTCCCACCCTGGGTTGATGTGTATCTAGGTATTAGCTTGCTGAAATGTATTTATAGTGACTTAACTAGTAAAATCGGTCCCACATGTATTCATGTACAGTTATCATCAAACTTTGATGCAGACAGCAATTATAACACCTCCAAACCAACAGCAGGTGAAGGATATGACAGACCTTTATGCCTGTAGATGCAGGACCTAGGAATGCCATTCCTACTTCCTGTCTGATAAATCCCTAGCAATGGCTTTCTGACGTCACAGGTGAGTTACATTGGTTGAATAATGTGCACATGGTGTAATAAAGGCTTCTGTGCTCCCCCTGGGACTATTTAGTAATTACATGACTGCCTCTGTCCATTGTGACTAGACTCTGGGTTTAAATTGTATATCTATATTGACTCCTTCTCCACCATCGAACACCTTTACTTCCATGTCCAGACCAGCCCTAGAACCACTCTTCGCTTCACCCTCGCCAACAGATCCTCCAGACCACATGCTTCGTTCGAAACACAACATCGCTGACCTCATCGCACCCCAAGCCTTCGCCTCCATGGACTACATAAATATTGGAGGCCTGGACTTCCACCTCAATAACCCCAGGGACCCCAACTCCACCACCCTCCTGGACAACCTCGTCAACATCGGACTGAAGCAGCTCATCACCACGCCTACCCACAAGGCAGAGCACATGCTCGAACCCATCTTCACAGGTGGGAACAACATCCGCTGGAGCCACAACTTGCAACCCCCATGGACAGACCACCACTGCATACACTTCCTCGTCAACTAACCCACACCGCCCAAAGCTGCACCCTGCCCTCCTCAAAGAAACTGGAGCAAAGTCACTGAGGAACAGCTCAACTCCACCCTCAACCCCGATGCCCCATCACCTCGACCGACGCCAACCTCGCATCCAAAGAACTCCACAGATGGACCTCCAACTGCGCAGACGATCTCGCACCCCTGAGTAACCCCGACAGACAGCGCCCCAGGAAGGTCACCGGGTTCACCACCGACCTCCAAGAATTCAGACGCCCCTGCAGACGTCTCGAGAAGAACTGGAGAAACAGCAAAACGTCAGAAGATTGCACCACCTGTAAGAACGCCATGACGGAATACCACCAACGCATCAGATCCACCAAAAGGACCTTCATCCAGAACAAGATTCTTGCCAACTCCACCAACTCCAAGGAGCTCTTCAGCATCATCCAGGAATTCAGCAAGCCCCCCAGCCAAACCACAGACTTCACCCCATCCAAGGACCTCTGCAACAAACTCAGCTCCCACTTCCATCAGAAAATCAAGGGCCTCCACGACAACTTCAGCATCCAGACTCCTGACTCCGAAATCACCTTCTACTCCAGCAACGCCAGCCAGCCCACCATCTCCTCCTGGACACCAGTCACCACCGAAGACACCACTTCGACCATGAAAGGCATCCAAGCAGGAGCCCCCACGGATCCCTGCCACCCGCACATCTTCCACAGAGCCACCACCACCATTGCTACGGAACTACGACGCACCATCAACGCCACCTTCGAGATCGGCATCTTTCCCGATGACTGGAAAAGCGCAGAAGTCAGACCCCTGCTCAAGAAGCCCTCAGCAGATACCACAGGCCTCAAGAACTACCGACCCATTTCCCGCCTCCCCTTCACGGGCAAAGTAACCAAGAAGACCATCAAAGCGCAACTAACAAAATTCATCGAAGAAAACAACATCCTCAACCCCTTCCAATCCAGATTCCGCAGCAACCACAGCACTGAGACCACTCTACTCGCCACCACAGATGACAACTGCACCCTCCTTGACCAAGGACACACCACAGCCCTGATCCTACTCGACCTCTCTGCAGCGTTCAACATCATCTCCCACTGCACACTCACTGCCAGACTCCACAACGCCGGCATACAGGGAACAGCCCTCGACTGGATCTGCTCCTTCCTCACCAGCAGAACCCAAAGAATCAGACTGCCACCCTTCCTCTCCAAACCCAGGGAAATCAACTGCAGAGTACCACAAGGATTATCGCTTAGCCCAATCCTTTTCAACATCTACATGGCCCGCCTCGCCGCCATCGTCATAGTACCCTACTCCGACGACACCAAGCTCATCCTCTCCCACACCAAGGACCCCACTACCACCAGACTCAACTTCCAGGAAGGAATGAAGGACGTTGCATCCTGGATGAGCAATAGCTGCCTGAAGCTCAACTTGGAGAAGACAGAGGTCCTCGGACCCTCGCCCTCTGCACGGGACAACAACCAGTGGGCCACTGCCCTCCCACCCCCACGGACCTCGCCCAAAACCTTGGCATCATACTCGACTCCTCCCTCTCCATGACCCGGCAGGTTAACGCCATCGCCTCCAGCTGTTTCAACATCCTCCGTATCCTCTTTAAGATTTTCAAATGGATCCCCCCCAATCAAGGAAGACCGTCACCCACACACATACTCATAACCCCTCTACGCCGGGATCAACAAGTCCCTGCTCTGCAAACTCCAGACCATACAGAACACCACAGCAAGACTCCTCCTCGAATACAAAACCATCACCCAACACCTGCAGAGCCTCTACTGGCCCCCCGTTGAAAAGAGAGCAACTTTCAAGATACTCACCCATGCCTACAAATGCCTCCACAACACCGGACCCCAATACCTGAAAGAGAAAATCTCCTTCCATGTACCCAAGAGAAACCTCCAATCTGCCGACCTCAGCCTTGCCGAAACCCCACGCATCCGCAAAGCAGCGAACAGATGGAAGAGCCTTCTCCTACATCGCAGCCAAGACCTGGAACGAGCTCCTGATCTACATCAGATGCGCTCCTTCCCTGAACATCTTCTGCAAGACACTCAAAACATGGCTCTTCGACTGAATGGAGTAGCTTACCCTAGCGTGTGAGACCCTCATGGGTGTGTGGCGTGCTTAAAAAATACCCTGATTGATTAATTTCATGATAACGTGGTTGCCATCCAATACAGCAAGACTAAAGTTTTGAAATGAATGAAGGAACATTCATACAATCTAAAACTGCCAATCCAAAGATCATGGTAAAACCTTGGGGATTGATGTCTGACCAATGAGGAAAGTAAAAATGTATGCGTAATGCATCAGATGTGATGGCAATCTCCAACTTAATATCACAAGGAATACTGCTAAGTTGGTCTTTATTCTATTGTGGGGCTGTGGGTGTTGGAAGAGCAATTGAATTATGTTTTGTTGAGCAGGTTATCATGATCCATATGTCATGGGCTAACAATTTGAACCTCATACATGAGATCTAGAATGCAAACGGGGACAATGAGTAGGTAGCAGATCGGAAGCACACAGATTCATGGATTGTGTCAAGCCATATAGTGGGACAAACATCACTAACAATTCTGTAGGTCTGAGATTTGAAAGAGACAAAAGGTCTCAAGGACAGGTAGGGGGCATGTTTAACTGCTCCCTCCTGGGTGGGAGCAAAGTTCCATTGCTTGCTGGGGAGAGTAGTAGGGGTATGCCAGCACTCTCTATGGCTGGCAACTACAGTGATCCGGGGGAATGGGTCCCACAACACTACAGCATATCGGGCCCCCAGAGAATGGGTTCCCCAAAGCTGACCATCAGGGAGGAGAGCCATATGCCCACTCCCCTTAATATTTATGTTTGGCCCCGGGGATGTAGCCACAGTCCCTCACTACATTTTAAAAACTTCAGCCCTGAGGGATGGGATTCTCTATGCCTCTTTGGGACTCAGGGAGGGAGCGGTGCCCACCATCCCCATTTTTTAATTATCAGCCCAGGGTGATGGGGTCCCCAGGGTCTTATGCAGGCTCATGGTGGGAGGTCACAAGCACCCCCAAAAAAAGAAAACATGTACCACCTCCCTGGGCCAAGGCGGAGGAGCCTTTACGTAACTTTTTTGAAAATATGCCGTTTTTGGCATCCCTTTACCTAGGGTGGCCGACCATACCTACCCCGCACCGTATGATTTTTTTTTTACTATTCTGTAGGACAGGGGACTAAGTCCCCAACTCCAAAATTGGCTGCCACCACCTCTTTGTTGATGTGGTGGCATTCAATCAGATCTTATCTTGAGATCTGTTGGCGCCAAGAACCCTCTGTGGCGTGAAATATACAAAGATTTTCAAGTTTCATTTTTAAAAAAATGAACAGATTTACACCAAAGCATGAAAATTATGATTTCTTGACCAAGATCTAGCTTTCTGTAAAATTTGGTGTAATTACTTTTAGCAGTACTTGCCTCACTGCTGTTCCGTTTTCCAACAGAAAAATCCATGGAGTCAGAGCATTTTTGGACCTCACCTTTTCTCAATCTCCCATTTGACAGGTCACCCTGAAGGTTTCCAGGAAGGAGCTGAGGTAGGATGTAACTTTTTGGGGGAATGTATCATGCGGAATCAGCAAATGGCACCACTGGGTAGTTATAGCTAGCACCACATTCCGATAGGAAAAACATTTTTGGGTTTCCTTATAACTTTGTTGCTATGTGACGAATCCTTATGAAACATTCCCAAAAAAAGTATATATATATAAATATATATATGAGTTCACCAGCAACCACTGTCACATTGCCAAACAACGAGTGAACTCATGGGCGGAATTCAGTTTCAATATTTATTAGCAAGCCATATTATGATACTAACATATGCGTTTCGGCATGACACCTTTTCCAATGTATATATGTGTGTGTATACATATATATATTCACTCAAAAAACTATACGTTTTAGGGGTGTTATAGTTAGCTGGACATTTCACTCATACAAAACCATTGAAATTGCTCCTATATAGTTAGTAGAACTAACTATATTTCGCGCACCCGCAATCCACTGCTGATGATGTCACATATTACATCATTCATGACATGGTCAGTGACATCACTGATGACATCTCAAATGACATCACTGACGACATCATCCAGTGAATGTGGTTTGCTTCGTTATTTAAATATGCATTATATATATATAGCAATTTGCATTGAAGAATGAGTGGATATATAAAAATAAATATTTGGATGGAGGATTTAGTAGCAGTGTAATTGACTGTTTACTTGACCAATTTATAGTGTCTCACTAAATATAGTGGATAGTGACTAAACTGTTTGAATATCTGTATCACTTTGTCAGTTGTTGTGTAAACTGGTTCTCCAGTTGGTTACTAGCTATGTGAAAGTCTATATTAGTTATTGATTAGTTAACTGAGTATTTGTATGGGAGAGTGAATGTGTGTGTGGTTCGGTGGGGGGGGGTGTGACTGCCCAAAGATGTGTGAATAGTTCATTCACTAGATATATGAAGTTAAAACTACATGTTCTAACAGTTGTTTGGGTGAGTGAATATCTTTATGGGTGTGGTGATGAGCAAATATATTTCTCAATGGTACATGTCCAACAAACTAGAAAAATAATAGGCAGTGTATGTGTCAGTTGTTGCATATAAATAAGTATACATAAGACTCAATGATTGTGTGAGTGACTGTATGGATAACTTTATACTTGTAATAATGATTTTATAATTCACTAAGTATGACTTACTATCTAAATGTATAGATGAAGTTGTGTTTGTATAAGTGTGTAGCTAAGTAAATATGTAAGTATGATCCATTGTTTGCAGAAGTGAGTAGGATGACTTCATATGTGAATAGGATGTGTGCTGGTGTGTAATGTCGATTTAGGTGTATAAGTATTTTTGATAGTGTTCTATTGTTCATTGACAGCATGTATGAGTGAATCTACAGGTAAGTGATTAGATGTGTGTATACATCTATGAATCACTGAGTGGGTTTTTAGATACTTGTATTGCTGTAACAATGGATTCAAATATGATACTCTGTATTTTACAAAGAGTGATGAAAGATTTTACAAGTGTATGAAAAGGTGTATGTGATTGTCACGTGGATGATGTCATCAGTGATGTCATCAGTGATGTCATTTGAGATGTCATCAGTGATGTCACTGACCATGTCATGAATGATGTAATATGTGACATCATCAGCAGTGGATTGCGGGTGTGCGAAATATAGTTAGTACAACTAACTATATAGGAGCAATTTCAATGGTTTTGTATGAGTGAAATGTCCAGCTAACTATAACACCCCTAAAACTTATAGTTTTTGAGTGAATTTTGAAGGTTTTTTAAATGCTAATTCCTAACTATATAAGGCCTGAAACCTATGTTTTTTTCAGTGAATTTGCAAGGTTTTTTAAATGCTAATTCCTAACTATATAAGACCTGAAAGCCCACCAGGAATCTCCAGTATGCGCCAGGGGACTGCATTGCAGAGAGGTGTAATGAAGCCACGCCCCTTTTTACACCTCTCTGCAACGCAGCACCCGGGCATGTTTGCAGAGGGGGAACTAATTCACCTTGCATACTGGGGGTCCCTGGGGGCCAACTAGCCCACCTTGAACCTGCAGTATGCGCCTGGGAGCTGCATTGCAGAGAGGTGTAATGAGGCCACACCCTTTTTTACACCTCTCCGCAACGCAGCCCCCGTGCATGTTTGAAGAGGGGGAACTAATTCCCCTTGCAGACTGGGGGCCCCTGGGGGCCAACTAGCCCACCTGGAACCTACATATATAAACATATATAATCTGCATATCTATATAAATACAAATATAAATGCATGCATACATATACATATATGCATACATATGCATGTTATTTACATGAAAGTTTTAAAAACACCAATAAAAGCAAAGCTAAAAAGCCACCTCATTACAAACAGAATGGCTTTAACTTAAACGAGGGCGAGATCTATTGCATTTTCAATGCTTGTTTACTTTGGTTCCATCAAGAAGGCATTCAGATGTGTCACACATTTGCCATAAATTCTGAATGTTAGCACTCTAGTTGCTCATTAGATCACTGTAGTAGAGCTACTGCTCACCAGGGAAGTCTGCTGCTGGTATTCAAAGTTCATGTTCAGTCTGCATGTCAGAATTTTTTTATGAAATAGAAGAGGATTTGAGAAGTCACTCAAAATGTGCCCTAATTTTTCTTTCGATTCGATTCAATAAACTTTATTTCGATTCAAAAAGAAAGAATCATAAAAGTATACACAAATTCAAAAGAACAATACACATTACAGAGGTAATTTTAAACATAAAGGTTAAAAAGGTCACAAATGTGGGCTGACATTATTATGAAATACATGTACGGACCATAAAAAATACCAATCTATACACTGTTCTGCTAAATGTAAATCAAAAGATAAGCAATGATTACACTTAATACTGATCAATATCGATTTCTGATAATAAGTGCCAGTCTAATAAAGCTGAGCACAGCACTACATATAGCTGGAGTTGATAGGGACTCTAGATATTCAAATCCCTCTTTGTAAAAGCAGGATCCAAGAGTTAACAAAACAGGTTTGATGAATCGGTTTCTTGGATCTTTGTACAAGTTACAGAAAAGAATTAGATGCAAGGTATTTTGTGAGACTTTGTTATTACAAGGGCAAGGGGGTAGACTCTCACACCACCCCACTTGCTTGGGAAAGGCAAAAAGAAAATGCAGTGTTTTAAGGCGAAACCTGGTAAGATAAAAACGCCATTGGGTATGCATAATGTAAGATAGGTAAGGCTGTTGCTGCAGCCTACCCCTATCATACATCACACTCTCACTATTTCTCAACATGCCCAGTCTAGTACGATAGGCCTCTTTTATTTTTTGTTTGGTCTCCTTACCAACTACTTCGGGGTTCAAATAGATGTCTCCCAGGCCTATCTTATGGAAAGTATCCCTGACATATGATAACCATGGGATCTTCGATGGGGGTGTTCAAGCTTAAGGCAATCTGGCAGAATTTCCTTTGTGAGTTTCAGATCTTCGAAACTCCAAACCTTGCTCCAAAGCAGCAAAGGGAAGACACGAATAGTGTCGCTCACAAATTCAAGGACCACCTCAGTATGACAAAAGATGTTAGAGGTGCCGGATGGGACAGCTAGGAGGCGCTTTATACATTTATTTTCCATAATTTGGATTTTATTGCAGTTTTGTATCCCCCATACGCCTGCGCCGTATGTTACAACAGGGATTTAGCTTTATATAAAGTTTTTAATTCTGCAACCGGCTTTTGACCCAATTTGCTGAAAAGCGCAAAAGAGCCTCTATAGATTGCGTAGTCTTTTGAACGCGAGCTGATATTAAATGATCCCAACTCAAGGTTTTATTGAATAAGTTCCCCAGATAATTAAAACTATCAACTTTCACAATAATTGAGTCCTTCACCATGAGCCTGCGAGATTTTACACCTATCGGTCCGCAGACCATTGCAAAGGACTTTGTGAAATTGACCCTTAGATCTAAACCTTGCATAAAAGCGTCAAAAGCATTCAAACAAGTTTGCATGCTATTGGCTGTTAGGGTCATTAACACTGTGTCATCTGCATAAGATAACATCGGTATCCGTTTACCATTTACCTGTGGGAAATCAGCACCACTTTTCAACAAAAAACCTTCAAGACCGTTAGTGTACACCAGGAACAAAAAGGGCGCCAAATTACACCCCTGGCGGACACCTTCGGTCGATGGAATGGGCTTTGTCTTCTCCCCACCTGGACCGAATCGAATCCTCACTGTTGTGGCCGCAGTCTACAGAGAAGGGTAACCAATTTTTCTTTCTGAAGCACTAATCATACTTTCTATGGCAAAATGAACCCCCTCATTTTGTTCCTTTTTAAAATAAATGTTTTCAGACTTACCACTTCATTCCAATCAAGATGGCTTCTGGTGTGCCATACTTTTGTCATAAGTAAGACTGTTAGCGCTCTAGTTGTTCTTTAGAACACTCTGGGACATTCTGCCATTGGGCTATACTTGGGCTACATCTGGGTGATATTTGGGCTACATTTGGGCTCTTTTGTCTCTGGTGGCCATCTTGGGAGACTGCATGTCAGAATGTTTTAATGAAATAGAAGAGGATTTGAGAAGTCACTCAAAATGTGCCCTAATTTTTCTTTCTGCAGCACTAATCATACTTTCTATGGCAAAATATACCTCCTAATTTTGTTCGTTTTTAAATTAAATGTTTTAAGAGTTACCACTTTATTCCAATCAAGATGGCTTCAGGTGTGCTATACCTTTGTAATAAGTAGGACTGTTAGCGCTCTAGTTGTTCTTTAGAACACTCTAGGAGGCTGCAGTAGAACACAAAGGAATCAACTGACAGTCTCTGTCCTTGTTGGATGTACATGTTTTACTGAGAATGTCAGACTTCATTCTCACATGACTGAGAAAGATAATGTGAATTTACAGAAAATATGCTTTCAGTTTAGCTTATAGATCCCCTTCCAAAGCACCGTGGGAAAATCATGAGATAATAGTTTTCTTTCAAACATGATTCATGATATCCCAGCAGAAGGCTTTTTCACATGGTAAAATCACCTTAGAACACACCACAATTCCTAAAATGAGTATGGTACCATCAACAAATGATTTATAATGTAACTAAAGTCCTAAAACCTTCTATTAACTACAATGAGGTGCTATCATGTATATTGGTCCCAAGATGGCTGCCAACACTTCTTGGATGAAGTGCTGACAGCCAATCAGATCTCTCGCATACCCCGCGATTTTTCCAAAAAATTGGGGGAGCCTGGGGGGTCCTTGAGGGACCCCCTGAGCAGGCCTAGGGTGTCAGGGTGCTTCTACCCTGCCCCCTTTTTGAGTTCTACACATTTGTTTTTCTGCTTTCCTATGCCTCAATCTACCGAGGTACAAGATGGCTGCCAATAATTTCTGTTTTGGAGTGTTGACAGACATTGGCAGCCAATCAGAATGCAGCTCGTACTCGGGAAGGTATAGAGTACAGTAAGCTTACAGTAAGCTTATATAGATATATACATTTTTTCAAATTCAATTTTCTCAACAACTACTGGAGGGATTTACACCATTTAAACAAAAGGTGGTACTGCGTACCAGTCCCTACCATTTTGCCAAGTTTGGTGTAATTCCGTTCAGCGGTTCGGGCTGTAGCCGTGTCTAATCGTCCTATGGAAAATAACATGGGGAAAACATGTTTTGGGACCCCCCTTTTTTCTCAGCCCCCACTTGACGAATCCCCCCAAAACTTTCAGGGAAGGAGCGGAGCGGAGTGGGCCATCTTCTTTGAGAAATTCGCGGAGATTCATCAACCGGCGCCAAAGTTATTGAATGTTGCGGATTTCCTATGGAAACTAGGTCCTAACTATATATGCCCACTGGAGACCGCCAGTAGGTAATATATATATATATATATATGTGGGTCGGAGGGATCCAGAAGGAGTGTTTTACACTGGATATATATATATGTATATATATATATATATATATATATATATATACACATATATATATATATATATATATATATATACATATACATACACGAACACCCACACACAATACCCTTTCAGGCTTAGAGTGCTGAATAAATTATGCAAAAAACAAGCAGAGAACTCTGGGTAGTATTCAAGTTTAGGTGTTGAGCAGGTCCTGTACAGAGCACCCATCAACACCAGCGACGCTCTGAACTGGTTCACCTCAAATGTCTGTTTTTCTAGCACAGTGCAATCCATGCTGAGCTGTAAAATGACAGAAGCCTTTTACCACTCCAGGCACATACAGGGAGAGTGTCACAGTTTTCCTTCGAAGTAGTGGAAAGGGTCGGCTGGGCGTCGTGGACAGACTTTGCTGTAATGCAAAGATCCTGTTGCAGTCTGTCGTGGCTGGAACTTCACATTGGCCCCCACCGCAGCAGTCGATGCTGCTGTATGAAGAGTTGGTTCGCTGGAACTTTCCGTTGGTGGTTGACGGCATGGTCTTGGTGCG
This sequence comes from Lissotriton helveticus, assembly GCF_964261635.1. Taxonomy (NCBI): domain Eukaryota; kingdom Metazoa; phylum Chordata; class Amphibia; order Caudata; family Salamandridae; genus Lissotriton; species Lissotriton helveticus. The sequence continues at coordinate 802,038,930 of NC_136067.1, forward strand.
AATGGGCCCATTCGAGTTTGCGAACAGCCCAAAAACTTCAAGGGAGGCCAGATTGGTCACAATAGGGGTTCAGGACTTGGGGTCCACCCCTTAGGGGTCTGCAAATCACTACAGCAGAGGGTAGCAGGGCTCAGGAGGGTCCATCTGCAGGTCCAGGGAGCAAGTCAGCTGGGCATTTGCAGGGAGCCTCTGGAGCTTCTTATGTCCCTGTAGATCAGAGTAGGAGGTCAGATGGCTGACCCCTTCAGTATATTCCACCTGGGATGAAAAGTGCAGGTCCAATCTTAATTCTCATCAATAAAGAGCAGCAGGAATCAGAGCAGCAGAAAGGCAGACCTTGTGACAGCAAAGCAGCACAGCAGTTCTTCTTCTATATTATCCACAGGTCCAGGAATGTATTGGAGAGTTGTTGTCTGACGTCCATTATTTATACCTGGTGCCTCCTTTGTAGTGGTAGTAGTGCTTTTATAGGTTTCCCTTTGAAGTGCATGGGTTTTCTGCTTTCCAGGCCCTGGCTCCAGACTAACTACAGGGGGTATGCAGCTATTTGTATGGAGACAGGACACAACCTATTCAAGTGTAAGTGGGGCTGGGCCCAGCTCTTCCTCCCCATCCTTCAGGCATGGCCCAGCCAGTCCCACCTATGCTCCGCATTGTTGTGACTGTCTAGGAGGAATACATAAAGCCTAACTGTCAACTGAAACCAGTCACGTGACCCAGAGACAGGCTGCAGAAACCAAATGGATAAGGCAGGAAAAAGCCAATTTTTTGAAGTGCCATTTTCAAAATTGTAGTTTAAAATCCTTCTTCACCATACATTAGGATTTTTCATTACAGTATCAAAGGCATCAGACATGAACTGGTTTTCTGTTCCCATTTGGAATTTACACTTACTAAATGTAATAAGGTAACTCCAATGTTATCCCATTGGAGTGTTTCACTACAGGGACTTGTAAAACGTAAAAGTACATGTTCAGCTTTGTAAACACACTGCACCCTGCCCTATAGACTATCAAGGACCTACAGTAGGGTGACTTATATGTATGAAAAAGGAAGGTTTGAGTCTGGCAAAAGGTTTTTTTTGACAGGTTGAAATGACAGTTTAAAATGCACCCACACACCCAGGCACAATGGAGGGCCTGAGACATGTTTAAAGGGCTACTTACGTGGGTGACATAATAAGAGCTGTAGGCCCACTAGTTGTATTTAATTTACAGGCCCTGGGTACATGTGGTACCACCACTTTACTAAGGGCTTATAAGTAAATTAAATATGGCAACTGGCGATAAACCAATGTTACCATGTTTTAAGGAGAGAGCACTGGTTAGCAGTGGTAAAGTGCAAAGAGTACTAACGCTAGCAAAAGCAAGATCAACAGAAATGGAGGAGGAAGGCACAACATTTGGAGGAATACCACCCTAAAGCTGACAGGTCTAACATATATATATCTGTAGACTCAGTGAAAATAAAGAAAAGTAATAATACAGCTCACAACATCTGCACCTTTTGTGGAGAGGTGCCGGGAGGTTCTAAAAAAACCCAGACATAAACATATCCCTATCAGGGAAGGCAGATATAGAAAATCTATACTTATCTTACTTCGACATTTTAGATTTAATATTTTCTCTTCTATATTTGCCTGCCTTAATATTCTGAACTCAATATTTAGGATGCACATCTGGTTTTTCATGACTGGTGCTGGATTTACTACAATTTTTTTTTTTTGCACTAGTAACTTAAACTCGTAAATTTGCTCCCCCATTTTTCAGAAGGTGGAGACATGTAAGTCTACACTTTTAAATAACTTTACACTCAGATTTTATGAACACTCAAAGTATTAAAGTTACTCAAATGTGTAAGAGTAAATTACTGTATAAATTACTCACAATTGTAATTTAAGTTAGTGAATAGCCCTGTGTGTTTTCAATCATTGGTCCTTTAGTTGAGGGATAAATCACGTATGTGTACCTCTGTGTATATACCTCTTTTCTTTGTTGTCATGCTTGGAGCATGTGGGAATGTGACAAAAGATGTATCCTGCTGTTTCACGGCATATGTTAATTGCCAAACAACTTTGCAGTCCATGGGCCATAAGATGCTGATTGTGTCTCCCGATTGTGTCTTCAGTGACTCTTGTAGCATAGTATAATAGTGTAATTAGGGGCATTGACTCTGCATTCATGGCATGAGGCATGTGTTTCTGGTTTAAGGTGTGTGACATAATGAGGAGTATAGGAGAATGAGGCCTTTGACGGTGTCCTTGTTGAATACAATCTCTCAATGCATTCCTGATCAGTATACATATTTGGATTTTCTGAGGCACTACATACCCAATTCCTGTCACCTTAAAGCACTTCGAGGGAAGTGCTCAAGAACAAATTCAAGGAATATTGAGCGATTTGAAAGGAAAATACAATGCTGGAGGTAACGTAAGACATTTGCAGTGACAGTTTGTAAAATGGGATCCTTCAGATGTACCTTAGAATTGTATGCATCTATGTATATGTTTATGTATTTACGTGGTATTTGTATACCTCGAACACAGCCTAGAGGCAGGGGAGTGCTGTACTGCCTCAAAGGCAAGCATACAATCAATGAGTGATAGTTTAGGTAGCTGAATTCTAGGAACAGCAGTACATTATTACTCTAGTGTGATGTTCGAGTCTCAGCAAGGACACTTAACATCCTGTGATTCTGAGCAAATCATGTAATCTCCCCTTACCTAACAGAACATGAATGTGTCCGTCTGTAACACAAGTGGTGCTCATGTAAAGTGCTCTGATACCTTCGGGTGTAATTCACGCTATATAAAACTCCCCCAAAAAATGTAATGTTCTTTAATGTGGGGTGTCCTGGACTGTTTCCTACATTGGAGCAGAGCTGGGGTACTCCTTATGAATATAGAGATGTTGTTCAAGATACTGGGTGCTTAAATGAAAAAGAACTGCTGTCTTATTTTCTATTTTTACCACTTCTTAGTTTCCAGTCTGAATGTGTCCTGGCTTTGGATGTTCCGACAGCCACCAGTGATGGTGTACTTTTCTACAAGTTAAGCAGGGGTGCTGCTCATGGAACCTTACATTGATGGATGAAAAGTTTTACATAACAGGATTGGAGATATAGAAGTCAGTGTATGTCGTTTAACATTTGTAAAGGAATTATCGATTGATATTTAGCTGTTTATGGAGTCGACTTCACTGTCAACACTAATGCAGTGAAGAAGTAGGATAAAAGAACGTAGGGGCACATTTAACAAGCCACCTTGATGTGCTGCATGAAAGGGCAGGAATCCACTGCATTTAATATCATACAGCACATTCCTGCCCTATCCCTGCACTGGTGCATTCTTGGCTGCCTCGCCTTCCTGCACAAAAACAATCTTCCAGGGCATTTTCCTCTTTCTATGTGTGCTGCAGAATAGCAAGAGGAAAAACGTGAGGAAAAATGAAGATATTTCTCCTTTTTACGCCTCATCAGGGGAGGCGCAGCATTTTGACGCATTCCCAGGTCGAACACAAATAGTAAATCTGAGACTGCGCCAAAATCCATGGATGGATGCGTGGGAGCTCCCAAGATCCACCCATAGAACGCCTCCCTGGGGCAAAGTGACACAACACAGCAATTTGCACTCCGTTGTGTTACTCTAGATTTATCAAGCAATTCAGGGTCACGCAAGGTGTCCTTGCGTCGCTTGATAAATCTGACTTTATTGTTGCATCGCCCTTGCTTCCCCTTGCGTGGCACACAGGCGATGCAACAACAATGATAAATATGCCCCTTCACGCATATTAGAAGAAGGTGGAAAGTTTACCAAAGACTTGACCCATTAACATGTGGAGATCTCCTGCCAAATCTATTTAGATTTCAAGGTAAAATGGAGGTATCTTGGAGAAGATGATTGTTCGATGGGATTGACACATGGAAGGTTACAGTATAGTGAACCAAGTATCCAACACAACTCTTGTTTTCCGAGCACAACTAATGCTTGCTGGTGGTGAGAGTAGGCAGAAGGAGGTAACGGTAAAGGAGCCAAGTTGTCTTTGTAGTAGTGAGAAGTAGTAGTATTTATATTCTTAAATGTTCCATGGTGAATCCATTCTGAATTCTGATTTGTATTGTCATAAAACTATGTGGGTTTTATGTGTAAATCAGAGTCACCTTTGTTATTGTAAAGCAGGTAATAGCTTGTACCAAATGAGCACCGAGGGCCTCGATTCCAAGTAAACACAATTCCTGTTTTATTTGAAAAACATTCATTTTGCTCAATACTATATTACAGAGTGGGTACAATTGGGCATCCTGGGGATTTACTTTACCAGACTATTTTTTTAGCTGTTAAATCCTGTAAGAATTTTGTGAGTAAATGTCCGAAAAAATTAGCTTTCACACCTCTGAAAGGGAGAAAACACGTGCAAATTGTACAGTATGCTCCATTCTGTGAACCGAAAATTGGAATTAGGTGGACATTGTGCATTTAAATATTGAAACGCACGCATTCGGTATTTGCCACATGGATGATTTGGACCCGACTTGTGAACAGGGGCAATTTTGCAGAGAATAAACTTGTCTTCTATCATTGTATTTTTAAAACTTGAAAATGTGCATAACTAATGCCTGGCCGGTGAATACCAAACTTAGTTTTAAAATGCCTTGACGAAATGTCACAACAAGATGAGAAATCTAAACAAATGCACAGCGGCATTTGGAGCTCGGTTAAACCTAGCATTTTCTCCTTGACTAAACGGTTTGCTGGATTGGAGATGTTCTCTGTGAAAAGCATTATTACTTGTAAAAACATTTCAACTAACCCTTTTTAACCCCGCCTTGATTGCAAGGCCTTGTCTCGGAGAGATTGTTTTTTGGCAAACCTGTCCCCGGGACAGGATGCAAGGACAACAGCTCTGCTTTGCATTATCTGATTGGGCGCCCGCGTGCCGTGACCTCCGCTGCTATCAGAACTGCTGAGGCCTATAAACCCTTAAGTGAGCGGCGCGCGCCGAGTTCGTTTTGTTGTATCAGCACAAAGCCAATAAAGTCAGCTAAGATGGCCACTTTCCTTTGGAACAGCATTTTTCATGGTCCAGGGAGCTGGAATAGAGAGCCAGCAAAGGTGATCCTCGAGTTACAGGCAGAAAACGTGCAGTGTCTTGGAAGCACTTTTGCACGTTGCACACATGTATTTTAGATGTATTTTTCTTTTTAAAGATGCCTGGAAAAAAGGGTAAAGAACAGTTGAATCCTTCGCTGCAAAAATGTTTGTCTTCTCAACTATTGTAAAAATAATTCTCTTGGGAAAAAATATCCGCATACTAAGGTAGAAGAGGCAGAAGTTTCATTTGTATGTTCTTTTGTGGAATAATTATGGTAGTTTGTGGTTCAGGCACCCGAAAAGGTGGTACCCATAGTAACGATGATATGGACCCTAATGCAAACAATTAAAATGTGCACCTCTGACCTCTGATTACGTATTGAGGGACAATAGTATGAAAGTGGGGACCCCCTCTCAATTTACTTTTAGCCAGGGAAAAGAGGGGAAAATTGTTACTTTTTGTACGTATTGAGGGACAGACATAATAGGAGTACTGGTGCCCCTCACACACAGGGCTTTAAGTGGAATGAAAAAAGTGGTGTGGGGTCTCTCAGAGGGGCGTGGCCAATGTAATTAAGGGCGTGGCTTAAAAACCTGTGAGCTAAAAATCTGTGTTTAGCATTGTGTGCCGCCCGACTGGTATTTTGATGTTCCTGTCACGGCATCGAGATATATGATACAACAAGTAATAATAATAATAATAATAATCCACATTTGTAAAGCACACAATCACCCGTAAGGGTCTCTAGGCGCTGGGGGCCGTCGGGAAGATTAAGCAAGCTGTTGCCCAGAGTCACATGGTGCAGGGCTAATCTGCCGCCGGTGCCGGGGATCGAACCATGATCTCCAGAAGCCGGAGTCAGTCGCCCTAGCTGCGGCGCCACACCTCTTCCAGTAACATCATACCTACAACAAGTCAGGACTATTGGCTTTGCCAATGGTTGTTAGTTGCATAACATAAATAAGCAGCAACTATGGCTTGCATATAATATTGAAAAAGCTTCCACTTAACGCCCTGGTGACACCATGACTATGTTGCTGCTCCTGAGTTTCAAAAAGAGAAGGGAAATCCTGAGAGAAAATGACTCTGTAAAAGATTTTACCTTCCCCTACAACGCTCGTAACTTCTCCACTAGTGCGAAGTGAGTAGTGTGAGCATGCGCACATCGATGTGCCTGCTGTCACTAAAGTCCGGAAAAAAGCGGGCCGCCTCTGCCAGGGCACATAACAGAGCCCGATGGAGACCCGTTTCGTGGCCCCCTTTGAAAAACTGACGGTACTCAGCACCTGTGAGACCCAGCCCACTTAAAGCCCTGCTCACACCTCTGAAGCATGGTGCCACTGCAACTGCTGCACTATTTGTAGCTACGTGCCTCCTAAAAAGTTAGGATTTTCCAAGTGCCAAGGTGTAGTTTCAATGTTCTGTGGAACATTCCACAAAAGTCTATATCGTCCTTGTTTCAAAGACAACTTGACAAATGCTTTTATTAGCCAAAAACAACAAAAAACAATGACATCTACATCTCAGGTGTGCTCTGCTGGCTTTATTGCCATTTTAATTCAGGACCATCTGCTGCCTATTCTAGTAAAAGAAGGTTGCACGCTGTAAAAAATAGCGAGGCAATCGTTTTATCATTTTTTGCATAACTGTTTGAAGCTGCAAAGTGCAGCAGAAAATCTGGCCTGAGGGAAGGTTTCTTTTCATCTGACAGGCCGCACATTTTTTCCCATTGCTTGGCGATTAGCAGAGCCGAGAAGGCATCTACTCAGCAGCGGGAGCTGCTCATGCGACATTTCTTGCTTCACTTTGTTGCACTTTGCACCGGGTGAACTTCCTTCCTGCTGTGACTTGAAACAAACTCATTAGCCAGGTTCATGAGACAGAGCTGCCGTCGCAGAGGGCAGCTCGATCAAGACCCCAGCGTGCTCATTTCATGGTATAATTCGAACAACTTCTTTTGTCTACGTTTTTTTTTGTCGCCAGCTGTTTGCAGTCTTTAAGAATTCAATCTATTTACTTCCATGGCTCTAAAACAGTCATCTCAAAAGTCGAAGATCCTTCCACTTATAGACCCAGATTGACCAAACTTTCACACAACCCAAAGTTGCAAGACATTTTGCTGCGCTGCGTGAAAGGGCAGGAATGTGCCATTTTAAAACATATTATGCATTCCTGTCCTCTCCTTGTGCTGGTGCACTTTTGGCTGCCTAGCACCAACACATGCACCCTTGAGCCATGGTGCAAGGGGGACTGCCTGGACACCTTCCAACACAAGGGTGACAGCATGGAACACTTTCCCACACAAAAACATCCCTCTGAAGCTTTTTCCTCTTTCTATGTGTGCTGCAGAATGCAGCACACATAGAAAGAGGAGAAACGAGTAGAAATAAATATATTTCTGGGAAGGCACAGGATTTTGACACATTCCCAGATTATCCACTCATGGTAAATCTGGGAATGCACCAAAATCCATGGGTGGAAACATGGGATCACCCGCGACCTACTCGTGGAACATCTCCCTGGCGCAGAGTAACACAAGACAGTGACTTGCGCTGCCTTGCATTACTCCCAATTTAATGAGCACCACAGCACCACGCATGGTGGCCTTGCGTTGCTTGCTAAATCTGACTTCAGAGTTACATTGCCCTTGCGTTACATTGCGTGATGAAGTGGCAACACAACACTATGATAAATCTGCCCTTTAATGCCAAGCATCCCTAAAGCTGAATAGATGAGATATTAAATGATATTAAGATACTGTTCTTTCATAAATTTCATAAGTATGCAAAATTACCTAACCTCAGTATCAGCTGACTATTTCCTTAATCAATCACAGATCCAGATGTCCCCGTATGTGTTGGAATGGCTCTCCGTAAGCCAATTGCTGTATCAATTTGTGACTGGACACCTTCCAAATTCTTTTTTTTAGCGTGACAAGTCTGATTTTATGAACACTGTTATGGAAGTGAAATCAGTTTTTATTGTAAACCTGACATAGCAGCTGTGAAATTATCTCCAGCAATTAGGCTAACAGAACTAAATAGTGCAGTTTTTCACGCTAGTATGTGATAGGTTTTAATTCTTTGTCAGGCTCATGCTGGTGGCCCCACATGGTTTTCAATTCTCTAAAGTAATTATTGTCAAGTACACGTTTAAGCTGAAGTTTCTTGGTGTTAAAATTACATTTTTGTACTTTACTGTGCGGAGGGGAGATCATGTAGCTGAGGATGGGAACCAGGGCTGGCTAGGGTAGGACTGGTACATAAAATAGCTCGGTGCACCAAAAGAAAAGTGGCTCTCTTTAGCGAACCAGATAGCTAAATAAAAGTAGCCCACATTTGCACATCTTGCCACTTTTTAACTTGTAAAATCATGCTGTATGGGTATTTTGCAAGGGATGGGAGATTGCATTTATTGATATTTGCTGCAGGCAATGCTTGTGCTAATATCAAGGCAATCAACAGTAAAAAAACAGCCCAGCTGGCCATGCAACAGGCCCACAAACTGCTATAAAACTGGTCCACACACCGATCTGTCAGACCAGCCCATCAGGTGCTGCCTGATTTCTCCATAGGCCAGCCCGGCCCTGGGGTTGGATCTTCTTTTGACTGCTGCCACTCATTAGAGCAGAATCCCCCAAAATGCAAGTAAATGGCCTTTTACTTAGGTAACAGAGAGTACTCTAGTGGTAAAATGCCTCTTTGTCTGGAGTTTAAAAATACTTGCACCGTTTTTGATGGGGGCTACTTGAGATGCTCCACACGTTTTTTACAAATATGTTTTGACAAGCTAGAAATGGTAACTTAATACAACAAATAACAAGCAATGGCAAAGGCAATAGGTCTGGCATTGGCTTCCAGACTTTTTTTTGCAATTCTTTTGTTTTGTTTTGCCATGTTTTTTTTCATAACTTTATTATTTAAAAAGATGCAGGGCCCTTATTAAATCTAAATCTAAAAAACACAATAACGGCCAAAGTCAAAAGTGTTTTCCTAGTTTCAAAAAAAGTACACATTAAATTACCATGGTACACCCGGTACTGAAGGGCACTAACTTGTTTGTGGATGTGCTCCTAGTTAAAGGGCTACATGCTGTAACTCATAGTGAAGTCAGTCATTGGCTGCAGTGGGCGGACATTGCCCCTTTATGCAAGGAAGAGTAGGTGGGCAAAAATGTGCCGGCCTGTCTGACATGGAAAGCATGTCAGAGAGCTTGTTTGGGGACCCCCAACAGGACCCCCTTGCTTGTACGGCCTCCAGTTGGGGGCCGAGGGGGCACCCATGGTGCCCCCTGTTGATCCGTGCACCCCGTGGCAGGCACCTTGAGGTGCCTGCCCCAGGGTGCAGGGATGAACAACACCTTCCATTGCCCTATGGGAGCATGTATTACAGACAGTTTATGGCCTTAATGCATGCTCCCATAGGGAAATGTCGGAATGCGACCGAACAGTATTCGGTCGCATCCTAATGAGGCAGGCGGGACCGCCGACCGGAGGTCAGTCGGTCCCGTTTACGAGACAGTGTCGGACAGAAGCAACTTGGCCCAACATCGCAATTGCTCCCTTAGTGATTCAGAAATAGCTATTGCTTACGGCTATTGTGAAAGCTACTTGTTAGAAATGGGGGTCTCTAGTTGGAAGCAGTAGGTACCTTTGTCCAAATAGGAACCCTTGCTTCTAGTCAGGGTAAGGGGAATACACATCTAAAATAACCCTTGCTCATCCCCTTGGTAGCTTGGCACGAGCAGACAGGCTGTTCTCAGAGGCATTGTGTAGGACTTGGCCCTTTTTGGCTAAAGTCCCTAAACTTTTTGCTTTCCCCCAGACCTTTTTCTGACATAGTGTTGGCAACTTAGATGCTTTGGACACCTTACCACTGCTAAACAGTGTCAAAGTGTAAGTGTTCCCTGTATGAAGTAATGGTAATTGGTGGTCCTTGATTGGTATGTTTGCCTTACTAAGTGATGTCCCTAGTAAAGTGCACTATGTGCGCCAGGGCTGGTAATGCAACTGCTACTAGTGGGCCTGCAGCACTATTTGTGCCACCCACACAAGTAGCCTTAAAAAGGGAACTCAGGCCTGCCATTGCAGGGCCTGCGTGCAGTTTATTAATCTGCCATGGGGTTCTGTCAAGTGCATTCAGGCCCGGACTGGCCATAGCCGGCACCGGGCAATCCCCCGGTACGCCGCAAGGGTGGGGGCCGGTTTTGAGCTCCTGGGGGCCGATTTTGTTAAAGGGCCGTTTTTGCAGCACTATTTGTGCCACCCACACAAGTAGCCTTAAAAAGGGAACTAAGGCCTGCCATTGCAGGGCTTGCGTGCAGTTTATTAATCTGCCATGGTGTTCTGTCAAGTGCATTCAGGCCCGGACTGGCCATAGCGGGCACCGGGCAATCCCCCGGTACGCCGCAAGGGTGGGGGCCGGTTTTGAGCTCCTGGGGGCCGATTTTGTTAAAGGGCCGTTTTTGCAGCATAGCTGCAAAATCGGCCCTGCAACAAAATCGGCCGAAAACCGGCCCTAGCAAAGCGCTCAGCGGCACCTCCAACCCCCCTGAGTGGGGAGGGGGGCCGGCCGAGCACTTTGCCAGGGCCGGTTTTGGTTCCCAGTCCGGCCCTGAGTGCATTCACTTGCCAGACCTTACCCTTCCCTTTCTGTGTACATTAGACACACCTATGGTAGGTTGAGGGTACCCCCTGGACAGGGTGCAGTGCATGTGAAAGGTAGGAAATGTACTACGGTGTGTGTCATGGCCTGACAGTGAAATAATCTCCATTTTCGTTTTTCACTGTTGAAAGGCCATCTTGCCCATAGGATAGAATGGAAAGGCTGTGTAATATGTTTTCCAGCCTATCATCCCAAGGGCTTAAGATGGAAAGATGAAGTTTAGTATACCTGAACTCACAATGTAATAACACATCTTTTTATGAAGGTGGTTTTTGCATTGTATGTTCAGAAGCGACTCATTTAGAAGTGGCCTAGTTTTGTGCTCTAACATTTCTGTGTGTCTCTGCCTGGCTGTGGATTGGCTCAGCTCCTGCTGAGTGTTTGAGAATCCAGACCCCCATTAATCAAGGGAAGAGAGGTGTCACTGGCAGGGAGGCACCCAGAACTGGTTTCAACAGGAGACAGTGCCCTCTGAAGCACAAAGACTTCACAGCCATTGAGGGGTATAACTATGAGAGCTGAAGCCCCTGTACTTTGGAGAATGGCTTGATCAAGTATGAACAAGACTGCAGCTACTTCGTGGTCAAGAGGACCTTTGCCAAGGAAGAAACAACTGAAGGACAGGCCTGACCCTTGCTGGGCGATCTGAGGCAGGCCTGCAGTTTGCTGTTTCAACCAAGGAAAGGCTAATGGGGCTTTGCTGTGTGTTGTGTCCCCCTGCTTGGAGGACTCTGCTGTGTGCTGTGTCCTGAAGTAACTATTGCCAAAGGCCTGAGGTGAGCTGGCTCCCTGTTTGGAAACACAGGAACATAAAGGTTCCAGGAGAGTATCAGCGGTGCTGTGGGAGCGTGCCTATTGCAGTCTGAGATCCTCATCGAAACTGCTTCTGATTGTGGGCACCTGTTGTCCAAGTGAGTCTCAGTGACGCTTTGTGCGTGTGATTTGTGCAGCACTGAGACCTTCAGGGGGATTGGCCTGTGATCGGGGGCACCTGGAATCCAAGCAAGGATCAGCGATGCTGTGTGTGTGTGCTTTGTGCAACCTCAACCCCGTTGTGAGGATTGTCCTGTGAGCGTGTGCGTTGTGCACTGTGAGACCTACGTGAGGATTTGCCTTGTCATCATGTGCACCAGAATCCAAGTGAGTCTCATCGATGCTGTGAGCGTTTGTGTTGTGCACTGTGAGACCTTCGTGAGGATTTGCCTTATTATCGTGTGCACCGGAATCCACGTGAGTCTCATTGTCGCTGTGTGCGGGTGCTTTGTGCACCGGGAGACTTTCGTGAGGATTCGCTGTGTTCTCGTGTGCAGCAGAGTAAAGGGAGTCTCAGTGACCCTGTGTGTGTGATCTTCGTGCAGCCTGAAACCTGTGTGTTGAGTGCCCAGGGATCGTGCACCCAGAGTGAAGGAAGACTCAATGACGCTGTGTGCATGTGCTTTGTGGAAGCCTGAGATCTTCATAAGTGAAGCATCCTGGACCGGCACTCCTGGAGGAGCTGTGTTGCCGGCCCGAGCCGCAGTTGCCTTTTCACCAAGCTGCTTGGAGTCCCAGCCACAGGACAAGGAGAGGAGAGTGGGTTTGTGCCCCCAGATAACGTTTGTCGACTCCTGGGGCGGGGCGCGGGCTAGGAGGGAGACGCTCTGGGGCTCTCTCTCGTGTTGGCAGCGCAAGCCTCTGCTTCGGCTCGTTTCAAGGCCTGTATTGCCAAAGGGAGTGGCCGTACAGGGGCTGGAGGGCGAAGCTGCACTTTGGAATTACATCGTACTGTGTTGGGGCAACTGTGAGAGGCTGACTAAAGGTCATTAGAGGAGGCGGAGAGACCGCCTAAGGGCCGGTGATCAGGGCCTGAGTGTACTACGTAGTATTCGATTTCTGAGAGCAGAGTACCTGACTGACGTATTACACATTGCAACATTTCTGTATAACAAACTCCTTGATTGTTGTATGACGCATTGGCTTGATCCTGCATAACAAACTACCTGATTAACGGATTGCGCATTGCATTATTCCTGCATAACGAATTACCTGATTAGTGTATACACATTGCCTTATTATTGCAGAACGACATATCTGGTGGTTGGATTACGCATTGCATTATTTTACCTAGCAAAGTGCCTGATTGTTGCATTACGCATTGCATTCTTTTCCTTGCAGAGTGTCCGATTGCTATGTTACGCATTAAAGTATTTTTACACTGCAAAAGTACCTGATTCTAGCATTACAAACTGTATGACATGTGGTTAGGAGTACAGGAGAATGTTTTGAAGTGCTCATTAACATCGCCAGAACGTACAAGGGCTGGTTGGCCAAACAACCGGCCAGGAGAAATATTACACACCGCATATGTTGGTGTTATAATTTGTGGTCTTATTGTATATCTTTTTACATAAAGGTTATACTTGTTTTATAAAACTCGCGTGGAATCTATTTGTAGTGTCATCATTGGGTTATTGTGAGCATGGTTGTGAATACTTTACACATTTGCCTTGAAGATAAGCCTGGCTGCTCGTGCCAAGCTACCGATGGGGTGAGCGGGGCTATCTAAGAAGGTGACCTTCCTTTCCTTGAAGTTGGAAGGTGGGTCCCTACTTGGCCTAAGGTACCTACCTCATCCAACCAGGGATCCCGGGTCTAACACAGTGTGTAAAGCATTTGTGAACACATACAGTAATACAGTGAAAACACTACAAATGGACACCACACCAGTTTAGAATAATAAGTAATCTTTATGTAAACCAAAACAAGACCAAACGACAAAAATCCACAATACAGTAATAAAAATATGACTTTCAGATGGTAGGTAGAAATAGTTCAGTTCAAAGCAAATTACAGATGCAACACTTTTCACAATTTTCACGCAAAGTACCTTAGATGCGTCACGCACAAAACAAAAAGGGTCTCAATGAAGGTGATGCATCAGTTCCTTACACTCAGAGAAGGTGATGCATCAGTTGCTTGCTCATGGGGAGATGATGCATCAGTTCCTTACTGCTGTGCAGGGGAGGTGATGCGTCGGTTCCTTACCGGAGAGGAGGTGATGCGTCGCTTACTTACTGCGTGGGGAGGCGATGAGTAGTTTTTGTACTGCGTCCCCCAATGATGCAGCTGACTTGGTGCCTCAATGTAATGCAATGATAAGGGATGATGCGTGGATCTTGCGTCAGAATCGGCACAGTGATCTCGGACTTCGGAGACTGGTGCCCTTGATGAGGTGTGTGGCGATTTCATGGAGCCGTGGGCAGGCGCTGAGACCATTTCTTCAGCGATGAGTCGGAAACAGGTGCGTTAATTTTCTAGCTCCTAGTGGCAAACAGGTTCCAGAGGTCCAAAACAAACAGCAGGCACCTCTTAGCAGGAAAGAACTCCCAGCAAGGAAGTTCAGGGGAGCTGGTGGTGAAGTCTTTGTGTCCCGGAGACTTCAGAACAGGAGGTAAGCTCTTCTTCAAGCCCTTGGAGCTCTTCCTCAAGCTGGGGACACAGCAAGCAGCAAAGTCCCTTTCCCTTTCAGTGGCAGAAAGTAGCCACTGCAGGCCAATTCCAGACAGCAAACAGTACTGGGGCAGTACTCCTCCTCAGTTTCCCCAGCTCATCTCCTTGGCAAAGGTTCCTCTTGATTTCCCAGAAGTGATCTAAATGTCTGGGGTCTTGGCCACCCTTTTTACAGCAAAATCATGTGTTTTCTGAAGGCAGAGAGTGTCTGTGCCCAGCCAAAACCAGTTCTTTCCTCACTGATGCAGCTTCCTGGCAGGAGGTGGAGACAGCATTGAGGAACACAGAACAGGCCCAGCCAGGTGAAAGTAAATCTCCTCCCCTACTCTAAATGCAGACTAGGTCTATTCAGCCCTGCCCTGACTCATCAGACTCTCTGGAGCCACTGCACCTCCCAGTCCCTGTCACACTAAAGCCAGACAGTCAATACACATCCTGGCGGAAGCACACTAGATGACTAAGCTAGAAAATACCTACTTTCTAAAAGCGGTATTTTTAAACACAGAATGTAAAAACCACAGTCACTAAAAGATGCATTTTAACATTCTGAGTTCAGGCATAACAAACTTTATGTTCCTACCTTGTTCCCAGGGCTAGATATGTTTATAAGATGTTATAAACAAACTCCCCTTTCTATCCTATGGGAGCAGCTAGCCTTGAAATGGTGAAAAACTAAATTTGCAGTATTTTACTATCAGGACATGCCACACACATCAGGGAATGTCCTACCTTTCACATACATTGCACACTGCTCACAGGGGTACCTTGGGCCTACCTTAGGGGTGACTAACATGTAAAAAAAGGGAAGGTTAGGGCCTGACAAGTGGGTGCACTTGTCAGGTCAACATGGCAGTACCAGACTGCACACAGGCTCTGCAAATGGCAGGCCTGAGTTACATTTACAGGCTGCTTATGTGGGTGGCACAATCAGTGCTGCAGCCCACTAGCAGCATTTGATTTACAGGCCCTGGGCACACACAGTGCACTGTACTAGGGACTGACTAGTAAATCAAATATGCTTATCATGGAATCATCAATCCATTACAACAATTTACAAAGGGTGCACTTGCACTTTGGCACTAAACAGCAATGGCAAAGTGCCCAAAGCATCTAGACCAGCAAATCAAAGTTTAACACCCAGCAAAAACACAGGAGGCAGGGGCAAAAATACAGGGGAAACCCGCGCCAATGATGCCATGTCTAACACTACTCCTGAAGAGTAGGTGAAGAACAATGTGCTGAGAGCTGCAGTTTAGGAAACGAGTAAGTACTCCAGTGTTTCACAGTGAAAAATATATCATTTACAGTGTTTCCCAAGTATGGGTAGTTCAACACACATTTGTACTGGGACATCCGAAGATTGTTCTCATAGCAGATGCCTATCCCCAGACAGACCACTTTCTTCATGTATTCAGACCCCTCAGGATATCGAGATTTCGTGAATTGCATAAAAATCGCAAAATCAGTATGTTTATAGAAATCCAGTGATTTTTTTGAAAAGTACCCGCAAACATTGTGCAAAAAAAGAAAAATAGGATAGGATGGACCCGCTCTTCTGTTCTGGCTATGCGCCAGTAAAGGAGGTGTGAAGAACAGGCTAGCAGGCACCAGCCTGTCAAATTCACAAAGTCCCCTTCTGCTGTGAAAATAGCCTACAGCCCACCTCACACGTTTGTGTGCCACCTGCAGACTTTGCAGGCCATTGAAAGGCTCTCCTGCCCCCCACCCTCCACTGCACACCTCTCCCTTGGTCCACACCTTCAAATAGTGTACAACTGGAACCTGATCCAGGGTATTAGCACGCCGCCTGGGATGGTTTTTATATGCCCCCGCTGCTGTCCCCTTTCACCCAGTCTCTGCTGCCCAGGTTATATGAAAACAGAAAGAGCAGGTTTCACATTGTAACCTGCTCACTTTGGCATCTGACATCCTCTAATTTGAGGCACTGTGCTGCTGGAGACTCTGTGTGGTTACAGAGATTGTGACACAGCACAGTCTCGAGCAGAGACAGCACAAGTCTTGCAGTATTTTTGTGGCAGGCACATTTTTGGGCCACAGCAAAAATACTGTGAATGTTGTGGTTGTGGGCTGCATATTTTGCTTTTTTTCACCGCAAAATATGCCACCTAAAGCAGCAAAATCATGGGGGGGTGTCTGTATATTAGACCATTTCTAAAACACACGCAGCTAGTGCTAAGCAAGTCAAGCACCAGTCAATAAACACAAGATGTCCACCAATAAAAGATGGTGGATTCAACTGCAGCAGAGGAAGTGGTCAGTGAAGGTGACATTACCATATGGAAAGAGGTGGTGTACCGTGCTGCCCTCCACTATAGGTATATAGCAAGATTCTGGCCGTCGTTTACAGGTGCTGGCTAAATTCACATACCTAAAGCATTATAAGACATGAAGTTAGCAAACATGCTGAACTTCTGCTGCTTCATCAGTAAAATGGCCGCAGTGTCTGTGAACTGTCAGGGCTCCAATGTCCCGAATCACCAACTAACAGTTGGATAAAAGTGAAAAGCAGCTCTCTTAGTAAATATATTCAATTCAAAGGAGGGTTTCAAGCAGAACAATTATGATTTTGTGTTTCTTTAGTGGGGATCCTTCACTCTCATATTTAAAAGCCCCTTGCGCTGCCGTTGTGTCACTTTTTGTGATGCAACAGAGGTGCAAACCACCTAATCATATTTATGAGGCCAAGCAAAGCCACTTTCCGTGCCTTTGAATAGCCCCATAGTAAGGCAAGCCAGCGCAAATAACTGTGTTGCCTTACTCTGCGAAAGTGAGGTATTCCATGGGAGTTGCAGTGGGTGTTGAATGCAACACCCATGGATTTTGACACATTCCCAGATTTACAAGACCATTAAACGGGGATGTACCAAAACCTTACTCCTCCCCAGGGGAGGCGCAACGTGTAGAAATAACTTTCATTTCTCCTGGTTTTTCATCTTTTTTTGTGTGTTGCATTCTGCAGCACACATATAAAGAGGAAACACCGCCTAGGAATGTTTTTGTGCATAAAGCATGCTCAAGGAGCATAACAATCCTGCATGCAATGCAGGCGCCCTTGCACATGCATGTGTTGATGCAAGGCTGCCAATGCTGTGCCAGTGCAGGGGGAAAGGGCAAGAATGCACCATATGCCATAGATACGGCACATTCCTGCCCTATCACTTTGAAGCATGCAGCACAGCAAGGTGACTTGCTGCCCGTCCCTGCGCCAAATCCCCATAAATAGGCCCCTCTATGTGTAGATGAAAAGATGCTTGGAACACGGCCAGTCTGTGAGCATCTTATCACATAGCATGACTCCACAAGAGGGAGGGGGTTCAAGGCTATTTCTAGGTCTGCTTGTCCCGTATCAAGCAGTCGCGGCTCCTGGAGGGAGTGCTGCGGGGGATGAGCAGGGTGGGGGGTAGTAAACTCCGGCATAGGGCAGACCGGAGTTAAGTACATAAATAAATAAATAAAATGACTTACATTGCTAGTGCTGCAACGCCATTAGCGTTGCATCACGTGCAATGTAATTCATTTTATTTATGTATTTATGTACTTAACTCCAGTCGGCCCTATGCCAGAGTTTACTACCCCCCACCCTGCCCCACCCCCGGTCCGCCCCACCACCCCGCAGCACTCCCTCCAGGAGCCTCTGATTGGTATCAAGCCTATCCCCGCCTGTGAGGGGGCACAAAATGCCTTTCCACCCATAAGTGGCGGGTATTGTACATATGTCTCGGAAGACTCTTTGCGCCGGTTCAAGTTTAATTAAGTAAACAATCAGGCAAAGAAATAAATGAAATTCTGTCTTTTGCATGGGGACTGCCCCCATGCAAATAAGCAAATACCGACATTAAATGCAGACCCTAGCAAAGCTCAGGAGCCTTCTTTTTACGGAAGGTTTGTTGTGGTCCCTATTGTGCTTCAAAAGTCACTGCAGCTATTCTGAATAAAAGGTATGTTGCACTTCTAAAGATGTGCATATTATGAACATAGTGGTTAAATGCGTTTGATAGTATGCACAACTGCAACTCCAGCGTTCAAAGAAATGTATTTAAATATTTACATCTGTGTAATAAACGGAAAGAAAATTACTGGTTTAAAAGATAAATAATTTAAACAGTGTGCTTTTGGATTGCGGTAGCTGGCTCACTTTTACTGAGAAAAGTAATTATAAAAGAAATGTAAAAAGTCACTGCGTCTTGTAAATGCATAAAAAAAATTTCACATTAATATGAGCTTCTTCCCTTGCCATTTTTTCACTCTACTGTGTCCCCTCCCACAAGTTATGAGCTCCTTCAGGCATATGTTGTTTTATGGAATGAGTGACATTGTATGATTTGTTTACATCATTAGAGACAGAATGACAGAAACCATACGCTTTAGCAGTGCGTTACATCTTAACAACAGTTACCTTTAGAATATGATAACTTAGCATATGCTCATACAATCAGCAGAAGTACAAGGAAATGTTCCATCGCTGCCTCTGGAATGTTAATAGATGCTGGTTGCAAAACATGGAACTGGCTTCTGGGACCTGAAGATCCTAGTCCAATAGCCAACAAACATCTACGTGTGGTATCCCCTGATACAGAAAGCAACAGAGAACTAAGGCTAGCAGTGAATAGTCACCCTGTGTCAAGCTTCCACTGCTTGTTGACTTAATTAAATGGAAGAAAAAGATCAGTTGTAACTGTAATTGGAATTGTAAGTAACATTTCTATAGCGCGGCCTGCCACCCAACGGGTATCCTGGCACTGGAATTACCACTAAGGGACACTGTGCGTAACTGAAGGTCTGGTCAGAGGGACTGGAAAATTAGATGTTAAAAGCTGATGGAGCCTGTACGAATTTCAGATATGTTCGAGAGTGGCTCAAATAGATCCCAGACTGGTGGTTCGTAGTTTGTCTGACGCCCACATATCAGGGTGCAGTGTGGATAATGTGAGGTTATATTATATAATGTTTTGTAATGTGATGTTTCTAAATTGTCCAAATTTATTACCATTTGTATAGTCCACATTCTACAGTTTGGATGTCCTAATGACTTCTTAGGACTCAGAAGATGACCATCCAAACTTGAGATCATATGTTAAGGGTATTGTGTTTTTAGAGCATGCACGTTTTTCAGGAACTCTGCAAAATAAAGGGAGTACATCATGATTACAGTGCCACATGTTTGAACATGGATGTACACCTCATCTTATTGTCACTAATATCCATCATTGTAAGATGTCCATCGTTGACAATTTAATATTTAAAGTGACATTTGTTTAAGATTCTGACCTTATTCCTTGAAAGTTAGTGTGGGTTTGCATCTCCTTAAGAAAGAAGGTGTCAATGGGATGGCAGTCATTGGCCTTTCTGCAGTCAGAATGATCACTCAATCATGACCTGAGGGTCTGGCAGTCGCAAAAATCGCCATCCTTTTTTCAAAAATTGGTGGATCTAATAACCCTCTGCAGATCTGCAGAGCCAGCACCAATAATGACTCATGGGTATCCCACTACTTCTCTAGTCAGAGGACTTTGATATATTTCCATGAATTGTTCTGAGTCCCTACAAGTGCTTTGGCAAGCTTTTTCTCCAAGTCAAAACATTGCTTTTAAGATAGCTGTGTTATGCAGCTCGCAAATTGTGCAAGTTAGATATTAATGTCTAATAACTTCTTTCTTATGGATGCCAACTGCAAGCTCTAAAATGGCAAAACTGGGAATATCTCTAAAATGGATAAGAAAATGCCGAAGTCATTCTTCAAATATTCTTTCCACAAACTGGTCAGTTGGTCACCGTACAAGGTATATTCAGAATTACAATCCCCTTTGCCGAATTTCCATCACAAGAGAACGCAGACATCATACTTAAATATAGAAGAATTGAACTATATCTTGCTCAGAGGGTATAGGCATCAAGACAAACAATACAGTCTTTTGGTTTCAGCACTGCAAATACAGCATTTTTCAGGGAGATCAGAATGGGTCTAACTTTCTTCCTCATTGCAGAAGACCAGACTATCTTCTTTAAATGGTGCTGGAAGTTTCTTCAATTATTCAGTTCAGTCCAGGCATAACACAATACAAAACTAGGCTGCCTAATTTAAAATAACATATGAAACCCCATTCTGCGTTTATGTTTAAAATGTCAATGACTGAGTATTCAGTTTTAGTCTCTGATTTTTGGGTTTTATATCATATCCATTAAATTGTTGAGCACATACGGCCACATGCATCAACGGTTCCGTTTGCGATTCCTAATTGCGAAAATTAAGGAATCGCAATTTAGAAATCGCAAACGGCAATGCATGAAAAAATTGCAACTTTTTTTGCGATTCGGTATTTTTCCTTAATTGCAATTCACAATTTGCGAATCGCAATTAAGGAAAACTCTTCCCATTGATTCCTATGGGCCAAGAGGCCCATAGGAATCAATGGGAAGGCATTTACAAATTGCGATTTTCAATTTGCGAATCGCAAATTGAAAATGCAATTTCAAGGGTGCAGGGGGGGTCCAAAGAACCCCTCCCTGCACCACTGAAATTAAACTTAAGTGCAATTTACACACACACATGCCCCAAGGACATGTGTGTGTGTAAAATGTAACTTTAAAAAATGCATTTTTGTGCAGGTTTGAAGGTTTTCGGTAAATTAGCATGAGGTCCAACCTCATGCTAATTAACCGCTTCCAAATTGCTAACTCGCAATTTAAAAATGATCATGCATTGCATTTAAGAAATCTGAAATTGCGATTTCTTACATGCAATCGCAATTTTAGAAATCACAACATGATTGCGATTCCTAAAATTGCGAAATACATGATGCATTCCAATTTTGATAATTGAACTATATCTTGCTCAGAGGGTATAGGCATCAAGACAAACAATACAGTCTTTTGGTTTCAGCACTGCAAATACAGCATTTTTCAGGGAGATCAGAATGGGTCTAACTTTCTTCCTCATTGCAGAAGACCAGACTATCTTCTTTAAATGGTGCTGGAAGTTTCTTCAATTATTCAGTTCAGTCCAGGCATAACACAATTCAAAACTAGGCTGCCTAATTTAAAATAACATATGAAACCCCATTCTGCGTTTATGTTTAAAATGTCAATGACTGAGTATTCAGTTTTAGTCTCTGATTTTTGGGTTTTATATCATATCCATTAAATTGTTGAGCACATACGGCCACATGCATCAACGGTTCCGTTTGCGATTCCTAATTGCGAAAATTAAGGAATCGCAATTTAGAAATCGCAAACGGCAATGCATGAAAAAATTGCAACTTTTTTTGCGATTCGGTATTTTTCCTTAATTGCAATTCACAATTTGCGAATCGCAATTAAGGAAAACTCTTCCCATTGATTCCTATGGGCCAAGAGGCCCATAGGAATCAATGGGAAGGCATTTACAAATTGCGATTTTCAATTTGCGAATCGCAAATTGAAAATGCAATTTCAA
Source organism: Lissotriton helveticus (assembly GCF_964261635.1). NCBI lineage: Eukaryota > Metazoa > Chordata > Amphibia > Caudata > Salamandridae > Lissotriton > Lissotriton helveticus. The sequence goes on from NC_136067.1 coordinate 802,060,625, forward strand.
GGGTGCAGGGGGGGTCCAAAGAACCCCTCCCTGCACCACTGAAATTAAACTTAAGTGCAATTTACACACACACATGCCCCAAGGACATGTGTGTGTTTGTAAAATGTAACTTTAAAAAATGCATTTTTGTGCAGGTTTGAAGGTTTTCGGTAAATTAGCATGAGGTCCAACCTCATGCTAATTAACCGCTTCCAAATTGCTAATTCGCAATTTAAAAATGATCATGCATTGCATTTAAGAAATCTGAAATTGCGATTTCTTACATGCAATCGCAATTTTAGAAATCGCAACATGATTGCGATTCCTAAAATTGCGAAATACATGATGCATTCCAATTTTGATAATTGAACTATATCTTGCTCAGAGGGTATAGGCATCAAGACAAACAATACAGTCTTTTGGTTTCAGCACTGCAAATACAGCATTTTTCAGGGAGATCAGAATGGGTCTAACTTTCTTCCTCATTGCAGAAGACCAGACTATCTTCTTTAAATGGTGCTGGAAGTTTCTTCAATTATTCAATTCAGCCCAGGCATAACACAATCCAAAACTAGGCTGCCTAATTTAAAATAACATATGCAACCCCATTCTGCATTTATGTTTAAAATGTCAATGACTGAGTATTCAGTTTTAGTCTCTGATTTTCGGGTTTTATATCATATCCATTAAATTGTTGAGCACCTTCGGCCACATGCATCAACGGTTCCGTTTGCGATTCCTAAGTTGCGACAATTAAGGAATCGCAATTTAGAAATCGTAAACGGTAATGCATGAAAAAATCGCAACTTTTTTTGCGATTCGGTATTTTTCCTTAATTGCGATTCACAATTTGCGAATCGCAATTAACGAAAACCCTTCCCATTGATTCCTATGGGCCAAGAGGCCCATAGGAATCAATGGGAAGGCCCATAGGAATCAATGGGAAGGCATTTACAAATTGTGATTTTCAATTTGCGAATCGCAAATTGAAAATGCAATTTCAAGGGTGCAGGGGGGGTCCAAAGAACCCCTCCCTGCACCACTGAAACTTAACTTAAGTGCAATTTACACACACACATGTCCCAAGGACATGTGTGTGTGTAAAATGCAACTTTAAAAAATGCATTTTTGTGCAGGTTTGAAGGTTTTCGGTAAATTAGCATGAGGTCCAACCTCATGCACCATGGTACAAGGGTGCCTGTGTTGTAGGCAGGATTCGTTTAGTGCAGGAAGGGGCATCTTCCGGCACAAAAACAATCCATTGAGGCATTTTTCAGTTTCTATGTAGGAAAAAAACAAGGAGAAATAAAGATATTTTTCCTAGTTACGCCTCCCGAGGGGAGGCATATCTATTTAGTGCATTCCCAGGTTTACCAGGTATGGCAAATTTTGAAATGTGTCCAAAACCATGGGATTTGTGGGGAGAACCCAGGTAATGCTCATGGACCACCTCCCTTGCTCAAAGTGGTTTTGAGTGGCTTCATAAATATGACTTAAGAGGTTTGCGTCGTCGTGCATCTACCAAAAGGAATTTCGCTGCGCGCCCTGCATCGCAAAATGCGATACAATGCACGCAACGAAATTCGTTTTATTAATTTAATTGTTTACTTACATGCAATCATCCATATTCCGGTGTTTACCACCCCCCACCCTGCCCCTCTCCCTCCCCACCTGCCTGCCCCACGGAACTCCCTCCATGGGCCGCGGCTGCATGATAAACTGAAGAGGGGTGACTTAAGACAATGCAACAGAAGGATTCGATAGAAAAGTGCATACTGATCTCAAATATACAGCGATGAATCAAATGAAAAGAAAAGAAAGAAAAACACACAAAAGGCTTCCTCGTTTGTGGAAGTAATGGCATGGCATTAGAGGTAATGGGATTCAATTTAGAGTAACAATTTCACTGCAGCTAGTTGGTGGATTGTGTAATTTCAGCACTGGTGGTAGAAAATGTCAGTGCGTTATCTTATGATGCTTTCAAGGCTGAAAACGATTATTTCAATGCTTGTTTCTTGGAGATAAATGTAAGATTGTGCCAAGTTGTACATGGGAAGCGGGAAGCTGAGAATTGTGAGTACGGTTCCCGAACAGCATTTTTAAGGTCTTCTTTTTTATGCACAAGAACTCCAGTGTCAATCCCACTCTCCCTCCGCCTCCACACTTCTTCTTGCTTATGATTCACACATAAACACAAAATATTGCAGGTACTGTTGTGACATTTCGGTAAATTCCACAGTCTGTTTGGTAGTTTAACCTCTTCAGTGCTGCGCGAATTTGGCTGCAGTGCTGAAGGGTAATAAATCATATTGACTCATGACGGAAATGTTCCGTCATCAGCACCGGAGCACCGACGCTGATGACGGAACCGTTCCGTCATGAGCATGGAAGGGGTTAATAACACAGACTAAAACATTGTATTATAAACAATTTAAAAATCAATTTATTTTGCTTTCTTGATGAATGCAACGTTATGAAAGTATTTTGTTATGTATTCTATGTGTTTTAATATGTAAGCAATTTCTAAAAGAAGTGCACTCTCACTCTCTCCAATAACCTTACATCTCCACAAAACCAAATCCGGATAAAAATCTCAGAACCAAAGGTAAAGTGCGGTCCCCAGTCTTCCCCTGGGGAGTTCGAGCAATAGTTGGGACAGGGTGTTAGGTAGTTTAGGGTGTGGGTTAGGGGGTGGGGTTAGGGATAGAGTTAAAAGGGGCCAGGGGAGGAAGTCCTTCCTCTTCCTGTCCCCAGCGCCTTAGGGTATAGGTCACGGAAGTTTGAGGTGTCGTAGGGTAGTTAGGGGTGTCTGGTGCGTACCTGGTCAGTGGGCCTGGTGCAATTTGCCAGCCGCTGGTGCCCCGGTGTGCTGTGTGATTCGAGGCAGTGTCGGTCTAGGAAAGGGCCTTTCTGGCAGAGTATGGGCCTTGCTGGGCGCCTGGAAGCGGGGCCATGACGGAGCCGGATGTGGCGGCGGTTCGCGCCGCTCTACTGGTGCTGGGCCGGGCTGGGAGGTCCGATCTCCTTCAGCCCGGCGTTCTGGATCAGACGTGGGTCGGGATGACCCGTAGCCGCGGCGGTGGTGGCATGTCGGGACGAGCCACCACCGCCCAAGTCAGGTATGTCGGGGCGGGGGTGGGGCACGAGGCAAGCGGAGGCTAGGAAGCGCGGCGGTAGGCGTCAGAGCCTCCCTGCGCGCCCCCCTAATGTGCCGGTTCTCCTGGAGAGGCCTGACAGTGTGAACGAGGGGGGCGGGGCGGCCCAAATTAACATGGCAGCGTCTGTGGGCGTGGGTGATGGCGCTGTACACGGGGGCCTACAGGCCAGTGCGCTGGGCATGGAAGGCTTTGGGGGCACATCTGGGGAGTCCAGTGAGGCTAGTGGGGGGGAGGGTGAGAGCGCCACAGAGGAGACTGCAGGAGACAAATTTGCATGACTCCTGTCAGATGGGGATTCAGAGGAGGAGAAGGGGGGCCCTTGGGGGAGTAGCCAGTGGACTTGTCCTGTAAGAAAGAAGGAGTAGTCAAGCCCCATAGTTCAAAAGGGAAGGGGCCCTTGAAGGCCCACACTGCACAGCCTGCATGGAGGCCCCTCCCCAGGGTGAGGGGCGGGTTCTGGTTTAACAAGCCAGGAGCCCTGGTATGATAGGTGGGAGCACATGTCACTGGAGGAAAGGATTCGCGACCAGCGTCGCGTCATAGAGGAGACGGAGAGGAGATGGCAGATTTTTTGTGCTGCTAGGGTGACAGGCTGGGGGGGTATGCCCGGGGGCATGGTGCCCCCGGTGCCCGGTCATTACCAGGTAGGGGTCAGGTCAGGGGGACCTCAGGGTCCCTTGGTGAGTGGGTCTGGCTAGAGGGGGCAGGGACTGCTTTGGCGGCACAGAGACCTGAAGGCGCTGGGGCCTCCTCAGGTGCAGACAGCCTGGAGGGGGGGAGCAGGCCAGCGATGGAAACTGGCAGAGGCAAGGCTGGGCCAGCGGGGAGCAAAACGGCCTCCAAGCACCAGGGCAAAGCAGCAGGGGGGTCCGCGGCGGCCTGCCGACCACCGAGGGAACAGGCAGCAGCTGTTCTGGAGTGCGAATTTGTCCCTGGGGTGAAAGGGAAAGGTGCAAATAGAGTGGTGAGTGAGGTGCGGAGAGCGGTCGTGGAAGTAGTGGATGAGGAGCAGCTGGACTATGGCGAGGATGGTGAGGATTTGGAAGAGGGTGATGTGCGTGAGGAAGGATGTTGGGGGAAGTGTGAGGCAGCAAAAGAGAAACTTGGTGTTTTGCAGGGGGCGCAGGCCAGCACCAGTCGGGCCCCGAAGGTATGTCAGAAGCCGGCAGATGCCAGGAGGAAGGACCGGGAGGTGCTCACAACAATTTCAGTTGAGGGTGCCTGGTGGGATGCGTGAGATGACAGTTCAAAAGGGGGGTGTAAAAAGGCCTGCTGGTCGGTGGGTGTGGGGGATGGGTCTGTCACGGATGCGGGGGTGCAAGGGGATGCGGTGGGGGCTGCAGTGGAGGGGAAGACACAGGTTGTGGCAGCCAGTGTGCAGACTGACAAGACTGAGGACCAGGGTGGGAAGGAGGACGTGGGGGACAAACACAGGAAGAAGTTACCGCATATGGGTTTGGCGATGCCACTCGGGTCTCACTTGTCAGAAAAGACGAAAGCTAGGATTTGGAAGCATGAGTACCTAGACATTTTCAAATTGTTGCATAGGGAGATTCATGCCAAGGAAGGTTCCAAGGAGGAAGAACGGGAATTGACAAGGCGGCCAAGGGTGCCTGTAACTATGGAGAATTGGACGTCGGCGTTCTTGATCTACGCCAGTATTTATTGTGAGAAGCATCTGGACAGGGCAATAGCTCTGTTTAAGTATATGGATGTGATCAGAAAGGCGCAGATGCATTTCAGGGGGTTTGCCTGGCTCAGTTATGATGAGGAGTTTAGGGCCAGGATTAGTGTTAACTCGGATAAGGCGTGGGGGGATATTGATCAAGAACTATGGGTGCAGTGGATGTCCTCTACGCAGGCGGCGGCATCTACGCACACGGCCAGTGGCCTCCCGGTCGCCTATCGGCCGTTCCAGTCGCGTCCCGCCCAGTCTGGGGCGGGTGGGCAGGGACCTGCCACCGGATCAGGGAGTCAGGGTACTTACACAGGAACCGCTGGTCAGCAACCCAAGCCTGGGGGAGCTACCACTGGGGCATGCTGGAACTTTAATAAAGGTTTCTGCATGCAAAACCCTTGCAAGTTTAAGCACGAGTGTTCCAAATGCGGTGAACGTCACCCTGTCACACAATGCTTTTTGCTGGCCACACCCTCTGAGCAGTGGAGGATTACTAAAGGACGGGGACAAGCTGTGCCAAAGGGCCCCTACACCGGTTCATGTGGAGGCCATGAGTCCATGGCTCTCTCGGTACCCTGATAGAGAGGCAGCATTGAAGTTGCATTGGGGGTTCACGGAAAGGTTTTAGGTAGGTTATCAGGGTCCTCGGGAGAGGCGATGGGCGGAGAACTTGCGATCTGCGAAGGAATTACCAGGGGTGGTGGCGAAAAAATTGCAGAAGGAAGTTTTGGAAGGCAGGATCGTGGGCCCACTTGACACGTGGCAGGTGCCAGACCTCATTATTTCACCTTTGGGTGTGGTCCCTAAGAAGGAGCAAGGGGATTTCAGGCTGATTCACCATCTGTCCTGGTCGGAGCGGAGTTCAGTGAATGATTTCATTGCGGAGGAGGACTCCAGGGTGTTGTATGCTTCGGTCGACAATGCCATTGGTCTGGTGCGGGTTTGTGGTAGGGGGGCGGAATTGGCAAAATGTGACATCAAGTCAGCCTTTCGCCTCCTTCCCATTCACCCGGCTGATTTCTCCTTGTTGGGGATGCAGTTTGAGTGGGCCATTTTTGTAGACAGGGTCTTGCCGATGGGTTGTGCGATTTCCTGCGTGCTTTTCGAGACCTTTAGTTCCTTTTTGCGGTGGGCCTGTGGAAAAGTAAATTTTGCCATGTTATATGTGCCTACGTGTTCCCCATCTTATGCTATATGTGCATGATCGATATGCATGTATCCCCTATGATCGATTAAAGACGCAATCATAGTTGTGTCCAACGTTAGTATGTCAGTATCCAGTTCTCGTGAAAGCAACGAGTATTAGGCCTATGTTGCCACGTTTTACAGTGTGCACGTTAATTCATTGAATTGTCCCCGTTTCTAGGCCTCAAAAGGGCCCGGACATCAGATTCAGCTCCTGTCTCCTGAACCCTCTCCGAGGAGCGATACAGCCCCCACCTGCATCCCTGACCCTTCACTTACTTCCTGCCTCACAGTGCCCGGCCCGGCCTGGCTCTGCCTGCCAGTCTGCCAAGAGTATGTTATGCTTCTAGTTATCAGTCCAGCCCTCCTTCTCTGCATTCCTAAGCTACTGAATCGCATCAATAGTTTCAGCCATGGTCTAGCCTTTCTGTCTCCATGTAAGAGAAATACTGTATTAATATTCATAGAATATTCCTCGCACACGCAATACATGTAGAATTATGCACGCACCAGTCTTAGTGTCAAGTAGCCTCTGCCCTGATAACTTTTGAATTCTATCAACATGTACTCCAAACACCAGATACCAGATATGATATAGGTACATGTCGTTCTGACACTGTAGACTGTAGTCTCCTCTTCTAGCGCAGAAGTCATAGCCCCCAGTTCCTCCTGGTAACACGTCATTGCCCGTTTGCGCGCACCACTAGGTTAAAGGTCCCAGCTGCTCAGGCAGCCCCCTCCATGTTTCCGCCCCATTTATGACACTTCTGTTACGTTTACATCACATGTCTATGTATACGCCCTGTACACGCCTTCTTGTTACATCATTTTGCCCTTATCTTTCGCGACTGCTACGAGTTACGCCTACTGCTACGCCTACTGTATTGAATGTAATGTAATTGTTTTAGTATATATACTGTGTACTGTTACTGAAAGTTACCCTTACCCTACCCCATGTCATTCCCTGGCAGCTGCCATCAGTCTATTCCCATGCAGGCTATCCCGTTCCTGTCCCTTCCCTTATGCCTGATTAAAGCCTGTCAGACTCCGATACCTCGAATCCTGTCTCTTATTTATTGAGCTATCTGTTTTATTCACTGTATTCAAAAATAGTACCGGTAATTAATTATTTATTTACCACATAATGGCGCCCGAACAGGGACTTGCCCTTTCCCCACGCGCCGGCGAAGCCACGCAGGCCCCCTGACCCTCTGCAGCCGTAACGGAACTCTACTGCGCACCGGCAGATATTTCTGCTTCAAGTATCCCTCAGGCCCACGGAGGAGACGGAGGTTGCGGTCCAGCATCCAGACGAGGCAGTGAGGAACGCGGCGAGTCCCCACCAGAGCCCAAGCCGAGAGTACAAGGTCCGAGGTATCCGGAGGCCCACCTGTAACTGAAGTCCGAAGTTCGTAGTCCGACGTCGTAGCAGTCCAGTCCAGTCCGAGGCCTTCCGTTCTTGCTGCCCGGTGAGTACCGTTGCTGGGGTAGTATCTAGACAGAGTCAATTAATTTGTCTCTGGTCCAGTGGGTTTGGGTACACAGATCCAGCACGAAGTATCCACCTAGGTGGGTACGGGTCCTGACGTGTCTCTTTATGGGACCGGTATGTTTCGTACTGTTTTAAGCAGTGCATCTAGTAATTCTAGTAAGTTCCGTTCTCGAGAAATTCATGTCTCTGTTTTCAGTGTACCAGGTAATATTTCTGTCCGAACTGTTATTCTAAATGTTATTTAATGTGTTTTCAATGTCGTGGTATGAGTGATTTGTTTTTCTAGTCATTACTGTGTTTATCGTGTATTGTATTGTGTTCGGATTCAAGTCTAAGCATGCCTCTGTTCTCTAAGTTACGTCAGTTAAAAACCAGAAAAGGGTTACTCGAGGAAGCAGTTCCTGTCCCGCCTAGGGACAGTCCAGGACATTTTATGTATCATAAGCATGGCTTAGATGCCATAATATATCTAGACTTATGGGCGGACTATACCAAGGAATTAGAACAGCAATATAGATGGCCCGTATCAGGTACATGGGATGCCGAGTGCATCATGCGAGTAGAAGAAGCATTATGGAAAAAGAAAGCCAGACAGTCCCAGAAAGATGCCATCGAGTTATGGCGCAAAGAATCTCATAAAAGAACCGAAAAAGAAATCAGAAAAACAGAATTAAGTAGGGAATCCTCAGAAAGAGCCCAAGAAAGGGAATTAATCGAAGTAGGTGAACAAGTTAAAGCAGAACAGTCAGACAGACAGAGAAATGCCCTTATTAAGGGTATGTATCCTCTTCTTGCCGAGGGCTTGCCAAAAGCAACCCCGGAAGCACCATGTAATTTTCCGCCGCCATTAGTCCCGATTAAGCTACGTCACAAACCGACCGCAGCTGATATTTTTCTCTCGTCCTATTTGGACGACACAGTCCCAGAATATGCAAATCCTATTCCGCCTGCTCCCGTAAATAATGTAATTCCTGTTCCTCCAGCCACCGGGGCCGTGGGTACAGTCCACGTTACAGCACCCGTTACAGCATCTGTTACAGCACCCCCGGCCCAGCCTACAGTACATGTGCCCGCTACATCAGTCACTCTGCCAGCACGTACAGTACCCACCGACGATTCCAGTTTAGGAGCCGCGGGGGGAAGTCCTCCTGGCACCCCGCCTCAACACAGACGTATGACGCTACATGAACTAGCGTTACAGCGTACGCCAAAAGTTCATACCTTCACAGACATCAAGCGAGCACTTACCGAATGTCGTTATGATCCAGTTCCAGGCGATGGTACCATGGTCATATATTCATTACGTTTAAGACGGGTGACCGACTATTTGGACACCCTGCCCGATATGAAGGAACATCTAGACAGAATATATCGTTTTATCCGTACAGGAGTGTATCCAGAAAGTATTCGCGAAGCCATGGTTCAGAGAAAAGTCGAGACAAAGCTCATGCTTTTAAAGTTTTTAATTAACTGTTTAATAAGAGAACAAGATTATCCAGGAAAAGATCCAGAAGAAATGAAAGTCTTGACCAGGTGGAGTGACCATATAGCCGAGGGAAGACACAAGACACAAAACTGTATAGAGAGTATGTACAAGAAAATTCGTAGGGAAATAATAAAGTTACACGAGAAACGAGAAGCAACACAAGTAACCGAGAAAGAAGACGACTCTCCTACTGAAGAGGTAGACGACGAGAATCCCTCCAGAATAGCGTATGTAGGTAGAACTAGACTTCCCGACCGACATTCACGCCTAGATCACAAGAAAGTTTTCCCTCCTCCCGTACCAGAACAGGGTTCTCTTGAACAAGTATTCCAAGCTACCGACCACATTCTGAAATCACGGATAGGTTATAGTGAGCTTAGTACAATGCATGAACAAGAACTAGTCCGATCAGCAGTCCGGTGGACTACTGATTCTACCACTTTTCCAGATGAAATAGTGGCACAAATGTTTCTGAAACTGCCCCCAGCCGAGCAGCGACTGGTGGGTATGTATATGATCCAGCACCTCATTACACTGTATGAGGGACAGCATTCTGATCCAGGTCCGCTACATGATGTCTTGAACGAGTTACTCCAGTACAGATGGAGAGGTCTAGGTACCGATTTAATTAGTGTCATTCTAGAACAGCGCCACAAATACCGAACGTTTCTGAATCCACATTTTGTTCACGTCTCACCCCCAGAAAGTAAATCATTTTACATAGATAGACAGAATCCGTTACGAGAAGTACACCCAGTTAGAGGAACGGGTGGTGATCTAGAACGAGTATTTGTTTACACCCCCATCACGAAAATGGAACTCTTAGAGATGAAAAAGCTAATTCCCTGTCACGATAAAGATCCAGCAGGGTTCCACCGTGAATTAAAAGACATGCTCCGTATGGGAGAATACACGTATCCTGATATCATTAAAATGTTAAAGGTCCTGTTGCCTGTGGGCATATATGAAAAACTCAAGGAAAAAGAATGGGAGGTGGGAGAGAAAAAGATAGATTGGACAGCTCTAGAAGCTGAAGATAATTTACGAGTACCAGGTACCGGTCTTGGGGAGAAAGCTAAAGATTTGCCCGAGTTATTGATACAAGTTTTGCCAAGATTACTAGCCACGAAAAAGGAAGATTGGGATGCCATCTCAGCTTGTAAACAGAAACAAGACGAAGACACCAGTGATTTTTATTCTAGATTTGAAAAATGTTTTATTATTAACAGTGGTCTGAAAACAAGTAGTGAATCGTACCCTCATCTTTTTGTTACCAAACTAGTCGAGAATTCAAGTCCACAAGTTAAAAATCGAGTATTGAAAGTCGAAAGTACCTGGCAAGCTAATACTCCGTCACAGATGTTACAAATGCTCCAGTATCACCAGAACAGAATCAGGGAAGAGCAAGAACACGAAAGGAGACGTATGAAAGACACGAAAATGAAAGTATTAGTTGCACAATCTGTTCCACAAGACAGTCAGAAGAGGGGTCCGAATCAAGCCAGTCATCCTGCAGCTCCCGTTAAAGGGACCTGCAATTACTGTAAACAGCCAGGTCATTTTATAAACGAGTGTGCAGTTCTGAAACACAATATAGCTACTGGTAAAACTAAAGAAAGACCACGTCCGCCTAGACAAGAACAAGTTTCACAGACTTCTCAGCCACCACAGAATGCACAACAGACAGTTACAGTACCGCAGCCTATCGCTGCGACACAGCATGTTACACAACAGATGTACCAGTACGCACAGACAGAGTATCCAGATTATCAGCCGTATTCATGAAACAGCCTGGAGAGGGAGGTAGGCTTGCCTCTCATCGAGATACCTGTAGATCAAGAGGGTCCCTATGTACACAGTCAAGTATTAGGGAAAGACAGAAAGTTTCTGATTGATACAGGGGCAAGTAGGACTACCATCAGTCATGACGAGGTTCCAGGGGCTCCGCTCTCAGGCTCTAGAAATGTTTCCCTTGGATTTTCAGAAAAGCCGATTGTTAATGAAATATCGAAACCAGTTACTCTAGAAGTCGGTCCATTGTCCCGAACTACTGATTTGTTACTCACGAAATCTTGTCCAGAAAATTTGTTAGGCATTAAGACATTAAAAGAATTAGGAGCAGTAATTTGTTGTTCCCCAGAGGGGGTTCGCCTGTTTTTGAGAGACTTCAAAGGTCATTATGTACTACGTGATTTTGATCCAAGATTATTGAATGTACCACAGCATTTATGGGCGCAAGGTCCAACCGATGTAGGTTGTATGCATATCACACCCCATCGTGTGACTCTGAAGCAAGGTGTAGTTTTACCACGAATCCGACAGTACAAATTGCCACCTGAGGCTGTAGCAGCCTTATCCAAAATTATTGACGAGCTTATTGCTCAAGGAGTGGTTGTAGAAACTGACTCCAATGTATGTAATTCTCCTATCATTCCAGTCCTGAAACGTACTGATCCAAATGCACCTCCAGTATATCGATTAGTGATTGATCTTCGAGAACTTAATAAATGTATCATACCCCAGTACCCAGTAGTCCCAGATATTTCATCCCTATTGACAGCCATTGATTCTGAAGCTACGTTCTTCACAGTTATCGATCTCAAGAACGCATTCTTCAGTGTCCCCATTCATCCAGACAGCCAGTTCCTTTTCGGTTTCTGTTTAAATGGAAGAAGCTATAAATTCACACGAGCTCCTCAAGGTTTTACAGAAAGCCCTAGCATTTATAGTCAAGCACTTAAGAGACAACTAGACAATATTCACATGCCAACTGACACTGCCCTGCTCCAGTATGTCAATGATCTACTGATCACAGCCCATTCTGAACGTGACTGCGAGCGAGCGTCACTTACAGTTCTGAATTTTCTGGCCGAGATGGGGCACAAGGTGTCCCCTTCCAAATTACAATTCTGTGTCCAGCAAGTGGTATACTTGGGACACTTACTGTCCAAGTGGGGTAGGCAGTTGACACCTGACCGTATCCAGTTAATAGCACGTCTTCCACAGCCCAAGACACAGAAGGAGGTACGAACTTTTATCGGCCTTACTTCTTATTGCAGACAATGGATTCCTCAGTATGCATTTCTAGCCAAGCCACTGATACAGTTAACGACACAGGAGGCAGCCGTATCGACTGTCCTCCCTTGGACCCAGGAACATACACTTGTTTTTAATGAGTTAAAGAAAGCCTTATGCCAAGCACCAGTTCTAGCAATACCAAACTACAGTAAGCATTTTACACTTTTTGTTACAGAACGTGATGGTACTGCATTATCTGTTCTCACACAAGATCAAGCAGGACAATACAAGCCCTGTGCTTATTTTTCGAGCACATTAGATCCGGTGGCCCAGGCTCTGCCTGCGTGCCTCAAGTCAGTTGCAGCCACAGCTCTAGCTATCAGACAAAGTGATTCCATAGTGTTAGGACACTCCCTGACAGTACAAGTTCCACACTCCGTGGAAGTTCTCTTAAACCGAACACAGACTCAACACTTGATAATTGCACGTTTAACAGGTTATGAACTGACACTGTTTCAGCCACACATAGAAATCAGACGCTGCAATATTTTAAATCCTGCTACACTGTTACCGTCAGTTACCTCAAATCCTGCCACACATGACTGTGTGGAAGTTGTTAACACTATGACAAAGCCAAGACAAGATTTGACAGATATTGCATTACCTGATCCCGACCTGACACTTTATGTGGATGGTTCATGTATGAGAACAAGTACAGGAGAACTAGTAGCCGCGTATGCAGTGACTACTGAAACCGAAGTTATAGAAACACATCGTATTGACACCCTGTCTGCTCAAGCAGCAGAGCTTGTCGCTCTGACCCAAGCCTGCATACGTGCCAAGGACCTGAAAGTAAACATATACACAGATTCACGTTATGCATTCGGAGTCGTACACGACTTTGGAGTGCTCTGGCAAGAAAGAGGTTTTATGACTTCTCATGGAACCAAGATCCAGCATGGTCTCCTCATTCAAGCTCTGCTGGATGCAATACATTTACCGACAGCTATCGCTATCATGAAGTGCAAGGCACATACAAAAGTCACTGACATCATTTCCCAAGGTAACGATCTAGCAGATCGAACAGCCAAGCTTACAGCTCAGACTCCAGACATTCCAGTTAACACGACACAGACACTCACTCCAGATCAGACTACTTGTATGACAGTCAAGGACCCTACACAAGATGTAATAGACATACAGTTACATGCTACTCCCGAAGAAATCAAGAAATGGTCCGAACAAGGAGGGGTCCAGACAGATCAAGGATGGTTGACGAAGGGAAAAACCACATGGTTTCTCCCCGACTCTATGGTTCAAGTCATTATTAATACCGCACATAGTCCAGCACATCTAGGAGAAAAAGCTATGTTAGACAGTATTCAGAACCTTTGGTTCAACAAGCATTTACGAGCTGCAGCCAAGCAGAAAGTCTGTACCTGTATGATATGTTGTCAGTTCAATCCAGGTAAAAGTGTCCCGGTGGAACAAGGGGGATTCCAACCCCCTGACCACCCTTTTGAAGTCCTCCAGATGGATTATATCCAGATGGAGCGATGTCGAGGTTTCAAGTATGTCCTCGTAGTTGTATGCGCTTTGTCCAGGTGGACAGAAGCATATCCAGTTCCAGATTACACAGCTGCGACCACTGCCAGGCAGTTGGTTCGTGAGTACTTTCCCCGCTATGGATTGCCTAGGGTCGTGTATTCAGATAACGGCCAGCCATTCTCATCCGAGCTCATGAAACATGTTTCCCTTCTGTTAGGGTACCAGTGGAAGTTCCATTGTGTGCGCCATCCTGAAGCAGCCGGTCTCGTAGAGAGACATAACCCGACTTTGAAAATCCGCATTGCTAAAGTGTGTACAGAAAAAGGTGTAGATTGGTTAGTAGCTCTGCCCGTAGCTCTGTTTTACATGAGAATGGTTGCACATTCCAGATCAGGTCTGTCCCCGTATGAGGTCGTATTTGGCCGCCCTCCAAACATGTGGGGTACACCTAGACCCCGTAGCATTACAGACGTTTCCAGTAATATGCTGACAGATTACCTAGCTTCCTTGATGTCTGCCCTACACTCTTGTCGTTCACAGGTTGCCGCTGCATTTCCAGACAACACTGAGGTGAAACCGCATGAAGTCGTTCCGGGAGAATATGTCCTGGTGCGAAATTTTGATCGTTCAAGTCCGTTGGAGCCCCGGTGGAAGGAGCCCCAGCTGGTTTTATTGACAACAAGGACTGCAGTCAAGCTTGAAGGCCGCAAGGGCTGGGTCCATACCAGTCATATCAAAAAGTTCCATGGATTACGACAAAAGACATTTATTAAGGACTGCCCTATTCCTAAAGACTGCCTAAAAACAGACTCTGAATTCAAACTTCCACTATTAGAGGAAACTCCGCAGCAGGAGTATAAAGCCAAGTTGAGGTCTAGTAAGATAAGTCAGCCAGTTTAATTGTCTAAGTCCCTCTCGGGTGAAACGGTTAGACAGGTTCCTGACATGTATGAGACAGACCCACACAGTGAGAGAGTTAGTCCAAACTCTAAAAGATGTATTATCGTTCTATTCTTTTTGTTATTTTTGAGTCTTATGGTTACATGCATAAGTTATGCTTTACATTTATGTTTTCCGATTTCACATGTACATATGTTTTCTAATGCTACAGTAGAGCACACATTTAGTGATCTGCCTCCTCACGAGCTATCCTATCGTCTTGCTATGCGTAACAACACATTCATCCGAATGTTGCACTATTCACACCAGACCAGCAATGCCACTAATTGTTGGGTGTGTGGTCGACTCCCCCCTTTCCAGACACCGAAGGGAGTTCTGCCACTCTTTCCCTATCCGTTTTCACATAATGGTTCATGTGGAGCATGGTCCACGTTAACGTCATCCTCCACAGATATGTCCCTTCTGAATAGAACATGTTTCCCAGACAAGCAAGGTCTTTCCCATAGAACAGGGTTAGATCTAGAAAATGAAGTATATGATTTAGGTAATTATTCTTCGAATTTCATGGTCCTGAATGTTCAGTCCGATACTACTCCAGATTTGCCTGCTATTTCAGTACTACCAGTCAAAGGCGAATTATGTGTCAGAAAGAATGGTTCCGCACATGTAGGACATAGTGATTGTACTACTACTGTCGAGTATAGTGACAATCGGAAATCTATTTTCAAAGCCTCACGTCATTCTTATTTTGTTTGTGGTCAGACCGCATATGTTCGTCTGCCCCTCGATTGGGATGGAACATGTTACATTGCCTTCCTACTGCCACCAGCTTTTCTAGCCCCATCTGATTATCACAGAAACACACATCTAGTACACGTTAGACATAGAAGGGAGACCGAGTCCCCAATTGTCGATCAAACTGAAACTGCTCTAGAACAATATCAAGACTTCAATAAAGGTTTCTTCTTCTTTATAGGACCTGTCCAGAATAGTAAGTTAATCCGTAGGTTAACCAGAACCCTTGAAGCAGTAGTGAATGAGACTACTTCCGCTCTAGGTAACTTAACCGAAGAGCAATCTGCTATGCGTTTTGTCGTGCTCCAAAATCGTCTCGTTCTTGACGTCATACTGGCCGATAGAGGAGGAGCATGTAGAGTCATCGGATCTAGTTGCTGCATTTTCATTCCTAATAACGCGCCGTCTGTTTATTCAGCTATAACCAGACTTCATAAAATTGCCCATCAGTTACACCAGAATCCAGGCACCTGGACATGGTCCGGTTGGCTCTGGAGTATCATATCTGCCTGGGGATGGAAAGTATTGTCATTCCTAGGTATAGCAGTAATGATCATATTCAGTTGCTGCCTCTGTTTACAATGTGGCCCTGCGATTTGCGGCATGTGTGCTACCTCTTGTATTCCTAGTCCTAAAACCCGTTCCAAGACAATTCGAGACGAGCAAATGATGCTATATGAACAGATAGATGGTATCATGAATATTGATGTTTCCTGATGGAAACGTAGGGCACAAGGAGGGAATGTGGAAAAGTAAATTTTGCCATGTTATATGTGCCTACGTGTTCCCCATCTTATGCTATATGTGCATGATCGATATGCATGTATCCCCTATGATCGATTAAAGACGCAATCATAGTTGTGTCCAACGTTAGTATGTCAGTATCCAGTTCTCGTGAAAGCAACGAGTATTAGGCCTATGTTGCCACGTTTTACAGTGTGCACGTTAATTCATTGAATTGTCCCCGTTTCTAGGCCTCAAAAGGGCCCGGACATCAGATTCAGCTCCTGTCTCCTGAACCCTCTCCGAGGAGCGATACAGCCCCCACCTGCATCCCTGACCCTTCACTTACTTCCTGCCTCACAGTGCCCGGCCCGGCCTGGCTCTGCCTGCCAGTCTGCCAAGAGTATGTTATGCTTCTAGTTATCAGTCCAGCCCTCCTTCTCTGCATTCCTAAGCTACTGAATCGCATCAATAGTTTCAGCCATGGTCTAGCCTTTCTGTCTCCATGTAAGAGAAATACTGTATTAATATTCATAGAATATTCCTCGCACACGCAATACATGTAGAATTATGCACGCACCAGTCTTAGTGTCAAGTAGCCTCTGCCCTGATAACTTTTGAATTCTATCAACATGTACTCCAAACACCAGATACCAGATATGATATAGGTACATGTCGTTCTGACACTGTAGACTGTAGTCTCCTCTTCTAGCGCAGAAGTCATAGCCCCCAGTTCCTCCTGGTAACACGTCATTGCCCGTTTGCGCGCACCACTAGGTTAAAGGTCCCAGCTGCTCAGGCAGCCCCCTCCATGTTTCCGCCCCATTTATGACACTTCTGTTACGTTTACATCACATGTCTATGTATACGCCCTGTACACGCCTTCTTGTTACATCATTTTGCCCTTATCTTTCGCGACTGCTACGAGTTACGCCTACTGCTACGCCTACTGTATTGAATGTAATGTAATTGTTTTAGTATATATACTGTGTACTGTTACTGAAAGTTACCCTTACCCTACCCCATGTCATTCCCTGGCAGCTGCCATCAGTCTATTCCCATGCAGGCTATCCCGTTCCTGTCCCTTCCCTTATGCCTGATTAAAGCCTGTCAGACTCCGATACCTCGAATCCTGTCTCTTATTTATTGAGCTATCTGTTTTATTCACTGTATTCAAAAATAGTACCGGTAATTAATTATTTATTTACCACAGGCCTTTGTGTACAGGAGTGGGCATCGGCTGGTGTCGCACTATCTTGATGATTTTTTGTTTGTGGGGAAGGGACAGACGGGGGAGTGTGGGGCGGCTCTGTGTCCAGTTTCAGAGTTTGGATCATGATTTTGGAGTTGCTTTGGCGCCAGAGAAGACGGCAGGGCCCAGCTGCTGTTTGACCTTTTTGGGTATTGGGCATGATTCAGTAGCATGGCTGGCACGTTTGCCGGAGCAGAAGGTGGCAGAGATGCAGGTTTTTCTGTTTCATGTGATTGGGGTCTGCAAGATTGATTTGAGGTCCGTGCAGCGTCTCCTGGGATTGCTGAACTTTGCTTGCCGGGTGGTGCGGGCCGGGAGGACGTTTTACAGGCACCTTGGCATGGCCATGTCAGGGGCAGTACTCCCTCACCACAGAGTCCCAGTCACGCTGGGGATCGTGTCGGATTTGCGGGTGTGGCTCAGTTTCTTGGAGGATTTAAATGGCGTGTCCCTGGATTTTGCACACGATAAGATGGTCTGGCAAGTGCAACTCTATTTGAACGCTGTAGGTGCGGCCGGTTTTGGAATCTTCTGCGACGGACGATGGTGCGCAGAACAGTGGCGAAGTTTTATGCTGCTTTATTCGCGTTTTAATGTGCTGTTTCGCATGCAACATGTCCCGGGTGCAAGCAATGACATTGCGGATGCATTGTCTCATTCGCAGTGGCAGCGTTTCAGGAGGCTGGCGCCGGCAGCGGAAGCTTGCAAGACCAAGGTGCCAGAGAGTATCTGGGCCTGGGGGGGAGTGAGAGTAGTGGGGTTGGTGGAAAGATCTATAGCTGAGTCCACGAAGCGCTCTTACAGGTTGGCATGGTCTGAATTTGGTGCCTTTTTAGGTTGGACCAAGGATGCATGTTGTATGCCCAAGAGTGCTTGTGAGCAGGGTGTTGTTCGTTTTGTTTTGAGTTGCATGGATAGGGGATTGTCGCAGACTACAATTTCTGGTAAACTGGCAGGGATTTCCTTTTACAGCATGCTATATTTGGGTTTTGATCCGGCTAGGTCTGATTTGCTGAGCAGAATGCTGAAAGGTTGGGGACGGGTGAGGGAGGAGGTTGGGGGGAGGTGCCGCGAGAGGCAATCACGTTTGAGTTGTTGCGAGACCTGGAGGCAGAGTTGCCACACTGCTGTTATGATGGCCACAAAGTGACTTTGTTCCGTTTTTGCATGATTTGGATGCTTTTTGGGGCCTTTAGGGTGTCCGAGTTGGTGGGAACAAGGGGTGCGCCTAGTAGGATGTTTGAGGATGTGCGTTTGGATGGGTCCCGGCTGGGTATTTGGTTGGGTCGGTCCAAGACGGACCAGGTCGGGCAGGGCAAGTGGGTATGGCTGGGCGAGAGTGGTTGTGCGGAGGTGTGCTCGGTGCGTGAGTGGAGAGTGTTTTGTGGCAGGGTCCAGAGGGCGGTGGGGGAGATATTTTGTCATGCCTCTCAGAAACATGTGACTTCCTTTCAGTTGCTGGCGGTGTTGAGGATGACGCTGCAGCGCATAGGCAGGGATCCAGCTCGGTATGGGACGCACTCGTTTTGTATAGGGGTGGCCACGGCAGCTGCTAGGTTGGGTTGGTCGTGGGATGCAATTAGGAGGATTGGGCCTGGAGGTCGCGTAGCTGCAAACGCTGTGTGCGCAAATGAAGGGGGGGGGGTTTCGGTAGATAGGACTGCGGCTGGTGTGTTGCTATTGCCTTAGGTGTGGTGCTCATCTCTTTTTTCTTCGTAGGTTGCGTTCAGGGGCCAGGAGCCAAGACGGTTACTTGGATTGTTGGGCACTCCTTTGTTCACTGGGCCTCAAAGTATGCGGACAGACAGGTGTACAGCCGTAGCCTGGGACTGCGGAGCAGCCATAATGAGGTCCATTGGTGGGGTAAGAGCGGGATGCGGTGGGGCGCTTTGTTGCCCTGGTTGACGAAGAAGGTGGCTCAGCTGGGCTGCCCAGACATGATTGTTATCCACTTGGGGGAAAATGACTTGGTCAAACAGTCGGGAGTGTCATTGTTACATTTGATGCAACGGACTTGGAGGCAATGAGGAACAATCTGTGCCACGACGTATTTGGAGGGGGGCATTGAAACCGGCAGCCATTGAGTGGGCAAGGCGTAAATTGAATAGGGCTATGAGACTTTTTTGTAGTGACCAAGGGATCAAAGTGATTGCTCATGTGGGACTATGGCTGGAGGAGCCCCTTCTTTTTCGTGACGACGGAGTGCACCTTTTGTACATGTGCAATGCATACTACTTGATGGAAATGCAGGATACTATCAGTCTGTTGTGGAACGAGTCTATCTGGTGCTGGCGAGAGTGAGAACGAAAGGTGCACTGGTTTGGGGTGGGGCAGGTAACCGCCCTCCGGGGGTTTCCTGGTAGGCAGTACTTGGGAGGGGTGGGGAGTCCATGACAGGCATAATCACCGATCCGGGGAGGGGGATACAGGTGCAGGATGGGGGTGTGGCAGGCAGGAGTGCGATGGCTGGAGATGCTGGAGGAGGTTGAAAGAGAAGTGTGGAAGTGAATGATATAAGTGAAGAGGTCGTGGTGTGAATTGGGAGTTAAGTAATTGGAGTACGAAAGTGGATGATGGTTGGAAGACATAAGGTTGGGGATTGTTAACTGTTTATTTGTGTTAAGTTGTAATTGGTTGTCAACCCTGTTCTAATAAATGGCCTTTTACGCTAAACTGACAGCGTGGAGTAGTTATTGCGCGATGCGGCCCCCAGGGGAAGTGAGGTCGGCAGACCAGTATTCCCCTGGGGAGTTCGCGTGATAGTTGGGACAGGGTGTTAGGTAGTTTAGGGGGTGGGTTAGGGGGTGGGGTTAGGGATAGACTTAAAAGGGGACAGGGGAGGAAGTCCTTCCTCTTCCTGTCCCCAGCGCCTTAGGGTATAGGTCAGGGAAATTTGACCACCCTCCCACCCTACAGTTTTAGGAGTTGGGATGGGGGTTTTTTCTTTAGATTTATGAAGCGTGCCAGTTTAGGACGAGTTGAAGTGGGTGTCTTTTGCAGTATTTAGGAGTGGTGCGGAGTCCATGACGGGCATAATCACCCTTCTGGGGAGGGGATACAGGTGCAGGATGGGGGTGTGGCAGGCAGGAGTGCGATGGCTGGAGATGCTGGAGGAGGTTGAAAGAGAAGTGTGGAAGTGAATGATATAAGTGAAGAGGTTGTGGTGTGAACTGGGAGTTGAGTAATTGGAGTACAAGAGTGGATGATGGTTGGAAGACATGAGGTTGGGCATTGTTAACTGTTTATTTGTGTTAAGTTGTAATTGGTTGTCAGCCCTGTCCTAATGAATGGCCTTTTACGCTAAACTGACAGCGTCGAGTGGTTATTGCGCGATAGTCCCTAGCCTACAGAAAGCACTGCAACGCCATGCTAATGTCAAATTGTGAGTACAAATGCCAATAGCAATAAAAATGAATGCCAATATTTGTAACTTTTACAACTAATTAATAGCAAATTTGCCTGCCTCTGCATGTGTATTAATTATAGCAGCGGCGTACCTCTAACTATTACAACAGGTAGAGTGACATCAAAGCACAGGGATATGAGGGGCCCTCTGCAAGCCAATTATGGGTGACTTCTACTAAACAATGGGACAGAAATTGTCCCTTTTTGCTTGTTCGAACATGTGACAGCATTGCAGCGCCACATAAGTACATCACCGCATGTAATCTTCAGAACACTTCAGAACTACAAAGACAATATCATTTAAGTAAACTGAAATCAGGGGCATATTCATGATGGCTCTGTTTTGCCATGGCAAGAGGGTGCAAGGGCGACTGAAAAACGATGTCGGATTTATCAAGCCACGCAAGACCCCCTTGCCTGGCCCTGTATGGCTTGATAAATCCAGAGTAATGTAACGCAGCGCAAATTGCAGCGTTGCTTGACTCTGCCCTGGGAAGGTATTCCATGGGTGGAGTGTGGGTGCACAAAAACAATCCTGCTTACAACGCTTGGCCATGCAGCTGAACAGTTCATTGCATGCTGATATATTAGCAGTTCTATTGTATACCATGAATCATTCTGTTTGCAACATTTTGTACGTTTCACATTTGTGCAACACTTTCCTTGGAAAGGAAAGTAAGACAACATTGTAATACATTAGCTTTAAAATAATCACTAAATAAATAAGTATGGGCCTATTACTCTGGCTATCGTTCTATGACTCTGAGTGATGAAACACGTGTTGCTGGGGTGTCTTGGCAACCAAGTAAAAATGTTCGCTGATTGCAAGGCACAACCCTAAAATTAAATAACTGTCATTGGGGATTGATCCACTGCAACTGTATACTTTCATTGATTACAAAGGCATAACAAACATATTTACAGAACATGGTACACATCAACCAACATTAGGATCAACCACAAAACCACTGGAGTCAAATCAACTCACCCTGCAGAATGAAAACACAAAGGCTCTATTCTGAGCAGAAAAAAACAAACACAAATTAGAAAATACAACATCCAACAAAGAGATGGGTGACTTTAACTAAACAATGGGACAGAAATGGTCCCTTTTCAGGAAAGAGATCTGGCGCCCACGGCAGGATTCCCTGTGGTGAATACACTCGGAAAATACAGGATTTTCCTCCCTTTCTATACAGTCACCTTAGTAGTATAGCCTTTTTAAGATAAAAAGAGGTGGTACTTGAATAGTAACCAAAAGAACAGTACTCTGCAATCACTGTCCGCTTATGATGCAGTCTACTTTAAGCATCAGTTGTACAAATGCTGGAAAAATGCAACAGCAAATGCTAAGGTTTTGACCAGTTGTTGCCTTCAGGCCTAGACTACATCTACCACTGTGGGAAAAGAGGCACAAAGCAAAGTCAAGTTTTCTCAATATTCATGAGATCGAATGCACTGCTTTGAGCAACCACACATACCTTGACAGTGGTCTGTTGCCTCCATTATTCATCATGATGTTATTTTTGAACAGCAATGTGAAAAATAGTATCAACAGAAGAAGCAGGACAATAAATGTAATACAAATATATACAGAGGAAGAGGGTGCTAGTCAGAAGCACTATAACCCAAGAGAGTGACTTAAGGCTATCAGACCTTCAGAGCTCTAGTCCCCTAATAATGGTCTCGCTTTCTGTTTCTCTCCCAGCTGTCTCTATCTCTGTTTCTCTCTCACTCTCTCTATCCATATACCTTTCTATTTTTCTCAAGTTCATTCATAAAAAAGTTCAATGCGCTGTACAAGGGGGCAACACAAGCCCCTGCGGCACTGGTGGCCCCCCAACTCTCCAGAATGCCCACAGCATTTCAAGGGGGCTCTATTCAGCCCAAGTTTAATGAATAGACATGGAGACTTGGGCAACTCATCACATTCTGCAGGGGGGGGGCATCATTTTGCATTACACTACTGGGGTTGTACCAAAAATCAGTAATTGACCGGTTACAAGCACAGCAATAAATTTCATCAGATCATTGTGTTCCTGACAGAAATAAGAATGTTATAAAAATCATCAACCAATAGCATAGTTATCCAAATCCTAGCCTTTTTATTCTGCATTCAAGTGTGTTCCACCACCCGACACCTAAGGGCAGATATAATAAGAGAAATTGGCTGTTTGGACTGTTTGGCCCTAGTATAAGAACCTCTGCCCCTACCTTTACCTTTCTGTACCATGTGCCTTCCACATCACCAACCATACCACATACCTGCAATCATACCCATACCAAGCATTTACACATTCCATAAATTCACAGCAAACACTGAGAACCCATTTATGTCCAGTACACACATACCACTAAACCCCTGATTCATGCTATGGATGAACACTTTGCAATCACTCACACTCCTGACATTGGAGTCCTGATCACAAAATACAAACGTGATGTAGTTTTATTCACAGAAAATTGGCACACTACCACTTCTACACACATATTTGACATCCTCACCCCACCACGCCACAACATCCAATTGGTAGATTGTATACATTATGCACACTTTTAAGGTTGCTGACATGCCTCTTTTCATTCTTGACATCTCAAGCCGCCTTCTTCAACATATTTTACAGACCTCTGGACCCATCAAGAAATTCACAGAAGAACGCTCAGCCCTCATTTGCCATTCCCACCCCACATTTCTTGGATACTTGAAAATCACTCTGGATTCAAGTGCTGAGACTATAAAGTAACCGTCTACCTTCAGCAACCACTCTTAATATCAACAGTACTACCTCACCTTCAAGTAATTGTTTTGCCCAATACCTTTAAAGATGGCAAACCACATAAAACAAAACCTATCACACCTTAGTAAGCCTTCTCAAGGACACCATTTAAGAAGAACTCATCAAACTTACAAACTCTCAACATCACACATTCAATGTCACCAAATTCTTTGATCTATACAGCACAGTTCTTAAAAGCTATGTGGAACATAGGATCCACTAAAAATTGCCCTCTAGGAGAAAACCTTCAATGCCTTGACACATCCAAGACAAGTCAGAAAAAAGGCATGCCAACACAGATAAAAAAGAAAATGAAATGGATCATTGCTTCCATAGGGCTCGCATCACTAAGTAGCTAATCATTCAAAACATTTCTCTAAAACTGTGTCAATTTAATCTCATACTCTGCAATTCTACAATAAACTGACAAGTGCAACACCATCAATGATTTTTTGACTAAGAATGTAAAGAAAAACAAATCACACACCATAACAAGAAATTTGCATCCACTCTGCCTACAATCCCCTTCTGTTCTTCCTCCAAGTGGACAGTGTTCTACATTCTCTTGCACAATGAGCTGACAGATATCATCAATTTGCTCATGGCCACCTTCTATAAAGATGACTTTCTTCTAACTTTCATTGTCAGATCTCTTCATGGAAATGCCTTCACGGCTTCATCAACATTTCCCTCAGCCAAGGAACATTCCTAGATATTCTCTGCCTGAAGAAGAAACCTACTTTGAGCCAGATGATTTCTCCAAATACCACCCCATCACTTGCCTTCTGTTAATCATAAAAAGTACTGAGGAAGCAGTCATCACCTGTTGCAAATTCACCTCGTCTTCATGGTCACCCATGGACGTTCACCTGTTTACCTTTAAATAAATCTGTGATACTGCTATTCTGAGCCAGAGTGTGCTCTGGCCCTGAAAATGACATTGGTTTCCTAAAAGGAAATAGTAGATGGTGCAGAAAATGAACCATTAGCATGGAAGAAAAATTTCATATTCAGTCACTAGTATGTATTTTCACCACACATATAGGACAAAAATTATTTTTCCTCATCGGACAATTCAGGAGAGCAAATACAAAAAAAGGGAAAGAAGGAGAAACAGATACATGGAAAACTGTCACACAGGGACCAAACGGAGGCCTGCAAGAGTGTGATAATGGGGCAGTTGTGTCTGATAGTCGATTAAATAGGTATGAGGTAGATTCCAAACTACACCGCCTTTCTGTTTGGTACGCTGACATCTAACAGAGCCGGCCAAGTCCTTCTGGGCAGTGCTTCGGGAACTGTCACATTCTTTTACAAATTAAGCATTGCATACCACAGTACCTCAAACTTAAAACTATTTAAACTAATCAGAAATAAAGGGTCTGATTTAGAAATATGGCTTATTGTTACTCAGTCACAAATATGAGAGAAATCCCTTCTGCCTAATTACAAATGCTTTGTGCCCAATCGCACTTGCAATAAGTCAGATATGATATCCGTCATGTTGAGAAGCAGTAATCCATCCTCCAAACTCTGAAACAGACCCTTTTGCAGGATCACCTCCAGATCTTTTTGTCTTCTGTTGCTGAACCAGTTTTTGTTGGCATTTGGACTTTCTTTGCTAACCAGTGGTAAAGTGCCCATGCTCTTTCCCTAAAACATGATACAATTGGCATCTACCTGATTGGTACATTTAATTTAGATATATGTCCCTAGTAAATGTTACTGCATGTATCCAAGGCCTGTAAATTAAATGCTTCTAGTTGTCAGCAACACTCATTCTGCCACCCACTACTATAGCACTGTAAAACATGTCTCAGGGCTGCCACTGAAGTCCGTGAGTGCTGTTTTAAATTGCCATTTCGACCTACACAAAAAACGTTTTTCAAAGCCTAAACATTCCTTTTTAATACTTGAAAGCTCCCTCATGTAGGTCCTAAAGCCTCTTGAGGCAGGGTGCCCTATATCTAAAAAGTAGGATGCATGTTTACATTTTACATGTCATGACAGTGAAAAACTCCTAGAGTTGTTTTTTACTGTTTTAATGTCTATCTCTTCCATTGACAAACACTGGGTTACTATATTGCAATTATAAAAAGTGCTAACTTTAGATTGGGAGCAGAGAGAGATATTCTGTTTCCACTAAATGAAATATACAACATTTAGAAAATGCCACTTATCTGCCAGTGTCCTGGGTCACATGACTGTAAATGGCTCTGCTGTTGGGTTTTGTGTATTACTTCCAGACAGTGAGATAAAGGGGGCTTAGGCAATGAGTTGCACCACAACACTGATTACACTTCAAAGGGCCTTGCCTACAGCACACACAAGGGAACCAAAAACCAGGCATGTCCTGCTTATTGTCACCCAGACAGTTTAAAGCCTGACCATGGAAAGGAAAAGACATTTCCAGCACCTGTGATGGGAGTAGGACAGGGAGCCCCCACACACAAAGGCTGGCATTCAGTATAAATATTGGACCTTCAGAGCCTCTCTTCAGAACACTCCTGGACCTGTGAAGTACTCAGAAGAAGGACAGCCCTGCTGCTTGAAGGACTGCTTTGCTGTCTTAAGAAGAAATACTGGACCAGCTTGTCTTGCTTCCAGGTTAACCAGAGTGACTCCAAGGGTCCGTTGGCTGGCCTCCTGTGTGAGCTATTTTTTTAATTTATTTATTTTTTGCACTTATACTGCGCAACGGCTACCCTAAAAGGGTTTCCCGGCGCAGCTATACTGTTTGCAGGTGGAAAGGTCTTATTTATCGAATAACCAAGTTTTTAGCAACTTTCGGAAACTGGGATAATTAGGTTCATTCCTCAGTGAAATGGGAAGAGAATTCCAGTGGGACGGGCCTAAGTAGGCAAAAGATTTTCCTCCTATGCGAGTACGCTTAAATTTAGGGACACTGAAGCGACCCTGAGTGGCTGTTCTGAGATTCCTAGATGGGGTGTAAGTATTTGCCAGTGAACAAAGGTACTTTGGAGCTATGTTGGCTTTTATTTTATACATATAGATGAGTGCTTTAAATTTCACTCGATTCTCAATGTTGAGCCAATTGAGTTTTCGTCGGAATGTAGAGACTGATTCCCTTTTTGGTACCTTGCATAGTAATCTGACTGCCGCATTTTGGGCCATCTACATGGAAACACTAAGCTTCAGAAGCCTCCCTGACACTGGCCAAGTGAACAGCTGCAATAGAGCATATCTTGACGTGCCTGTGCCCTATTGCTGCCTTCTTCTGGAGATAGAACTGATCCCTAAGAGGTGCCTCTGGGCACAGGATCTCTGTACTGGGGTGAATGTATGACATTGTTCTGCATTCTGTCTATCAATTGTTGTTTTTGCATTTGTCACCCCGAGTGGGATGGGTATGCTCAGACGTGAGTCCCATGCTCTCCACACCACTGGAGTCAAGCTATCCTGGCTGAAGAAGGCTGATAGCCAGAAACCGGTCCTAGGATGCTTGATTCCGGTCCAGGAAAGACATGGCTTGGCAGTTCGGGCTGGACTGTTCCCATGAGGCACAGGGTCAAGGTTGATTTGCATATAAACATGTCTGAACTGGGGTGTTGTGGAGTGCAAAAAAACGATGGATTTAGGCCCAGATCTCTGTACTGGGGTGAATGTATGACATTGTTCTGCATTCTGTCCATCTCAACTGTTGTTTTTGCATTTGTCACCCCGAGTGGGACGGGTATTCTCAGACGTGAGTCCCGTGCTCTCCACACCACTGGAGTCAAGCTATCCTGGCTGAAGACGGCTGATAGCCAGACCCCGGTCCTAGGATGCTTGATTCCGGTCCAAGGAAGACATGGCTTGGCAGTTCGGGATGGACTGTTCCCATGAGGCACAGGGTCAAGACTGATTTGCATATGGCCATGTCTGAATTGAGGTGGTGTGGTGAGCAAAAAAACGATGGATTTAGGCCCAGATCTCTGTACTGGGGTGAATGTATGACATTGTTCTGCATTCTCTCCATCAACTGTTGTTTTTGCATTTGTCACCCCGAGTGGGACGGGTATTATCAGACGTGAGTCCCGTGCTCTCCACACCACTGGAGTCAAGCTATCCTGGCTGAAGACGGCTGATAGCCAGAAACCGGTCCTAGGATGCTTGATTCCAGTCCAAGGAAGACATGGCTTGGAGGTTCGGGATGGACTGTTCCCATGAGGCACAGGGTCAAGACTGATTTGCATGTAGCCATGTCTGAATTGGGGTAGTGTGGTGAGCAAAAAAACGATGGATTTAGGCCCAGATCTCTGTACTGGGGTGAATGTATGACATTGTTCTGCATTCTGTCCATCAACTGTTGTTTTTACTATATAAATGCACCTACTTTATAACGTGTAAGAATCTTTTCAGAATGCATTTTGACATTGGAAAATAATCAATTCATACATAACATGTAGGGAAAATGTGCTTGCTCAAATGTGAATGAAAATAACCTGAAGAATATTTATTTCGTACTAGGCTAGCATTTTTAAATGTGCCCCTTTAGTTAGTCCCAAAGCATTTTCCTTTCTACTCTAGCTCTTAGCTAAATAGATGTTTATTAAGGATATTTTGCCTAGCACCAGCATCCTGCTAAAGAATGTGCTGACTTCAAGCTTATGTTTCCCTAGCCTCATTGTACCAGGTTAGGTAATTTCATTTTAAACAATGAACCTTGCTAGGAATTCATAATGAATAGACTGTTAGAATGAACACTAATTTAGATACACTTTATGTATGCTTAACTAGACCATCATTGATATATTTGCTTCAAAGCATCTGACTAGTCTTTGTATTCACAATAGACATTGAATGCAGCTTTTAGCTTTGGTAAGAAAGTTCTCATGAGAACTTTCCTCCATGTTTCTAACACTTGAAGCAGTGTTTTACTATGTACTGGTACAAATGTTTCCCATGTGAAACAGGAAGGAGATGCAACGGATGTTGGCAACACCATCAGATTAGTGGTTTCCATTGGTTAAGCAATTTGGACATCTACTAAGTTTCATTACATTATCGTTTGAGTTTATATTGAGCAGCATTCCTATCTCGTTAGGTAGAGGAGATTCTGCATTATGATTTATGACCTCTGAGACTAACTTGGAGGAGACCCCTTATGACTGCTATGAGAGAGGAAATGTATTGCATCCTTGCCCTTTGTTACTAACAGCTATTGCTAAAGGTAACTTTATTCTTTAAAGGTATTCTGATTTCTTTGATCAATAACACAGTAACAATCATTCCTCAATCACTGATATTCTGATGGTTGCTACTGCAGCTGTGGGAAACACAGCTGAGTTTCCAGAGCGACTCTTTATGGTACGTTTTAGTCCTTACCTATGCTCCGAAATCTTGCTCTTTTCTGAAAAGGAAATCTTCATGGGTTCCTCTGCATAGGTTAGAGTAAGCTCTTAGCTAGTTAGTGACAATTTCCTTTATGGAACACTCCATTGATTTCTGCTGTCACTAATCAACCTTTTATTCAATATTTCTGTAAAGTAGACTAATCTGAATAAAGATGACAAAACTACACTAATCCTTAAGATAAATAAAGGTTTTGAAGACTTCATCAAACGCTCATCACTGACTGATCATTAAGGGTCTGGCAGTAGATGATATATGCATGATTTGTGTTTTCGTTCCAGCACCATTCGTACCACGGTGACAAAGGTCCATCCGAACTGTCGAGCGCAATCAGGATTTCCAAAGGCTGAAATCTGTAAGTCAAAGTGCTTTGTCTTAAATGCCATCTGGCCAATCCTTTAGGCGCCAACAATTGAAAACGCTGAGGGACATGAAATTTCATACACTGCATTGTATGTGATACTATAGCTATTATACTTAGAACTCAACTCTTGCCTCCAAGGATTATAATTAAAGATGTTATTAATATGTAGATTTATGTTTTGTAGTTTGAACAGTGGAACAACGTTTCAAAGCCATTACAGCACTTTGTAATAAAAATACCAATTTGAAAAATCAAGAAAGAACACTAATGCAAGAATAAAACATAATATTTATAAATATAGCACATACAACATTTGGAAGGATAATAAAAAGAAGGGGAAATAGAGGGAGAACATATAACCAGCTGGCCATGGAAGGTAATTGATAGAGAGGTAAGAAAAATCAAGAACGTGTGATTCGTCACAAAAGGCATAATGATAAAGAACAGTTTACCAAGAGGACAGAGTGATGAACTGTTAGAAGCAATGGATAATGATAGGATGATGACTGAGTAAAGGAGAAAACATAACAAGTAATGATGAAACAAATAAGTCTGCTCCTCGTGGGCACAGTCCAGCTCAAACTACCAAGCCGGGTTGTCCCAGGATGCTTGTTTCCCATCCAGAGAGGACCTGGTTTGGTGTTTCAGGCTGGACTATTCCCACAAGGAGCAGAGTCAAGCCTGATTTGCATATGGTTGGGCCTAAACTGGAGTAGCATGGTGAGCAAAAGAACAATGGATTTAACCCAGATCTCTTCACTGGGGTGTATGTTTGATTTGTTCTGCATTCTGTCCATCATTTGTGTGTCTTTTGTTTTGAAATATAGTTAGATCAGGCAACTATAACTGCTGAATTTTACTGGTTTTGTGGTAATGAAATATCAGCCTAGATATAACGTTCCTATAACCTTTGTTTTTTTTCAGTGAATAATTATACATATATATATGTGGGTAGTTATAGTTAGGATTATGTTTCCATAGGAAATTCCTTTTGTTTTTTGCTAGCGGCCCCCTCCCCTTCATATGGAAGTGGGCTCCAGGGATGTGCTCCCTGGGGACTCCTGGAGGCTCGGGGAGGGGGCCCCACAGAATTTAAATTGATAAAAATGGACAGCGTGCTATTGTTCTGTATAACCCAAGAACATGGGCATTACACATAGCTAACACAGTTAGCACTCTAATTTAAATTGTTTCAATATTTTGCATGGTGGCTGTAAATAATGTGCACAAAGCATCGTACACACTTTGAAATGTTAATGGAACTTTAACCCGTTGGCTGCTGCCGTTGGCCAATGGTCGTCGCACGCACTACCTTGGTAGTGCTGCCCACGCCCGTTGGCCGATGCTGCCCCACCCGTTTTTCGAACGTTCAGCACTGGAGCTGAATGTTTGATGCAGCCAACAGGTTAAATTACAATTGAAATCCTATTTTTTTTTCAAATATGATTTTTACCAGCAAGGTTTGTATTTTGTCAAACTAGCCTGTCAGGTATGACTTTGAGCAGTACTGACCCTCTACCTCTGAAATTTCCCAAAGGAGGTCAACCTTTTCTTGATAGAGTAAAGCTAAGTTTGATTCTATTGTAGAGTGACAACATTTCCTTTAACAAGATGTCTCCTTTCATCGGCCCGCAAATTCTTGGAAACAGCTCCAAATTGAGTGCTCTGGCTCATTCCTTGACACAGAGGTGCCACAGCCGCTTGTTATCATGGACAGAAATGTTAAACAACAGCAATACCTTTCCTAACAAGACTGTAACATCAAACACATGGTGCCCCCTTGAAGTGTAACATGAGACATTAAAGGGACAGTACTAACGGGACATTTTCTTGTTGCCAAGCATTCAAGAAGAGCTCACAGAATAAGGATGGCTATTCACCCAGACGAGTGTGATACTGTTACATTTGTCATTGACACCATAACATTTTTTGCACTCTTGAAAGCTGTACTTGTCTGCTCATCTTTAGCCGCACCCACTGTAAGTTTTTTTCAGCAATCACAAACCAAGACACAAGGAGAGACAATTGTACTGATTAAAAGACCATTGTCCCTCCTTCAGCATGGTGCATCACACATTCCTGCCCAAAGAAATAATAATAATAATACTGAAGCTTATAAAGCGCGTCAGATACCCCAAACAGAGGTGTCCCGGCGCTGAGACATCAGGCAAATTGCATCAGAGAGGGTAGCGAACTTAACAGCCCATTATTAATCTGCCCTAAAGAGCTACGTCTTCAAAGCCTTTCTAAAACAAGTTTCTGAAATTGCCTGCCGCAGGGGGCCTGGTAGGGCATTCCACAGTGAAGCCGTTCTGACCGTGAATGCTCTACTGCCCAGGCGTGATTTCGCAAAGCGTGGGGTGCACAGCAATTTATGAGAATTAGATCGCAGCGCACGATTTTGCTTGTAGAGACACAGTCTTTCCTTCAGATAACCAGGGCATTTTCCGTTAAGAGCCCGATAGGCTAATGTTATGGCCTTAAATATAATTATTTTCTCCACTGAAAGCCAGTGGAGCTTCTGCAGATGCGGAGAGACTTGGTGCCGAAATGGTATATGACAAACCAGTCTCGAAGCCGCATTCTGTATCATCTGAAGGTGGTAAATGGCGTATTTGGGAAGGCCGAGATATAGACCATTAGTGTAGTCTAGCCTTGATGTAACTGTGGCATGTGCTACTGATTTGCGGCAGTCTTCCGGTAAAATATGCAGAACTTTCCAGAGATTTTTTAATTTACTAAAACAGATTGCAGAGACCTGCTGCATTTGGGCTGAAAAGGAAAGGTCAGACTCCTATCTCATCCCTAAATGTCGAATACATGTGGCAGGGGAAGCTGGTGGGACCATTTCTGATGGCCACCATAAATCTGAATCTGGCACTGGGCCCTGACCGAAGAACAGAACTTCTGTCTTCCCAGCGTTGAGCTTTAATTTATTTGAGTTCATCCATAGTGCTATGTCGCGCAAGCAACCCTTAAAATTCTTAAAAGCATCTACCGTCTGCTCATTAAACGAAAAAAACAAACTGGGTGTCGTTGGCGTAGGAAATTGCTTTCACTCCCCAGTTGGCAATCAAAGAGAACAACGGGGCTAGGTAGAGATTAAAAAGTAAAGGGCTCAAGGCACCAGAGCTGTTTTGGTTTCGATTCAAATGGTTTAAGGACAACTCTCTCAGTACGCCCACTCGGATAGGATGTCAGCCAGGTCAGCACTTTCCCACCAAAGCCCACACCTTGTAGTCTCTGGACCAGTATGTTGTGGCCGACAGTGTTGAATGCCGCGGACAGATGCAGGAGCACCAGCAGTGCTGATGCTCCTGAATCCAGCGACCACCTTACCGACTCTGCTACCTCAAGGAGAGCGGTCTCCGTACAGAATCCTGCCCGAAAACCAGATTGTGTGTCATGCAGAGCACCATTCTGCTCAATAAAAGTGGTCAGTCGGCGTTGAACCAGCTTCTCCAGCATTTTTCCAGGGGCAAGGAGCAAAGAGATGGGTCTAAGGTTGCTAACATCACCCGGATCTCCATTAGGTTTCTTTCTCAAAGGGAGAAGTGTCGCATGTTTCCATTTATCAGGAAAGATGCCCGTTTCCAGAGAGGAGTTCCATATATGAAGTAGCCCACCCATCAGGGAAAGGGAAAACAATTTCCACAGTTTGGGAGGGCATGGATCATCTGGGGCGCCTGAGCGGTATTTATGGATTTCAGCTAGAGCATCCTGAGGCGATATTGGTGTGAAGTTGGTAAGCATAGGTGCCTCCTCCGGAGCCGGAGATATATCCGTTTTCACAGTTGCCTCAGAGGTCAGAAAGGAGTCATAGACCTTTAGAATTTTATTATCAAAATGACTAGCAATTTTTCCGCACAGGGCTAGGGATGGTGTCATTTCAATCTCTATCGCCTTGGGTTTAAAAAAGGTTTGGACTACTTTACAAACCTCACTACTGGAATGGTCTGTGTTCTGGATGCGAGAAACAATATAGTCCCGCCTGGCTGCTTTTATAGCCTTGTGAAAATCTTTTAATGCTTTTTTGTAAGTTACCATGGCTATATCACAGTAGCACAGCCTCCACTGGCATTCCAGTTTTTTGCACCTGCTTTTTGTTTCTTTGAGGGCATGAGAAAAACAGGGGGCAGTACTGGACGGTCTGGTAAATTCCACTACTCTGACCGGCGCAACTGACTCCACAGCAGTGGCAATCCATTGGTGTATAGAGGCTGTATCTGCATCGGGGTCAGAGGATAGACGAGGATAATTGTCCTGCAGAATAGGGCTTAATGCTGCTTCGGTCAGGTAATTCCAATTTCTCTTTTGAATAAAACGAGTTCCCTTAACTTGCCCCAGTTTGGGCAGAGTAATCGAAAAAGGGATCAGGTAATGATCTGACCAGATCAAAGGGGACTGAGTCTCCATATCGATGGCAAAGAGGTTGGAGAAGACTAAGTCCAAGGTGTGCCCCACGATGTGCGTCGGCGAGGACACCCGTTGTATGAGGTTGGGACTTGCGAAGGACGAAACCAGTTGCGCTGCTTGTGAGCAGTTCGATTAGTTCACATGCAGATCAAAATCTCCGCGGGCCATAAAATTGGTATACATTACCAATTTATGAGCAGTAAAATTACATAGAGTCTGCAAAGCAGTCGCTGCACAGTCGGGTGGTCCTTAGATGAGAATGCCTGCGAGGGCGGATGAGGGGTTCAATTGTATACAAAAATTGAGTCCTTCAATGTCTTGCACAAAAAGAGGGGCAGAGGACAGCAACTCCCACGAATCTCTAAAAATGATAGCCACCCTGCCCCCCACTTTCCCACCTTCTTGATTGGCGTGGCACATTTTAAAACTGGTGGGATAGCTAGTGTAATTTTTGTCACTGTATCCATGTTCAGCCAGGTTTCCGTTAAAAACATAACATCCCAGGGACCCTCTATTAAAATTGACCATACATCCACTGCGTGCTTGGGCAATGATCTGCAATTAATGAGGCAAGCCTTGATTTTATCATTGCACTCATACGCCAAGCCCTGGGGAGGTACCTTTCTCATACTGGGAGCCTTGACCTGATTCAGAAACTGACCGCATGCGCAGCAGCTATGTGGTAGTGGGTAAACAGCTAAATCAATCTGGTGTGACCCAGCACAGATTGAGCCTCGGAGGCACATTAAATCGTCTTGCGACCAGCATATGGGCTCACCGCTCCTACTCCCGGCAGCATGGCCGGCGCCGGCCGTGATCCGGTCGCGGATGGGTGCAGATGGGCTTGCCTTTGGTGAGCCTTTGGCGTGCCGGCGGTGAGCCCACTGCGCACGGCCGGCAAGCCATCCGCTTCATATTCCCGGGCAGGAAGTGAGGATCAATGTGGGCGGAGTCGCGTCTGTCCCTCCGTGCAATCGGCACTGTTTGCCGTGACGGACCAGGGACTGCGATAAGCAGAATCAATATCCCACAAGTAAGCAACAGAATTTAAAAAACAAGTTTTAAAAGTTTAAAACCAAAAGTGAAAAGTGTGAGCAATGTGCAAAACAGAGCAGAGCAGCTTAATTAAGAACCGTGGCCAGCCTCATGGTGTGCAATTACCTAATGAAAATGAAATGACTTCATCTTAAGATTTTTTTCAAAATAAGGACAAGCGATGTTGATTGCAGGATTTGGAGTTTATATTTTACTAGCCACCTATTACCAAATGAGAGAACATTTCTCTGTGAACCAAACAAATAATATGCAATGGCTTTTGCAGGATTTTCTTCCTCTTGAGGAGTGTAATTACCTCCAAGAACACCTGACTTCATTTACTCAAATTTGGTCCACAACTTTGAACTACTTCAATCTCACAAAAGGGAAGGGACTTACAAAAGTAGCCCCAAAGCAACGCAAAGTAGCACTATTCAGATACAACCACTTATGAGTATTGAGGTAAATTATTATCTGCGAACATCATTGGTAGTCAGCGATTAACATCAAAAAGTTATACCTCCTCGAGGATGGCGTCAGGCTGACAGTTCCGCTGTGAAGCTCCGCCAAGCCTCCCTGTGTGAGAAGCAGAATACGGCCGCGATGCACATAGCTCGACAATGAGAAACACGATTGCTGCTGAAGACTATGGAATGCTCCTGACGGACCCCCCCCCTCGGTGCCTGGATCGTCCCCTTCAACTGTATCTTGAAGTGTGGAGCGCAGTGACTGCCCCTCCGAGAGGACGCTTTTCCGGCAACTCTGGCATCACGGATTACTGCTGCCGTACATGCATTCTCTGTCTGACTTCACCAGACGCACCTCGGAACGAGGGAAACGCGAGGGGGAGCAGCGACCCTTCCCTGCCTTGCAGAAGAAACCGAAAAACTTGCACTACCAGCGCTGGGAAAAGGGCATTTGGACCAAGATCCACTGGCATCTTCATCGCGCTACTATTCTGTAGCGCAGGACACGGCAGCATGACGGGTAAGGGGGCGCGAGGGGGCAAAGTTAAAAGCATTGCGACCTCTTCCGAGGGGGGCACAGCAGCTACTTTACCAAGGCAAAAAATCCTGATACTCTGGGCAAAAAACCCAAACCTGGGGGGAAAAAGTGCGATAAAATTAAACAAGCTGAACCTAAGATTACAGAGAAAGAGAAAGAGATGGTTAAACCAGAAACAATTAAAAAAAACACTGTGTGCCCCGTTAAAGACAATGGTGGCTCACAACCGCTCATCACCTCCAGATTTGGCGCTACCAGCAAGGCACTGAATGACTCTGGCGCAAGGAGAGGCGGTGCTGATGAACCCAAGGTCGGTCTGGCACAAGATGGAACAACAAGGCTGGGTGAAACGCAACAAGTCTCGTTGCATGAGGCCCCAGACACATCACGGCCCCCTGATAATCGTCTTCATACTACCAGCACGGCGCCTGTTCTGCAGCCTATACTGCAGCTTGAGGGGCTTGAGGGGGTTCTGACCGAGGAAACTGAGAGCCCCAACACTGTACCCTTGAAAAGCTCGAATAATGCTCAAACCTGCTATCAGGACCTTCAAAGCCACATGCTAAAAACACCTGACAATCAG
The DNA here is from genome assembly GCF_964261635.1 of Lissotriton helveticus. NCBI lineage: Eukaryota > Metazoa > Chordata > Amphibia > Caudata > Salamandridae > Lissotriton > Lissotriton helveticus. The sequence continues at coordinate 802,096,779 of NC_136067.1, forward strand.
GACAAATTCTACTGCCTTACCGACGAGTCGGAAATTTCTGACATCAGTATCTCTGCTTCGAGCGGAGAGGAAGGAGCCAAATGGTACAGTAGCTCAAATACTGACCCCCTGAAACATAGCCAGTGAGTAGAGGGGGCGGAATTGGCATAATTGAAAAAAAAACGTTTTCATGTTCTATTTTACCCGCGCAGGACATTGAGGGTGCTGAAAGCTGAGTTTTTTGTTTGCAGCTTCTGACCACCAGTCAATTGCTGGTGTCCTTATTTACAGGCCACCTGGTCCTGTAGGCAAGTTTGCCGAGTCACCCAGTCAAGCCATCTCTCTAATTTTCATCCAAATATAGGCATTGCCTATTGTTAGGAGATTTTAATATTCATATGGACGATCCATCTGATTCTGAGGCAATAAGGTTGCTGGAATCTTTAGAGATTTTTGATTTGTCCCCCTATATTCACCTCCCCACCCATGAAAAGGGACATCTTAAATCAGATATTCTCCAACGTTAGAGTTGAAACAGATACGCCACTTCCGTTGGTGTGGTCTGACCCTTTTCCTCTGAGTCTTAAAATCCCTAGGACTCTACCTTATCCTCAATCTCGGGGTAAGCCGTGCCCTTACACCTTTAGACTCTTTAGCCAGGTAACTCCTGACACCTTGAGGGCAGCATTGGGTCAGTACGCAATTCCCTTTAGCGGCGATCCTGAAATCGACGCCCTTAGTTTGGAGAATTGGCTCGAAGATTGTGCCTCTGAGATGGCCCCCCTCACTACTCATAAAGCTAAATCTGTCCGCCCCTCCTCACCATGGATTATGGAAACGCTTCGGAAAAGCAGGAGTGCCTGCAAACAACTAGAGAGTGTGGCATAATAAGTTTAACTCTGAGGACAAAGCCATATATAAACTAGCTCTGTAAGCCTATTACAATAATGTGCTTACCGAAAAGAAAAATGTCTTCACCTCTAAAATTAAGGGTGCGGTCCACAAGAGCAAAAACATTTTTAAAATTGTCAAGGACTTTTCATCTCCCCAGAGCAGTGAGCATGCTGTTCACTCCCACTCCTGTTTGGATTCATCAGATGGCTAGCTATTTACTAATAAGATCTGTTTGATACAATCTTTTGTTTCTACGGACACACTTAAAATTGATGAGGCATGGGGTGCTGACCCCGCGCCCTCTGGGGTTTGTTATTTGATCATCCAATTTCCCCCATTTCCTTAGGAAAATCCGTGAGATCATGGCAACAATGAAGTCGGGCTCCCCTTCAGACCCATGTCCCGCAAACATTCTGATGAACATTGCAGAGACTATAAATCCTGCTGTTAATTTAGCTCTGAATACCTCGCCCCAAATGGGGATGGTACCTAGCTGTTGGAAAAGGCAAAAATGATTCCATTGATAAAGAAATCAACGGCTGATCCTGTAGTCGCTTCCAACTAAAGGCCCATATCTCTGCTGCCTTTTTTCTCAAAAGTTCTTGAAAAGTATGTTAATTTAGTACTAACGGAATACGTGGAAGTGAACCATGTTCTCCATGATAGTCAGTCGGGCTTCAGAGCCTCCCTCAGCACTGAAACATATAACCTGAGACTTGTTGTTTTGAAAACTCAGAGAGCAGAGACGTGCAGGCAGATCAAAGGTCATGAGATGAAGGAGCTGCGTCAGCTGAGTGTAGAACAGCCAATTTATGTAAGCACAGGTTAGGGTTATGCCGCTAATCCCAGAGATCTATAATCACTTTGCATATATAGTGGGGGTGGGTTGTTGGGTCCATGTTAACATTTTTCTCTTGGAGTCTAACATCTTAGATACTCGCTGTGCCTTCACAAATCTCATGTTATGTCCTTAATTTGTTTAAACAAAATTCTTTTCAACAATTTTAGCCTGATTTTTAGGTTGGATCCTACCAGATAATGTAGCTGTTTGGTTTGCTAAAGACATCCTAGTGGCATTCAGAAAGCTGACCTAGGAATGCATTCCGGGCATTGCTGATCATTGTCTTTGTGGATTCTAAGTCACATTTTCTGGCTTTATTTGTTTTAGGCTCTCCAGCTTCAGTTTGTCCCTCCTGTTGCCCAAACCATGTTTACTGTATTCTTCTATGAACTCACTTTCTGTAAACAGGCCTTTAAATCTTGTTCTTATCTTGCCACATTTGCTGTATATGCAAAGACAGAGGTCAAATGTCAAGCTGTCTTCCAAGGGAGAATAGTGTTTACTTTTCTTTCTCTGACTTCAAAGTGAGAGAAATTGTGTGACAATCCTGTTACATACCTGTGTAAGAGGAGAGGGTGTAGGATTTCTTTCTTTCTAGCATACAACAAAAACAAAAAATGAACTGTGCTGATGTTTCAGAATATATCAGAATTAGTACAAATGAAACACTTTTTTTGTAATTCTGAAGTGTGGTGGAAGCAAATATTTAGTGATTTATTCAATAGTGCAGAACTGCATATTAGTAGCAAAACTAATTTAAAGTGGCATGCATCATGTTTCCTGCAGCTGTGTTTATCATTTGGTGATAACCTGCTGACGTTCCTAGGTGAGCTAAAGCGGAAGAGTAGACACATGGGGCCATATGTATCAAGCTAATTAGCATTCGCAAAGGCCGAAATTCTGCGAATTTCGGCCTTTGCGAATGCTAATTAGCAAAATGGTATGTATGTAACATTTTTGATGAAAAATAAGGAATCGCAAAAATTGCTATTTCTTATTTTGCGATTGCACTTAAGGAATCGCAAATTTTGCGATTCCTTAAATGCAATGTATCAAAGAAAAAAAAAGTTTGAAAAATGCCCATAAGGATTCGCAAATTACCACCAACTTCTAGTTGGTGGTAAATTGCGAATTCTTTTCAAAAAGCTTTTGTACAAAAAAACAAAAGGTGACATATGACGCCCATACATGCCCTTAGGGCATGTATGTGCGCCATATGCCCCCAAATGTCTTTTTCAGGGGTGCAGCAGGGTGTTCTTGAGACACCCCTGCACCCTTGAAAAAATTCCTAATTTGCGATGAGCTAATTGCTAATCGCAGATTGCACTTTCATTCCTATGGGCCTCCTGGCCCATGGAAATGAATGGGTAATTTGCGATTAGCAATTTGCTAATCGCAAATTAGGAATGCTAAGGAATCGCTATTGAAAAGCGATTTTGTACATAAATACCGTTTTGCATTTCCTAAATAGCGATTCCTTAAAATTAGCTATTTAGGAAATGCAAAATAGTTTAATGATACATATGGCCCATGGATACAAATGAGGTTGTACTTCGTAAAAGGAATCCACTTCTTTAGGATTCGTAAATGGACACATTTTAAATAATTTAAAGACGCCGGCAGGAATATTTGTTAAAATGCAGGTTAGAAGGTTGTGCAGGAAGTATATGCCAGGCTGCATGACCAGCTTTGCTTCAAGAAACCAGTTTATAGGTTTATGCCCCTGTGCGCGTCTCCCCAGAAGTTCCCCCACACACAGCTTTTCCCAGTGATAGACGTTTATGTTCTGAAATGTATACGTTTTAATTGTCTTCATTTAGGTGCAATCTGCTTAATAAAGTATACACCTATGCAAGTATTATAAAGCTATAAATCAATGCAATTAGGCCTTGGAGGTAAAAGATGAATGCGGCTAAGTGAATGAAGCCTTAGCAGTCTCATTATCATGCACAGTGACATCAAGCTTACCCAATAAATAATGTGTCTGTGGATGCAGATGAGAGGCCAGTGTTTTCCCTTGCAGCATAATATATTCTCACAAATTGCCAGGCAAGTATATTTCTAATTGCGAAACTGTCATTGCTTCAGACAGGTTAGATGAGCTACATTGTATGACCCCTGCCCCTTCGTGGCATATTTTCACACCCACTGTTTAAATAGCCAGCATAAGCTGGAACATTATTATGGATGTTCCATGATTACATAGTATTTCATATTCGCACTCCACCATCGGTGAATGCGGATGCTTCGAATTTTTCGATGTCTCACTTTCTTGGAAATATTAATAACTTGCTTATGGCTTTCCCTAAGAAAAACATATAATTTGTGTCTGTTTACTAACAATAAAAATAAGTCATGAGTTCACATTTTTTATTAATCATTCCTGGAGGTGGTGTAAGTCTCAATTTCAAAATCGGGAAATAAAATAGATACCAAGGGGCATATTTATGTCCCTGTTTGCGTTGCATTTGCACCACACACGAAGTACATGCGCAAACCAAAATTGTATTAATATTTATGAAGCCATGCTAAGCCACTTTGCGTGGTCCTGAGTGTCTCCATAAATCAGGAGTAACGAACCGCAGCGCAAATCGATGGGTTGCCTTACTCTGCCAGGGGAAGGTGTTCCATGGGCACTGCGTGGGTGTTCCCGTCGCTGGGTTGCCTCACTCTGCCAGGTAAGGCATTCCATGGGCACTGCGTGGGTGTTCCCGTCACTGGGTTGCCTTACTCTGCCAGGGGAAGGCGTTCCATGGGCACTGCGTGGGTGTTCCCGTCGCTGGGTTGCCTCACTCTGCCAGGGAAGGCGTTCCATGGGCACTGCGTGGGTGTTCCCGTCGCTGGGTTGCCTTACTCTGCCAGGGGAAGGCGTTCCATGGGCACTGCGTGGGTGTTCCCGTAGCTGGGTTGCCTTACTCTACCAGGGGAAGGCGTTCCATGGGCACTGCGTGGGTGTTCCCACGCAACTCCAAAGGATTTTGACATATTCCCAGATTTACCAAAATTCGGAAACCTGGGAATGCGCCAAAAAGATGCACCTTCTCAGGGGACGCATATTGAGGAGAAACATCTTTATTTCTCCTATTTTCTTCTCGATTTCTATGTGTGCTGCATTCTGTAGCACACATAGAAAGAGGTATATGCCTCAGGAAATTGTTTTTTTGTGCACGAAGGTCCCCCTTCCTGCACACAACAAATCTTGCATGCAACGGAGGCACCCTTGCACCGTTGCATTGGCACTAGGCTGCCAAAAGGGTGACAGTGCTGGGGAAAAGGCAGGAACGTGTCATATTGACTTAAATACAGCACATTCCTGCTCTTTCCTTTTCACACAGTGCAGCGCAGCAAGGTGGCTTGCAGCGCTACACTGCGTGACAATTTAGTAAATATGCCTCCAAGCACGCATGCAGTTTAGCAATGTGCATCAGAAAATTCAACTATCCTCTCATGTTGGCGCTATGTCAGTAACATGGTTGATAAGTTGTTTTTTGTTGATATGATGAATTGGCAACAAGTGTGTGAGTATCAGAACGAGTGAGCCAATTAGCCAGTGAATGATGTGCGCTTTAGTAAACCGAGTGAGTGAACGAGTCAGGGAGTGAAACTAAGTGAGAGTGAGTAATGCAGAGAGTAATAACGGAAATTCTCAAGTCTATGAGTGAGTGACTAAGTGAATGTAAGCAGTCACACAGTGCTCTCTCCAAATCGCCTTTCACTGCTGAAGAATAATATTCAAAACAATGTATGCACTAATTAAATGCCAAATCAAGACCTGACTTTAGAACTGTTAATGCAGAGAATCAGGTTCACAAAGCAATTAAAGTGTGTAAGATTGCGCTGAGAAAAATAAAAATTCACCATGTTGCCACATCATATACTACTCTCCTTCACCGATCATATGAGATCCTTGCCTCCACTGATGAAGGAGCTAGGAGTATATTGAATGTCAGGTTTTAAATTGTATTTAAGCAAATCAAAGGGGTTAAATGTCTCAGTCTCCAAGGTTGTGATCCAGATATTGGTGGGACTGCCCACCCTTTGGTGGCCGGACACCTCCATTAAATACTTATGGATTGACCTGGCTCGAATATTAACAAAAACTAGAGATTTAAATCTGGGAAATCTACCTCAATCAATAAAGTTAGAATTAGCGAACCTGAGAATAAACTTCTCTCTTGATTAGGGAGAATTGCAGCCTTCAAAATGACAATATTGCCCAAAATGCTGTACGTTTTCCAAACGGTAGGGAATAAATATCGGACTGGCAAGTTATGTGTGCTGAATATGTATGGCAAGGGAAGAAAAGAGAATTAGTAAAGAGCAGTGTGCAGTGACGACCAGGCAGGTTGGATTAGGTATGCCCAGTCTGTTTAAATAGAATCATGCATTGCATTTGCACTACCTCATTGTATGGACCAGGAAGGAGAGAGAGAAGGGCTGAGGTTTGATTGACCACATGCTGAGCGGCAGGCCACTGTGTGGGGTGGGGGATACCTTGGATCCTAAGCATCTACGGGGCCCAGATTACATATTTGTCCACCCACAGGGGCTACTTTGAGAATTTGAGATAGTACAGGCCTGCAAGCTGGCCTAATGTTATTCCCCTTCCTTTTAATACAACAATGAGGAAGTAGAGATCTTACACCTGGAGCTGATGGGAAATTACTCAAAAAATTGAGAAATGGGGACTGTACGATCCTATGACTTCTCCTTTTTGAGGGGAATCTTAAATCTTTTCACCATTTAGAGAAGAGTTTGGTCTGTTTGAAATAGATTGCTTTACACAACTCCATGTCCTATTTTGTCTCCAATAACCACAGATTAAAAATAAAGTGATAAGAACCCTCACCACTTTTGCGAAGCTCCTTCTTGATGATGATGATAAAGGATACACTGTTTTCCTCATCTACTCATCTACTCATCTACTCCAAAACTGGGTAAAAAAATTACATTGCATAGGGTCTGGTAGATGAAATTGGGGATAACCCCAGATGCAGAACAACAGGACAATATTCTTACGTAGCCAACAATGTATTAAGGCACATAGGTGAAGAGTACCTACTAAAGATCCCATTTCAGTGAAATTATACACTGGGGAGATTAGGCGTCATTGGGCACCTAGAGGGATCATTGAGGTTGATGGGATATGGAGAGACAGGGTCCTTAAACATATAAACTATGATCTGCCCATGAGAACCTTCTAGGAATAGATAGTGCAAATAATTGAAGAGATAACAGAGTCTTGTTTAGCAGAGTGTCTGGAGACCATACTGCTGGGCAGCCCATGAGAGATTATATAATTGATCTAAAACAGAAGGGACAAAATGATATCACACATGTTAATGGGGGTGAACAAGCTATTTTAGCTCACCAGAGATCATCTATAATTCCAAATTCGGTCATGAGTATAATTTAACACGGTGGGTATTGGGCATTGAAAAGATGTTTAAAACTGCTCACAGAAAGGAGAAAGACTCTGGAAAGCAACAGAGACTACTTCATTAAAGACTTTAAAGAACTGCTATGTGCCTAAAGATGGTGAGCTACATATTCTGGAAGACACCAAACTAGACCACCATGAGAACATAATAAATGTATATTGCTAATAAAACAGCAAGAAGAAACTGATTACCCAGAAGCATACCATATCGGCATTAAAGGATTTCAAAGGAACTGCGTGTGATGGATCGGCCAAGATGAGCAAGATAGGGTATTGAATTGGTCGCAAGGGGGGATATATTGGAATATTTGTCTGTAACTTCAAAACTTGAATACAAATCAAATCAGGATAGCATCTTCAAGGCAGTAGTAAACCAACAGCAGTACTCAGTTTAACACTAATTAGCACCTATCAATCGATCAAGATTTGTAAGGTGTGGCAATTCACCTGTACAGGTCTCAAGGTGTTGGAGCTGCAAACTGCTTCATGGTGAACTGTTCATTCGAACAGCCAGGTCCTTGAGTCCTTTCCTGAATTACCTGAGTGATAAGCCAGTCCTGAGGTGTAGGGGAAAGTCTGTACCAAGCTTTGGTGACCAGGTGTGAGAAGGAGCATCCTCTGCTGTTGCCTCGGCAGATCTAGAGGGAGGCACATCATAGGTGTATGTTTGATTGGTGGAAGGTCATTCATCTGTTGATGTATGCTGGTCCCTCGTGGATCCTTGGCGACACCGCAGATGATCTTCTTGGATTCCAAGGTGAATGGTAGGAGACAGAGTCTCAGGGTTCTTCCAGTGAGGTATGAGGTGATACATTTGAGAGAGTCTCCCTGGATTCAGATGTGGTGGAGTCTGGTGATCAACATGTGATGGGAGACAGGGTGAGGGTTGCCATTTTGCCCATGTCCAGGAGGGCCCTGATGTCGTCGGTGGCTGTGATCAGGGCTGTATCAGTGTTATCTCTGTCTCTTCTTTCCAGCCAATCAGAAGGCTTCCTTCTGCTAAATTTGGTGGATGCCATATTCATTTGTCTGTGTCCTTTCAGCAGCTCCTTCTCCCCTCATCATGTCCTGTGCTTGGAACCATCTACCTCCAGTCCACATCGTTTTAGGATTTATTTAAATGTTGCAGGGCTCGTTTTCTTCCTTGACAGAGGGTCTTAACAGTTTCTTTGTGACAGCTTGCGCAGAGAGCCATTCACTGCTGTGGGGGTCCTGGCACCAGTGAGTTGATGTTTCTAGGTTTACTTTGCTGCATTTTCCCCACACTGTGCCCTTTATCAAAATATGAAGTGCTTGCTCAAAGTGGAGGGGGAAGACCCTGATTATATGCGCAACTCAGAAAATGTTGACTTATGCATGTGATCATGCAGGATCTCAGCGCTGTCATTATGCCATTCATGACTGCTGAGTGCTAATAATCTTACCTGTGGGGCAATAAAATCGGATAATTACTCCTGGATTATATATCCTCCCCTGTGCTCCAGACTCATAAATGTGGAGCAAGTAATTAACTGCCATTATTGGCTCTCATTGTGGGCACTAATGGTTACATATTACAGCACAGGAACCTAAGGGAGTCAGCAAAAAATATTAATCTTACAGGTTTTATAGGTTGAATCCTGGAGTGCACCCTGAGTGCGCTGTGGTTTTGCAGTTTTAAACCTCTCACCATTAATGATTTGAAAATCAGTGTATACTCTTTAACTAATGGAAGCCACCTCTACCAAGATTTTTGAATGCTATTGTGGAGAGACACTTGAGTCTAATCTGTTTACTACTTTTTAATTCCAATCAATCGATGGAAGCCAGCCTCTCCATAAAGTCAGGCCAATTAGGGCCAATACGTTTTTGTGTATCTCAGTCTGGACTCACACTGTACATAACAGCTATATAGGCGAGTATTAATACGAACCTATCTTGAAGCTCAGTGATCCCATCAGGACCTACATATAGTGAATCCATGAGGAGGCATAGTAACAGTTATGTTTTTCTTCTGCATTGGGGCTGGTTAATACGAAGAGAACACATTTTGTTTTAACCATGTTGTTGTAGGTAGCTCAATCTGTAGCAGAGGATGCCCTGTTATGATCTCTGGTTGTGCATATCTGAGGCCACATTAAAACGCATATTAGGATGACTGTCAGAACTGTGGTACACAGTAACATCCTGGATGACAAAAATATGAAAAGCCTATGAGTCTAAGCAGGTAAAAGAATCTAGTAGACAAAGACATGTTCTACATGCCCCCTCTTCATATCACCATTGGGGTTGGCGCATGATGGTAGGACAACTTGTTGGTATAAGCAGTAGACATGTGAGGCAATGTTGCCATGATTAAAAAGCACTGAAGTCAGACTCATAGAATCAACTGTCTCTCTGATGTTTTCTGGCCCTCAGACACATGATCTCTTTGTTCAATTTTGCAGTGTGTCTGAGCAGGTAGAAAATAGGGTGAAATTGTGGGACTCAACTTGCCACATTGTACCTCATGAATCACAAACAAACTTGCAAAGTCTGTCTACATTAATGCAGTCATTTATTCTTTGTTTGGTGGACATCCAACCTGCTGAGTTACCAGAGTTCCTTCTCACGTGGAGGTCTGGCCATCATGTTGTGAGATCCCTGTCAGCCTGGTGGGTGTCTCTTTAAAAAAAGTGTATCGACTAAGGTGGCAGAGAGACTTTCAGCAAAGCAGAATAATGAGAAAACATTTTGATTTTCAGAAACATACCCCCAAATTGGGACATTATGTTCGCACATGGCACTTGCCCTGCTGCACAGGGAGTTTTCTCCTTGCTTGTGGAGGAGAACGTGTTTATTGCCTCTGCCAGGGATCGCCATGCCTCACATTGCCAGCACAGACATGGAAGATATGCATTAGAGCTCTACTCTATATACCCTCTGGGGGACCACTTGAACTAGGAAAAGTGGTAACCTTGTGAAGGATATGACCCTACATTTGCTTTGACTTGTAAGAGGAACTGCCACTGGCTCTACCAGAGGTGAACCAATGGTTCTCCTAATGTGGACTGTGGCAGGGCAACAGAAGGTTTGGTGGGTGGGAGTACCACTGATTTACAGTGGCTCTCTCTTCCCACCAAATTACAAATGTCACTGTAAGTGTTTTTGGGGCTTTCAGTGGTTTTTCAGCATCTCATTGCCCAGCAAGGGCTTGAATTATTTGAAATTTAGGAACAGAGCTGAACAAATTTCCAGCATCTGTTGTTTTTCCTGGCTGTATTAGTTTGTTGCATTATATTATATGAAAATATTGTGAATGTGACAAAATAGGAAGTGGTATTTGTGTTTCATCATTTACTAAAGGTTCATTTCATGTTGATTTTTAAATTATGTTTACATGAATGTGTTGGATGCAAATTCTACTTACCTTGCGCAGACACTATCTGGCCATTTTTATCACACCCCTGGTCATTTGGGAGCATTGAATTTGCAGACATTGAACTTCTAGCTCCTAAATCCCAGTAGACTAGCTTAGTCTTAGTTCTGGGAAATTGTAATCTATTGTGTGTAACTATGTGAATAGGATTGCCATGAATATTGTTGAACACCTTTTCTGTATTGATTTTTACTAACATGTCACCAAAAACATGCATCACCAGGTAAATAATTTTGATTTGTTAATCATTTATACATTTCAACTGGTTGACCTTTCACTTGTTCCTTTAGACCGTGACGACAACTGTGCAGTCTTTTTCAATGCATTTCTCCATAGTGCAATATTATCCACCTAGATTTCAGAAAGGCATTTAGGAGGCATAACACACTGTAGACAATTATATCCACATCTAATATCTGGCAATAACAAGCAGCATCCTGTTTTGTTGGGGATCTTTCATTGGACATGATGCATATCAAGCATTGTATAACAAGAGCAGTTCCTTATCCCGGTGATGCATACTGCCTTCCAGTGGCTGCCAAGAAGGAACTCACGCGCTTGCATGCCACAGGCAGCGCACACTGCAGAACCATATCTATGAGGGCACGCTTTTCATGGCCTCGTAGATATTGTGTGAGGCAACGCAGCACAAGTCACTGTATTGACTCACACTGTGATTGGGAGGCGTTCAACACATAACAACCATAGTATTTGACACATCCCCAAATTTACAACATTCTGTAGACCTGAGAATGCGTCAAAAGCCTATGCCTCCCCAGGAGTGGTGTAACTGTTGTTTTTGTGAAGGAAGGTGTCCCTGCCTGCACAAAACCTGATTTCAATGCATGCACTCCTTTACCATGGTGCAAGGGTGCCTGCGTTGATGCTAGGCAGGGATTTGTGTGCCAGCACAGTAAACTAGGATAGGAACACGCCAAACTTCATAAATACAGCACATTCCTGTTTTTTTCTTTTGACATATGGCAGCGGAGTAGGAAGGTTTGTGGCACTGCCCCACACCAAAAAGAAGTACATGAGGACCTGAATTCCCATATATTTTTTTTATCAATCTTCCTTCAGTGAGAAAGAGGCAGCATTTGAAACAGATCAGTGCTGCATCTTTTTGATTGAAGGAAGACCGAACCATAATATCAAGCATCACTTATAAATTGTTTTGAAATTCAACTATTTGTATACCACCACTGAAATGGAGATCATCTAACAACAAAAAACACTAAAAAAAGCAAACTTTTTGTGGTTTTTAGATTTCTTAGGTCTTAGGTGAGGAAACAGCAAAAGACTGGGCAAATATTTCATGGTGAAACCAAAACATCTGTGGCACCCTTGAGAAAGGAGTGTAGATAGCAGGTAATCACTTTACGTTTTCAGAACTCAAATCATGTTTTCTCATTTTCCACAAATATATATCAAATGTAATTTTGTTTTGAAAACACACATCCCACCATCCACTCAATCTGATCAGGAATAGATCCATGGGTCCATCATTCACTGGTGTAACCCATTCATCCACAACAAAAACCCAAAGAGTCAAGGCCAATCAATCCTTGTCCAAGCCCACTGCAGTCATCATTGGGGTCCCACAAGGTTCCGCTCTCTTGACCATTCTCTTCAACCTATTATTGGAACCTCTAGCAGACACCTTGACATCTTCTAACATTATTTTTCCTATGTCTGCAGACAACCCTCAACTGTATCTGGAAATCTCCACCCAAGATGACTTCATGTCCCTCAATACTGTTCTACAAAATACTCAAAATTGGCTTACTTGCAATCACCTCAAACTGAATCCTGCCAAAATCGAACTCCTGCTCATTACCCCCAACCACAATCTCAAGCTCGACCTATGGGTAAAGCATCTAACATCCTTCCACTGCTCTTCTCACATTGTAGACTCTGCAGGATCTTTGGGACTTACCCTAGACAACTACCTGGACATGCATAATTACACCAGCTAGCCACCAAAGGAGCAAATCATCAGAGGAGCATTTTAAGGAAACTAAAACCCATCCTTCCCCTGGACGACTTTAAATCTGTGGTCCAAGCTCTCGTCGTGCCTAAACGTGACTACGGAAGTGTTACACTCACGGGCTTGCCTAGTTACAAGCTGGCCTCTCTAAGGGCCTCCCATAACTCTGCTGCCAGATTCATCACCAGAACAAAAAGAAACAAGCAAATCTCTCCATACCTGAAATCATTGAACTGGCTTATTTAAGAGGCAAGAATTCAACTAAAAATTGAGTGCATCACACATAAAGCCTTACACTTCAATACTTATATTTGCCACAAAAACTAGAACGATCGGGTGGATGCCAAACATCAGGCAGTACCAGCTTCCTGCTGCTGAAACCACAGATTTTCCTTAAAAGAAAATGTGCAACAGAGCCTTCTCAGGAATCGCCCTGAAAATTTGGAATTCTCTGCCTCTGGAAATCTGTTTGATTCCGTCTACTGCCTCCTTCAGAAAAGAAGTGGAAACACTTCTGATGAAAAAATTAATGCCCTTAGATAACTCCTGTTGCTTTCCCGAACTTATCGATGACTAGGAGTCGTTTGTTGACCATGACCATTTTATTACAGACTTGGAGGTCAAACTTACCAACCTTTTTTCATATTTGCTGACTGTTTTTCTTGTCTCCTACTTATCTTGTCCGTCCCCTAATGTAAAGCACTCTAATACCCTCGCGGATCATGTTCTCTCTATGAAAACTTTCTACATAAATAAAATAATAATGAGATTTTAACCTTTTTAAATATGTTCCTATAAAATAGATTGCTGATATTACAACCACAAAACAGTTGGATTGGGATTGGTAACATGAAAGCAACCAACCTCCCAGATAACACATTTTGTATCCACTAACATCTTGGAAAATACAGAGATGCTCAATTGTAGGCACAAATTGAATCCCCTGACATTTTAGGGTCAACCCTCTAAAGTGTGCAAATAGATTTGTTGGAAATTATTGATCAAAGGGAACTGGCCATTGCAATTCACTTAGGTTCATCAGTTGTCTTAGACGCAACTAGCTTTTAGGGCTAGTAGCGAGTAATGGTGGGAATGTCAGTGGAAGCTAGGGCTTGGATAATGTCCTTTTCGTTGCACAGAATGAGTTGTACTCTTCTAAAGGTATTAAACTGAAATCTATGACAGTTACCTAGGGTTCTGCAGGGATTGCACTTACTGCCAACATTGTATTGTATGTATGCCCACCCCCTGCATGAGCTTATTTTGCTGCAAGGTATGACATTTGACTAACATGCTGATGACATCACTCTTTAATATCACTGAAGATGGGGTAGTGGACATAAAGTCTCTTCCTAAAACATATAGAAATATTCAAATAGGGATGAGTATGAAGTAGCAGAAATTGGGTAATATGAAAACAAATATCTTGCTCTATGCATCAGAGCATACGTTGTCATTAGAACAGTAGCACTTGTCCTCATGTAGGAGACGAACACCTTGTCGATTTTGCACAGGATTGATATATTTTATAATGCTAGAGTACCTAAGATCAAACAGGATTGTACCTTAAATCAACAGCTTCTATAATGACTAGGGAGAGTGTTGTTGTTGTCTCATCCTCATACTACCTGATTCTGATACGTAGAGGGTAGTCCTTTTTCTCTCTCAGGTTATTTGGCTGCAGCACCCAGTGCTTAATTTGTAACATAATGAGTGGCAGTGCCCAAACCCCTACTCAAAAGACAGCGGCTAGTACCATTTAGTGTCCTCTAGCTGAACATCAAGGCTGCCTACTCCAGAATCCATCCCATGCCTCGCCTGTAAGCTCCTGCTTTCTCCCGTGTTTGTTGTTTTTCAGACTTCTCTTCCTTCTTCCTTCTTCTTTCCTGTTTTTGTGTTTTCTCCTATGTTTCTCTATGGGAATGTCTGATTTGTAAATATAAGTGCCAGTGGGCCCCACCGGCCCCAAAAACGAGTGGCGGTGGGACCCATCTTTATCCACCTGCTCAGATAAGGCACTGGCAGCACCCCTTTAGTTTCTGAAGTTTAACTTCTTCAATGTCATTTACACAGGCAGTCACAGGGTTTCCTCCATCCAATGCAGTTGAACCAACTCAACATCACGTAACTCGGACCGTGAAGGCACTTAAGCGATCTTATATGACACCAGTGCTTCAATAGTTGCACGGTCTACCAGTCCAGGCCTGAATTTGTATTGTCTACAGCAAGCACATTGTGTGACCTATAGAATAAATACTCAAGAATTTGAAAACAATGTTAAAGGTCTGTACTGCATCTAGTGGTTTAATTACCATGTGAAGCCCTTTTTGCTATATTCTGTACGGCATGAGAAGGCAGAAGATGTGTTTTTCCCAACATTCCGACGCTGAAGTGGCTGAAAGAAGAATTAAGAAAAGTAGCTCTTCAAACTGACATTGTAAAGGGTAAAATACGATGATTAGGGCAGATATTTCTTATATGATCTGGTTTTCTGTTTAGTAATGGATGCTTATTCCTTGTCTTATATTGCCTTGTAGGTGAACTATATTAAGAAGAGCTACTTCCTGCTTCAAATGCACTTGTAACTTCTGCTAGAATATAGCAACCCATGTACAGCAAGCCTTCTGATTGTGCCCAATTGATCATGATAATATCAGGCCAGTTATGTGAAAATTGCACTGCAGGGTTTTATGCCTCTGTGGATTTCTTCTGGCTATTTAGATTGATTTGATTACACCCCACAGAGCAGAAAATGTTATGCTGAAAGTGAAAGTGAATAGAAATAAATGAAATCTGTGAAGAAAGGAGCTAAGAGGCCTGTTAGACCCACTGTTTCCAGGCTGGCTGGGACACATCGAAGCCAGACAGATTCCACCGTCCTAAATGTACAGGAATTTATATAGCGCAAATCACCGAGCGGTTTCTAAGCGCTTGCTTAGGGAACCCGTCCTGGTATTCCCCTGTGAGATAACCCCGGCAGGGTATCCGCAAGGTGAAAGCCAGGCATCCCGCCGCGAGGGGCCGTTGTGGAGATTAAGCAAGCTATTGCCCAGAGTCGCAGAGTGTGAACCCGTGAATTGAGTAGGCACCTGAGCGAGAATTGTCGAGTCCATGGACATTTTAGGACTCAAGACCCCGCCAAGCCGGGAATTGAACCCTGGGCCTGGGCTGACCTCTGCTTCCAGGTCTGCCTCCTCTAACCAGTGAGCCACACTTCTCCACTAAATAGATAGGATGAGTATGAATACACTTGTCCGATAATATGTGCTCACTCTTGGGTAGCTTGGCACAGAGAAGTCAGACTTATTCCCAGGATCAAAGTATAAAGTATTGGCAAAATACCACTCTCACAACACACCGAGTAAACTACAAAATGACTCCAAATTGTACGTATAAAACACAGTTTTTTTATTACACACACATTGAAATCCAAACGATATACACATTGGATATATGCTTTACAATTTTATGCAATTTTCGAACTCTCCCATTAGCAGCAGAATAGAATGAACATATATGTATTAGTCATAGGTATTCACTTGCCCCTTTATTACCTCAGCCTCATGTGCGTACCTCCCCGCGGAGGTTCACGATCCAAGCAATCCCTCCCACATCAAAAGCAAAACAAACCTTTATGCAGGCTGTTCAGGGGTATTCCACTTCCCCACTACCACATTAGCATAAAACACAACATTTCCAATATTGCATACCCTGTACAGTTATAATGGTCAAGAAATCACAAGTTTTGACTACGCCTCATGACCCAAGCACGAACAGCCACTTAAACTACACCATCCAACGATACACATTGCACCCACTGGTGACACTTTGATTAGATTGTCAGGACTACCTAAAGTGGAAGGAAATAGTTACTTGATGTTGTCCTTCCAGATTTGGACTACAGGCCCCCAGTGGGACCTCCATGAGTGTGGGATCACTATTCCCCCCCCCCCCCCATAGGCGAAAGACTATGATACCAGAAGGTTTGGAGACATGTTTTCCCTCAGGCGGAGGTGCGAGCTGAAGTTGCTCCAGGCAGCCAGCTGTGGATACACACAAGGCACAACAAGACCCCTGGGTTTCAGTCAGGATATTCTCAGTTACAGAGTACCTTGTGGCATGGGTCCCAGGAGAGGTAGCCGGCAACCTCAGGTGGAGGTCACCATATCAAGCACTGTTGTCTTTCCGATATGGAGGTCGGAGACAGTCTCGGCTTCCAGCTCAGGTCCCGCTGTCTTGGCAAACATCTCCTGACACCCCTCGGACACCACACGCTACAGAGTACGAGCTCACACAGGTTGTCAGTTGCAAGCATGTGTCCCTGAGACTTGGCAAACTTCCCCAGCACTCCTCAAACTACTCAAGTTCGGCACCCCATGTTGGTCACTGATCTTTAAGTGCAAAAACAACAGGTGATGGACAGAATGCAGAACAATGTCATACATTCACCCCAGTACAGAGATCTGGGCCTAAATCCATCGTTTTTTTGCTCACCATGCCTTTTCAGTTTGAACTCAGCCATATGCAAATCAGTCTTGACGCTGTGCCCCATGGGAACAGTCCAGCCCGAACCGCTAAGCCAGGTCCTCCCTGGACTGGAAACAAGCATCCAAGGACCGGTTTCGGGCTTTCAGCCCTCATAAGCCTGGATAGCTTGATTCCAGTGGCATGGAGGGCACGGGACTCACGTCTGAGCATACCCGTCCCACTCGGGGTGACAAATGCAAAAACAACAGGTGATGGACAGAATGCAGAACAATGTCATACATTCACCCCAGTACAGAGATCTGGGCCTAAATCCATCGTTTTTTTGTTCACCATGCCTTTCCAGTTTGAACTCAGCCATATGCAAATCAGATCTGTTGATTGGGTGGGAGTTTTGTTTGGTTCAGATACTCCGTTCATCACCACCCCTTTTGTACCGCTTTGTTCGCCATAAGTTGGCAGGGTATGCTCAGATGTGAGTCCCTTGCTCACTTTGCCACTGGATTCAAGCAAGCCTGGCTGAAGACGACTGTAATGCCAGAAACCGGTCCTAGGAAGCTTGAATCCGGTCCAGGGAAGGCACGGCTTGGCAGTTCGGGCTGGACTGTTCCCATGAGGCACAGGGTCAGACTGATTTCCATATGGCCATGTCTGAACTGGGGTGGCAGAGTGGGCTAAAGAACGGTGATGGATTAAACCCAGATCTGTTGACTGGGTGTGAGTGTTTGATTGGTTCAGATGCTCCGTCCATCACCACCCACTTTTGTACCGCACTGATCTTTAAGAGCACACTCCTCTGCACAGTGTGTTTACGGCGTATGTTAGGATGGTCCTTGCCTCAACCGACGATCACTTCCACCCATTTTCACCACACCCTGCACAGTCCTTACAATCCTGTGAAAATGGAGAGATCCTTTCTGTCCCTGGGATCTCGTGCACAGGAGGCCAGCCAACCAGCCCTTGGGGAGTGCTTAGGGACCCGGGACACAACAGTAGGTAATTATCTGCAGGCCAGCAACATCCAGGCAAAATCCACCAAGTGATAGTCTCCATCCTGGAGCACAAAAAGTCCCAGGCCACCACAAGTCTGCGTATAATACAGTTGCACTCCCTGCTGCCCCAATGGTTCCTGTGTCGATGTCCCAATGTTGAACCAGTGTAGTATGGGTCCAATCCCAAAAGTGTCTCTAACTCCTGAGGGCAGAGTCCCAGTTGTGATACCCACAATAGCTGTGTGTTACTTTGATGGGTTGGGCTGCAGTTGCTGTTTCTGTCTGTGGGCAGGGAAGGAACTGGGCTTTGCTTTCTGAAACCTGCTGTTCCAAGGTTCTCCAAGGGCTTGTTTATGCTTGCCTCCTGTTGGATGTCTCTGAGCCATCAAAGACTTCTTCTGCAGCATCCCTGAACTCCACTGCTGGTAGTTCTGCCCTGCCAAATGGTGCCAACTCAGTTCTGGGTGCTTGGATGTCGTCCTGTGCTGCAAAACACTTCAAAATAATTGACACGTCGCAGTTCCAGCACCTGGTTATTTGATGCAGCACCGCCACGCAAGAGAAGTTTGCATGCACGAGTCCAGAGCACCAAGCCTCTGACGTCTGAGACCTGTGCTACGACTTCAGCGCAGGCCCTGCTGTGTGGCTGAAAGAATTGACGCATCACCAGTGTGTGGCTGAAAGATTTGATGCAGTCCCTGTTGTGACTGGATTTCTATGCATCGCTCCTGTGTACCAAGTTTTCCACCACATCACCCACAGACCAGAACCGTCTTTCGATTTCAACGCATCGCTTCTCCATACAGTCTAAAACCGATGCAACTGTTCTCCTACATGCAGCAGAACTGATGCATCACTTCTCCAAGGACTCAAGAACCAAGGCATCCCTGTGTTTTTTTTAACTTCTCTCCTTTATGACTGTTTGACTTGCATTTTGGCGCATCAAAGTTAATTAGAGCTAAAATCATCGCATCAATAGAGTTTTATGGGCAGAATTGGTTAAACCTTTAAAAAGTGATACCTTACCTTCTGTATGTTGGATTTTTATCGTTTTGGATTAGTTAAAGAATTTTTATTTTTATAAGCTGGTGTGGTATCATTTTGTACTGTTTACACTGTGTTACTATCTGGGTTATGTACAAATGCTTTACACATTGCCTCTGAGATAGGCTGCTCATGCCAACTTACCAAGAGGGTTAGCAGGGCATATATTGGGTGTGTAATCCCCTTACTCTGACTAGAAGGAAGGGTCCCTACTTGGACAGGGTGCAAGCCACTGCCAACTAGAGACACCCATTTCTAAAGCTGGTGGTCAGCAGTGAGGATAGGACTTGTATTTGTACTTGATGTACA
Source organism: Lissotriton helveticus (assembly GCF_964261635.1). NCBI lineage: Eukaryota > Metazoa > Chordata > Amphibia > Caudata > Salamandridae > Lissotriton > Lissotriton helveticus. The sequence continues at coordinate 802,116,147 of NC_136067.1, forward strand.
GTTATTGGTGTACACTACTGCATAGTGCAGACCACTATGTGACACTTTTTAAGTTTTTGGTTCACCTTCTGTATTTGTGTTCATACTTGGAACCTTGGTTGGTTGCTGTCCCTGTGAGGCCCTGACAAAATGGAAATCAACTTCTGACACCTGGACATCTATCTTTGAAGGAGCTCAACGTTTTTGGCAAGGAAATTGAGCTGGCTTTGAAGAGGAGATCCACAAGGCAGGATCTTGAGGCAGCCCTGCAATGCTATGAGGTACCACGCTTGGAAGCAATGCCATCTGATGATTCTGAGGAGGAGGACTTCTCTGAAAGGCCTTTAAACTCCCAGTACTCCAAGAGGGCAGTAGGCCTTTGAGGGAAGCAGAGAAGGAACAACTAGCTCTGGAGGAGAAGAGAAGGCTTCTTTCTCGCTTCTGAGTGGAGAATGAGAGAGCTGGATTCGGGAATCAAGAGAACTGAGGCCAGCAAGAAAGGCGGCAGCAAAAATGTAATCTCTAGTATTGAGAAAGAAGTGCACATACCCAGAGAATTGGTGCCTGATTTGAAGGACGGGGATGACATACACCAGGGTTTTCAAGTTTATGAAGTAGCTCCAGGGGTGTGCAGGGTCTCTGAGGTGGATTGGGGAACTGGCACTGGGAGTCATATTACAAGGGGTGTGAGGAAGACTCTACTGTCTATAGAAGACGGTGACAGGGAGAGGAGCCCCCCTAGTAGAAGCGCTGGTAAGGAAGTTTGGAAACACCCCCAAAGAGTCTGGGTTGTGTTTCAGGGACAGTCAGATACTGTTTCACCAGTCTCAGGAGACTGATCTGGCGTCGCTTTTCAAGGCACTTGTCCTTGTCAACCTGGGAAATGCAACCACTTGCCAGTTCCAATCCATCTCTCTTACTACATGTAAGGCACCCCTAAGGTAGGCACAAGGTAGCTCAATGGACAGGGTGCAGTGTGTGTGAATGGTAGGACGTGTACTGGTGTGTTTTTCGTGTCCTAATAGAAAGATACCGTCAATATACTTTTTCACTATTGCAAGGACTATCTCTCCCATAGGTTATAATTGGAGCTGCCTTGTAACATCTTACAAGTGTAACTTTCACTGGGGAAGAGATAGAGATTTGGGGTTTTGGCTCCCTGAGCTCAGAATGTAAAAATACATCTTTTACTGAAGTTGGTTTTTAAATTGTGTGTTTGAAAATGACCTTTTAGAAAGTGACAATTTTCTTGCCTCACCATTCGGTGTCTATGCCTGCCTGTGGACTCAATGTTTGGTTAGGATTGACAGAGGCTGTTTGTGCATTCACTTTAGACAGACACACAAAGGGAGATGAGGTGTGCCCTGCATATCCTGATTGTCAATCACCAGGCTACTAGGCCTTCCTAAACTATAGTGGTGGGAGGAGTTGTCACTGACACCTGCATAGGGATGTGCCTGTCCTCTCACAATTCTGTCTCCAACCCCCTGTAGTGTGTCTGAACACAAAGCAAGGCAGGAAATTTTGAGTAACAAAGACTTTTCTTTGAAGTATGGCTACTTCAAAGGCCATAAGGGGTATAGGTATTGGACCTGCAACTCCATACTTTAGAACACTTCTGGAACTGCGGACTCTGCCAAAAAGAAGAGTTAAAGAGCTGTCAGAGGAGTACTGTCCCATTACTCTGTTGCTTTGCTGGGTTGGCCTTCAGCTGCTGCTTCTGTCTGTGAGCAGTGAGAGGATTGAACTTTATTTTCTTGAATCCTGCTTTCCAAGTTCTCCTAGGGCTTGCCTCCTTTTGGAAGTCTCAGGGCCATCAAAGACTTCACCTGCAGCCCCTGAACTCCTCTTCTGGGAGTTCTGACCTGCCAAGTAGTGACAACTCCTGGCAGGGCCCTTGGAGATGTTTTGGCTGCTTCAGGAGCTGAAACTCCATGCATCACCCCTTCTAAACCTTCTCCACAGACTTGCCACGTGGTTGGAAAACCAGCGCATCATCGCCCTGCAGCCAAAAAATCAGCACAGCACCTGTTTGTGGCTGTAGAACTGCCACAGCCCGAGTCCAGAGCACCATGTCTCTGATGTCGGAGACCCCAGCTCCAACTTCGGCACGGGCGTGCTGTGCGGCTGAAGGAAACGAAGCATCACCTGCTGTGTGGCACACAAATCAATGCAGTGCCTGTGTCACCACCACATCGAGCCACTACCCAGGGATTTTCCAAGCATCGCATCTGTGTGCCAAGTTCCCAGCACATTGCCCTGCAGCAAAGAGCCGCCTTTGAAAAGCAATGCATCGCTTCTATCGCAGTAAGAAATTGAGTGAACACTTCTCCGGCATGCAGCAGAACTGATGCCTCCATTCACCTAAGATTCAAGAATCGACGTCTCGTGTGTGTTTCCGACACTTCACTCTGTTTTTCTTGCCTTTGATTTTGAAGCATCAAAGGTACTTTGACTTTAAACCAATGCATCCATAAAGTCCTATGGACTGAGTTGCTTAAAAAATTGCGTAAACCTTTAAAAAGTGATTTCTTGAGTTCTGTATGTTGGATTTTTGTAGTTTTGGTCTTGTTTTGTTTAGATAAAGATTGGTACTTTTTCTAAACCGGTGTGGTGTCCATTTGTAGTGTTTTCACTGTATTACTGTGGATGTATGTACAAATGCTTTACACATTGCCTCGGAGGTAGGCCTGATTGCTTGTGCCAAGTTACCAAGGGGGTGAACAGGGGTTATCTTGGGTGTGTAACTACCTTACCTTGACTAAAAAGAAGTGTCCCTACTTGGACAGGGTGCATAACACTTCCAACTAGAACCCCCCATTTCTAAGACACATGACAGCTAAAATATTCATGTGTGCTGAAGCCAGGGTAAATATTGAAATACAGGATGTTCAAAGTTAAATTGGGCAATGGAGGTATAAGATTACTGCCTCAATCCGGTGACAGACAACTGCCATGTGGTGGGATGGCGGATGGGTTACCTACATGAGGCTACAGTTGGTGACGTCTTGGGGGAGGCTTAAAGGGAGGTCTGACCTACATAGTTATCAACACCACAGGTTGTCCAATGACTAGCGCACTATGTATCCTGCTCTCTGCAGGGCAGCACTTGTTTCTTACTTCTGTAACTTATACAGGCCGACGCAGAACCTACAGTGGTTCAGTCAGCCATAACAGCTTCAAAGGAAGGGGCTGTAAGTGGGGGCTGCAGGATAGGGTCAGTGATCTGTAATTGGATCAGTTCATTCCTCCCACTCCAATAACACTTCCCTGACTGATCGCACTCGGCCTAGTGGTCAGGTGCGATGCTAACTCATAGTGTCCATGGGGACAGGGGGCACACATGCACCTAATCTAGGACAATATCAACTTTCAGAGCCACCACAGCCTTTCTCCAGGGTGGGCATAACTGAGAGTCCAATTAAAAAAGTTCTCAAAGAGCAGCACCTTATGTTGCTATGTCAACTAACTCACATTCCATGAATTAAAAACAGACCCATTGGTGAATGCCCCAGGCAGCACTACAGACTTTGAGTGCCGGTGTATCTCTGCTGGATCAGCACCATGAGGTACAGGAAAGTCAGGAGCAAACATGGGGGAGAGGGGCGTGGTGCAGTAAACTGACAGACCTGAACTGTGTAATAGAGGATCTTTGCGATGATACCTGAGATACATGGTACCTGCCAGGGCTGTGACTTTCAGAAGTGTGACTTCTCACTCAGGGGCACTCTTTGGCAACACAGCTTTTGACTACTAAAGGGAGCTCGAAGTATCTGAAAGATAAATGTGGCACTGTGTATCTTAGAACGTACAAGTATACTTTAAAGGCCTTTTAAAGAGCAAGAATGATGCTTTTGACATGTTTGCACAATTTTGGGAAACTAATAAAATATAAATGTTAAAATAAAAAGTGAGCATAGTGTATGGGGAAGGTAAAAGGATGATGACTGCAGTTGCTCTTCATATAAGGGGGTGTGATGACCACACTATATCTGGCTTCAGTCTTTTTCAGGGGTTCATCCGAATTTTAACTGGCAAGTGTGTAGCTAAATGATGGGAGAACTAAAACACTGCTCCCATTTGTGGGAATTATAGACCAGGTTAGGCATTCTTTCTGTTTATAAAGATTTTGCAGTGAATAGTAGTGAATTAGTCTTGTAGTAAGTACTTCATAGTAATACGCCAGGAGTACTACGATAGAACGTCACAGCAGAATATTTGTGACTCGGACCTTCAGTATTGCATTTAATTTACTTTGCACTTATCTAAAAATGCAAAGTAAATTTAGAAAAAAAAGTCAAAGACACAACTGAATCTATGTGAATACGGTGTGGGACAGAATGTTTTAAATGAACAATTTAATTTTAAACATTATTCTGATTAAAACGAGAACGGACAACTTGCTCCAAGCATACTGGGGCTACTCTTAAACACCTTTACCTTTATCAAGGCAGGTTCTGTGGCAAGGCAACAGTAAGGGGCCACCCTGGACAGCAGCAGTAACATGAAGGAGGTTTCTCCACATCTTGTCCCCGATCAAGGGCGGTGGGAAGGGCACAGCTGTCCTTTCGCTTTCATTTGCAAACATCCTTGCACTACCTCTCAGTTCCACCAGCAACACACAGAGTTCTTCGCACTTCATAACGTTTATGCCTGTGAATCACTGCTGACATTTTATGTCAGAGAAGACAGGCGCTGTTGCGTGATGTTTCTTTAAACTAAACTCAGACTGTACCTGCAGGTTACAAATACAGAAAGCCTTTCAAGCATTTCAAAGAATATTGGATACTCACATCGCCAGGTATGACAAATGCCTTCTTTGTTCTGAAGAAAAGCTATTTAAATCTGCCTCAGGTAACTCAACTCCCTGCACAAAACTAAGTTTAATAATTCTGTTTGATCCTTCACGGCTTATTTCTATCCTTCTTTAATATTGATTAAAGAAATAAAAATAAGTTTATTTTATCTCGATGTTCAGTCCTGTGCGCTTGTCTTTAAAAAGCTCTACTGAGAATTCATTAAAACCTTCCTACTGTGCTTGGGCAATCTGAATGCGATTTCTGACCTTCATGAGCCACTTAAAAAATGCAATCTGTTTTAAGTCACGAGCTTTTTTCCTTTGGCCATTACCAAATCCACCCTATTGACCTCAGCTGCTTTGACTCTCCCTCAGAAATGAATCATGCCCACAGTAGTCAACTATTAACCATTTGCCCTGCCACGTCATTATTTTTCCCTTTTGTTAAATTTTTCCCTTTGCTATTTTTGATACCGAAATACTCCCTGCAGTCGGTAATTGGATTGAGAGCTCAGTTTTCGTATTTGAAACAAGCTCAAAGTAAGAAATGACAGATCTTATAAAAGGGAATAGTGATGTTCCTTAACCCTGGAATAGCTATTCATTGCTACAGCGTGTCACAGATGTAGCCAACTGTAACTATATAGATGGGTAGACAGACAGACAGATAGACTGACGTTCCAGTGGCGCACTGGGCTTACCCATATCTACGAGTCCACGGAAAGCCACCCAGCACGGCTTTTCATGGCCTCGCAGATATGGTGTAAGGCAACGCAGCACAAGTCGCTGCGTTGCCTCACACTGCTTGGTGGAGGGGTGCCAAGAGCGTTGCAGTGGGCGTTCCCACTCAATGCCCATGGTTTTTAGCACATTCCCAGATTTACAACATAGCGTAATTTTGGGAGTGTGCCAAAACTGGGCGCCTGCCCACTACCTGATTTCAACGCAGGCACCCTTGTACCATGATGCAAGGGTGCCTACATTGGCGCATGGCAGCCATTTGTGTGCAGGAGCTGTGAGAGAGGACAGGAATGCGCTGTACATCATAGACAGTGCACATTCCTGCCCTTTTCTTTTGACGCAGGGCAGCGCAGCAAGAAGCCTTGCAGCGCTGCCCTGTGACAAAATATTGTAAATGAGGCCCTCAGTTTCTAGTTCAATACATTTTTTATGACTAGCACACTCAAACATATAGTACTGGCTAATCGCTATAAAGATACTTAGTGAGAGTCGTTTGCCATTAATAAGAAAGGGGCGGGGCATCAAGACCAACCCAAATAGCTATATAGATATGCTGGAAAGCAGCCAATGTACATTTCAAACCACAAGGCCAAATCCATTCCTCACTCTCAACCCTTCTCTTTCTCAGCCCTTGTCCTTTGATTTAACAAACTGCACGCTGCACTTTGACATCTTCAGCCATTCCCTATATATTAATATGGCCGTAATCTATAATTGTTATGTGGATTATCGCATGTTCTAACCGTATCATATAAATACAATAACAGTGACGCCTTGAATATTTTTACATCATTTTTTTCTTTTGTGTAAAAAAAATCTCCAATAAATAAGTTTGCCACCATTTTTAAAACAATTTGAATAGCATTTACATTGCATCTCTTTTCTATCCACAACATCTTGGATTGTCACAAGCATGCTTGGACTTTCACGTCTGCCACCACCCTGATGCCTGTCATTTGCGCAATGGTGTATCAAGCATTTGTGCTGATGTCAGTTTACTCCAAACTGCCTGATGAACGTGTACGGCAGTCTCATTAAATCATGCTCCATCAGGTTAGAAGCTCACCATTCAGGCACAGGAGCCACCTATGGAAAGTTCAAAATCATGGTAGTACCTCGGGCATAGCAAGTATAGACTTCACTTCTGTGGTCCTGATGCCCGGAGAAGAGGATGCCCTCACAACGAGGGAACTATTTTTCTATTTGGTATTCACTTGCATTTTGTACAATTTGAGGGCTGCTCATGGTGTGGTCACTTTCCAGTTATTCAAATTCTACAATGCTATTATACCTCTAAATATATGGAATATTTTCCCTGTTGTTTATATCTGTGAATGAGATCTTGCGGTCACCCTAGTTTGGGTCATTCTCCTACACGGCACTTCTAGAAGTTGTTATATCGCCATACATTTTATCACACCACACAGTTATCACATTACAACAAACCGAATTCAAGTGCAACTTCAGTAACAGCTTCTTATTTAACTTACTCAGTCTTCTGATAAGATGTTTGACACTTATCAATACCTTCGTAATTTGGCTCACTTTCTAAGAAGCCCTATTTCAGACACACATTTACAGGTGCAGTGAAACACAAGGTTCCAGTGAGCATGTGCACTTTTATCTTCTTCAGGGGGGTGGAATACTTTTAAAAAATATTTTTTTCAATATTCCCTGATATGTTTACAAGCATAAATACTTGAATTGATTTATATCACTAATTTGTTATATGCAATACTTTTCCAGGTCAAAGTATAATTCTTTTTTCCATGTTTTGAATGTTGTTTTCCTGCAGAAACAACTACTTCCCTAACCAGTACTATTGATAGTGAGTATAGGGGCACATGTTTTTAGATGGGGCACCATTCTGGTCCTGATGAATGCCACTGACCCTTTTTTCTGGCATGGCGTGTTGGCAGAAACATGTTGGCCATGCTGTAGGGAAGGGAGCACAAATACAGGTCATGATGTTTACCTTCAAGTAATTTGAAATCTCTACTTATGGTCCCATAACAGTAGCATCACCCTTACAAACAATAGGAGCTTTGATCTGTTGGGAACCATAACTATTGAATTTCAGTGGACTTATGCGTTTGAGCAAGAACCAAAACTCAATTTTTAACTGTGTTTTTTTCAATGACTGTCATTTTTTTAATGATGTACTTATTTTCCAACCATGCTGTACTGGGCATAGCTGCAAACCATAGCTTCAGGCCAGACACTGCCCCTTTCCCACCAAGGGTGACAAAACATTGTTGTGTATGGTTTACACGTGCAGCAAATTTTGGCCACATGGCCCGTACAACTGTAAGGCCCTAGGCCCAACCTGCAGGGGGTGGCCAACCACCGATACGCATGGCCGTCAGCATACCCAGCAGTGGCCAGATGTCCAGCCGCTTCGTGCAGGATTGAATGTGCCCAGACTCAGGCCTCTGGCCAACCCCTGCATCTAATCTGCAAAGGGCGCCAGTCCCCCATGCACACAACCTTTGGTGTTGCATAGCAAGGCTTGGATGAAAGATCTGGCCTATGGCTAGATGCTATGCCAACATGCCACGGGCAGAAAATCACTGCTTCACAAGACCTTCAACTACACGCAGCAAAGGGTGGGCGGCCATTCATGCTGTGCATATTAGTTGGCTCTTAGTGCTGGGCCTTTCATTTTTTTTCAGGTTTGAAATGCGATGCAAGCGCATGCCCTAAAATAGCAACCAGGGAACCTTTCAGGGTTCCCGCACTATGGCCTTGGGGTCAGGGTGTGACTTTCTGCTCCGTTACATGACCTTTTCATATCTTCTGGACAGGAGAAGTGTGTTTCTCATCCTGAAATGACTGTGTTGCAAGAGGAATTTTTATCCTGTAGCAGGAGAGAAGGGTTTCTCATCCAATCAGATCACTTTTTTTATTTAGGGCGTCTTGTAATTCACCCTTGGCGTGCATTTGGCTGGAACTGTTTGTGAAAATTGAGGAGGCTGATGCTCTAGGGTAAGGGGAAAATGTTTAGCCGTGATAGGGATGGTCTCTACATAGTCTCCCACCCTGTAAGCTTGATATCATCATTTGGATTTGATCTATTGGTAGGTTTTCCTCAGCACAATTTTTATTTGGAGGCTGTGAAAACTGGTAATTGTGATTTGGAAATTAAGAAATGTACTGCATCACAATTTCTAACTCATCTAGTAACAACACTTTAAGATTTGTTGCAAAATCGCATTCCCAATTTACTCATTCTCAATTTAGGAATTGATAGAGGTCACAAATGTGAATAAGTAACCGCAAACGTGACATTGGACTGAGCTTGATGACATCACAACCACAATCTCCTTTGTAAGTGCATGTTTCTGGGTAGGTGAGCTTTGTGAGAAGGTGTGTGCAAACCATTTGAGTAGAGCGAACTAGGGCAACCCGGAGTCATGCAAAGATGAAGACTGAAGGAAGAAAAAAACAGAAGATGTCTGACATAGAACTTGAAACCCTGACAGAATAATGTGTATCACACAATGATAAATAGTTTGGAAAGGATCTCTTCATGTACTTGAAGCTACCAAGAAAAAAAATGGTTTGGCATTCAGGGGAAAATGAATGCTGTATGTGTGACACAGGGCAGTATGGGGCGATCTGAAAGTACTGGTACCATCCCAGATTTCGCACCAAGGAGAAACTTGTCAGCAGGGAGGGGAGATGTTTCTAAAACAGGAGGATGTCACTCTTCTAAACCACCTGTAATCTCACTGATTATGTTATATATTTGAATTCCTTCTGCTGTGCTATTGGAATTCTGAGCTGTGAATGTGTGTTACGGAGTAGACTCTCATCTTCTCATCTTCAGATTCACAATTATCTAGATCTGTGAGTAGTTTTGCCTTGTTGCAGTTTTATGCTGGATAGCACCACGGGCAATCATTTTGCAGCCGGCCTCAGGTCCATACTGCATATTGCAGACCTCTACCACTTTTGTGAAGACAACAGAATCTTCCCTTATGGACATTTCAACACGCATTCAACTATGAACAGGGTTTTTGTGAGCAATGGTGTAGCTCCAATCCTTTGCTGAATAGGAATGCAGGTATCGAGTTAGAAGGCAAGGCATAATTCTTACAGGTGGGTGTAACAAGCATATGTTGCTGTAGCATAATTATGCAAAATTACTGAAAATGTAACACAAGTTTACGCGAAATTGTGTGAGGAGCAGAACCTGGCATGTAGAGCTACTTTCTTAGCCAAATGCAAAGTCAGATCACGATATTAGAATATCAATCAATCAGTACATTTATAGAGCGCACTACTCACCCGTGAGGGTTTTAAGGCGCTGTGGGAGGGGGGGGTTGCTGCTACTGCTTGAACAGCCAGGTCTTGAGGTGTCTCCTCAAGGTGAGAAGGTCTTGGGTCAGTCGGAGGTGGGTGGGGAGGGAGTTCCAGGTCTTATCGGCCGGTTAACGAAGACTTGAAGTCTGCTGTGGCTGTGCCAAGCAGATTGGCCAGGTATTCAATAGAATAGAGTAGAATTGTTCAGGAACATTCCAAGGCCATTAACCTAAAGGTATGACATCATCATGAGTGGGGGTTCAGTATGCATCTTCTTAGAAGACATGCAGAGCAGTTGCTGATGCTTTTCCATCGCCCTTTGACCCCCACTACAGTCTACACGAGGATTCTTTTGACTCTATGTACAATTTAATCACTGGTTTGACCTTGAATTAGTATGCTTTTTATTGTCTGTATCAACACTGCATTTACTTGTTTGAACATGACTTAATGAGTGTTTTTTGGGGGGAAACATCCAATCAGGTTATAGTTATAAACCATGAGGAGTCTGTCTTGGATCTCCACTGAAATATCTGAAGCAAGATTAGGTTGCTGTGATGACTTCCAAAAGCGATGTGCAGTGCTTCCCTGCCCTTGAGCTAGGTGATGTTTTATACATTTTACAAACACAATCAGAAGACTAGTTTATAGTCTGACTCTTTACTACTGACCTCCCACTCCGAGTTAAATGTTCGTGCTGAAATGCTTGTTAGCTGCCAACACTCCCAATGGTCGCTAATGGATTTTAGAATATACTAGGGTAGCCGACGCAGGAGATTGGTAGTGGAGCGCCACTAATTTTCAGCTCAGTGATTAGAACAAAGTTTTGCCAGTGGCTACTTTTAGAAATGTTTTTATAGTAGGCCAACAGGGTACTAATCAGTTACGTCAGTACTGGGATACAGAACATGGTCTCAGATATACTGGTAAGCAATCAATACTGGTGATAACTTGTAAGTAATCTGCGTAATGCAGGTTACCACTGGTATTTTCTATTTTACTAAAGTTGAAATGTTATGTATCCACCAGAGATTAAAACAACTTTTTCTCATAAGTGCATCTCTGCGAAATGATTACAGGTTTTCTGCACGAGAAAATGACACACACGCATAAGCTATTTTGGCTCCAATGGTCACAGATTATGGTTGTTTTAAATTTTTTGCTAATTAAGAGGAATGCTTTTTGCTGAATACTTCTAGATTGCAAGCAGTCCCCACTGATTCCCTATTTGTGCAAATCAAAATAATTTCTGGCTCTTTATTTCTTTATGTCAAGAGGAGGTCACCGTACACACTCATTTTGCTGCTCTGAAGTAAGATTTGCTTCAGGTGCAAAAACAGTTTTGTGTTCAATATATTCTTTTTGTAATTTTTGTAATTTTTATTTATGGTATTTGTGCTTAAAGTTTGTTTTGCAATCACTAGGGTGAAAGGTTCTCAAATTAACAGGATCATCTCGATTTCCATAAAATTAAAGAACAGTGCAAGGTTTGTCGGCATATCTTTTTCTTATGGTGTTCCACCATTTACACCAGCTGTAAAACAGGGGCCTTTGCTGCCTCCTGCTGCCGACTCTGTAAGCATCAACTTAATGTCCTTTTGCTAAAGTTAGCTCGGAGTTTGTGACGAATGTCACTACTGATTTGGAGAATTATCTATCAGCTGTGATTTTGGAGGCAAAGGTCCAGTTTTAAAAAAAAAGTCTTTGCTCTCTACATATATAGCAGAGGGAATGCAAATATTGACAATCTGGTTTATTTCATATTAACATATAACCGTAAAATGCATTTGCAGTGTTTTTTGTAGGCTGCAATGAAATGCATGGTTACAGCTACAAGATGTAGTCAAGCATGTGCCAATGGACTGCTCATAATATTGCTTTTTTTCCAAGAGACGCTATGCTACTGTTAAGATATGCATATGGCAGACATCTGTTTATAATCAGAGGGTATTATAGATGCAACCAACCTGCTCGGTTAGTCAGTATGTTCTCTCTGTCAGGCACTTTCCTTTAACATTTCAAAATGCAGCAGCACCTGGCAACCGCTAGAGCATACTGACAGTTCTCCCCTTCATCAAAATGAACATCAGGGAGAGACTGGGGAACTAAAAGCAGAGCAGGAAAAAATGCTCAAACCAGACCCGCTCTCTTTGCCTCCTCGCACAATTGATTTTCCAAACACTTGTTTTTTCTCTCTCTCTCTCTCTCTCTCTCTCTCTCTCTCTCTCTCTCTTCTTCCCTCCTCTCTCTCCCTTCTCTCTCTCTGATTGCTATCTCGCTACATTCCCCCTTCCTCTATTTCTAACTCTCTTGAAACCTCCCCATGCCCAGTGTAGCTGGGATCATTTTGAGATTGAGGGTGCCCCAAAACTGGGTTAAAGTGCCCAAAATGATGGGTTTTCTCATTATCATAGCCACATATATGGGTGGACACCGGGAGCTCTGACCAGGGGAAGAAAGGTTCTGCCATGTTCGAAGAGAAGGGCACTGTGGGATAGCTTCCAATATAACACACACACAGAAAGTACTGAAAAAGTGGATAGGTTTACCCTTGGGAACTTTCAACCCCTGTGGTTCAGAAGTAGCCAGGATTTCCCCCACTTACAGTATGGCACTGGGCAAAAATGTGGCACCCCAGTACACTCTCAGATCACTTTGTGGAAAAACAGAATTTGCTGCACCTGCTGTGTGTGACCCGAGAAGAGCCTTGAACCTGCTCTCCCTCTTGTACCCAGTTCTAAGAGGTGGACCCCAAGGGTCAACTGGCTAACCTCCTGTGTGAACTACAGGGATGCAACAAGTTTCCACCGAGCATTTTATACTTCCCAGCTGACCTGACCCAACTGGATCTGACCTAGTCCTCTCTGTTGGCCTCCTTGGAGTGAGTCCTAACTCCAAACTACTATCCTCAAGGTCCTGGGCCCTTGGCTGGGGTTGCAGTGTCCTCTTCTCTGTCTCATCTGTCTAACTGAAGATGCCACTGGATCCAATGCAGAGGGATGCAGAGCCCCACAGAGACAAGCCTTGCAACTCTCAACTGAAAGCTCAAAAGATCTTTGGCCGTGTGTCACAGAGCCCTGCAGAACCGCGCACTGCATCTCCCAATGAAAAGCATCATCGGATCCAAAGCAGAGGGATGCAGAACTCCATGCAGTGCCTGCACGGACGTCCGAAGATAAATCCTCCAGCAGGATGAACCTGTGCTGTATCCTGCCAAAGGTCCATTGCTGTCAGTGTGAATTTGTGACTTTGTCCCAGTCCTGTGTGACCAGATTCCTGCAGTTGGCACTAGTTTTTGCCTAAAACTTTAAGAACCCATCTCTCTTTTACTCATAGTTTTTTTTTGTCATTTTGGTGTCATTTTATTTACTAAAATGTACTCTATTGCTCTAAATTAGTTTGAGATTTGCCTTGTTTTGTGTTTTCACTGTATTGCTGGTTGGGCACTGCATACATAGTTCACATAGTGCCTTTAAGTTAAACCTGACTGCTTGTATGCTAATCTACCACAGGGATAAAGCACAGGTTTATTTAGTAACATTTGTAATTCACATTGCCAAGGGTTGTTATTACAATTAGGGATGGACAGAATGTTAAATTCCCCAGGCGGAATTAGAGGAATTTAGTAATTCTGCATTACTCTTATAACTCAGATTTACTAATAAATTCCACGGCTATGCTCCACCAAGGAAAAATGTTCTGCATGCTCGGTTTATTTGCACTATTATCATTAGTTTCCTTGTAAAATATTTGTGCACCACAATTCAGGTTGCAATCAGCCGCGGCCCGTGGAGGGAGTTACGGTGGGGCAGGGTGGCGGGGAGGGGCAGGGTGGAGGGTGCTCAAAACCGGCATATGGATAATTGCAGGTAAGTAAACAATTTAATTAATAAAACGAATTTCGTAGCTCGCACTGCATCGCATTTTGCGATGCAAGGCACACTACCAAATTCGTTTTAGCACCCTCCACCTGCCCCTCCCCGCCTCCCTGCCCCACCGTAACTTCCTCCACGGGCCGCGGCTGGTTGCAATGCTCTAAGCTTATGAACTTAATAGTGGACCGATCCCTTCCCTGAACAGCTCCGCCTGGTAGCTGCTTCTGCCCCCGTTGCTGCTTCTGACCTACTGGCGAGGAGTTTGAAGCCCTTGTGGTCTACTGGTATATCATCACTCCTTTGCAGCTGGGCTGCCTTTCTGGCTCTCTTTTTTCTGCTTATCCTGCTTCTTTTGCCTTTTTTCCTTTTTTTCTGTCTTTTTTTTTGCACTTTTTCCTTCCCTTTTTCTATTTGCTTCGCCGCCCTTGCTGCTGTGATCCCCTGCTGCCCGACCACCTCTAGTGACTCTTTCCTGCTCCCGGTGTTTCTCACCTCCCAGCTGTCCAGTCCCCCACGCACGCTACTTACTAGCGCCCGCTGCGCAGTAAAGATGCAGTCCACTGAAGTAACTAGTGGACTGCTCCCTAACCTGCACAGCTCCACCTCGTAGCTGCTGCTGCCCCCGTTGCTTCTTCTGACTCTCTGGTCAGGAGTTCAAGGCCCTGGTGGTCTAGTGGTAAAGCGTCACTGCTCTGCTGCTGGGCTGCCCTAGTGTCTCTCTTTTTTCCTGCTTCTTTTGCCTTTTTTCTTTATTTTTTTGCACTTTTCTTTCCTTTCCTTTCGCTCTTTGCTCTGCTGCTCTTGCCACTGTGTTTCCCATGGCCCGCCTCCCTCCAGTAACCAATTCCTGCTCACTGCAATTCCTGCCTCCCAGCTGTCCAGCCCCCCACACACTACTTAATGGCGACTGCGCTCAGCGGATGCCCCTCTGTTGCCCCCAAGGCAAGCCCGACTGCGCCAAGAGCCACGGATCCTGGTTCTCAGACCCTCTACCAACACAAAGCCAGCACCCTCCTCTCCCTCAACACAGTACATCATGCTGCCTGCCACCTCACATCGCCGAAGGACACTCAAGGACCTTTCTGCAGCTGGAAATGCTGCTACACCATCGCCCACCCCAACACACAAGCTCCTCTCACCACCCAGCTGACCAACAGCATACCAAACCGGTTCAACTGCATCCTCTTCAACATGCGTTCCCTCTACAAACATGCCACCGAAATCTGGGATCTCCTCGATGCCACCGCTCCTGACATCAACTTCCTCATGGAAACCTGGACAAACCCCTGCTCTGATCTGGACATCGCCACCATCATCCTCGGTGGCAACAAAATCACCCTCAAAGACAGCACCAACCAACCAGGTGGTGGCATCGCTATCATCCACAAGAACACCCTCTGCCTGACCACTCACTCAAATGACCCAACGGCAACCATGAAACCCGGATACCACCCTCTGTGGCACCCTGGTCTACAGGCCTCCCAGCCCCCACCCTATCTTCACCGATGGTTTTGTAGACCTCATTGCATCACTGGCTCTTGAATCCACCTATTTCATCAGACTCGGCGACCTCAACTTCCAACTGGACAACCCCTCTGACCAGAACACCAAACTCCTTTGGGAGAACCTCGCCAACATCGGACTCAAGCAGCTAGTCACCGACCAATACAGCCGGACACACGCTCGACCCCATCTTCTCTGCCAGCGCAAACATGACCTACAGCCACACCACTAAATTCCTCTGGACCGACCATCACTGCATGCACTTTGCCTTCACCACTCCAACCATACTCCACTGCTCTCACTTCCAACCCGCGTTGTTGCTGGAACAAGGCTACCGAAGAACATCTAACCACTTTCCTGAGCACTACTACACTGCCGATGTCAGCAGACGCCAACACCTCAGCAAGCGATCTTCACCAATAGATCTTCAACTACACCGACAGTCTGGCACTTCTCAAGAATGCACCCGGCAACCAAGACTCAAAGAAAGCCAGCTGGTCCATTCCCGCCCTCCACAATTCCAGACACACCTACAAATGACTAGAGAAGAGATGGGGAAACAACAAAACCCCGTAAAACCCCACAAACTTCAAAACCGCCATCAATGCACATTATCTCCTCCTCAATACCACAAAGAAAACAGCCCTCCTTGACATAATCAATGCCAATACACACAACAGCAAAGAAATCCTAGCCATTGTACAGGAGTTTGCCAGGTCCTACAGCGAGAAGACAGATCCCCCACCCTCCCAAGACTTCTGCAAAAAACTTGCCACCTTCTTCCACAACAAGATCAGGCAGCTCTACGACAGCTACGACACCCACGAATTTGCCACAACGCCTGTCACCACCACACGCAACTGACCTGCACCCCAACAGATCCTGCTCAACTGGACTCTGCTCACCACAGACGACACATTCAAGACCATGAAGTGCATCTACTCCAGAGCCCCATGGGACCCTTACCCATATCACATCTTCCATAGAGCAGCCACCTCCATTGTCTTCGAGCTTTGCCACACCATCAACTGCTCCATCGAAACAGCCACCTTCCTTGATGACTGGAAACACGCCAAGATCACCGCCCTGATGAAGAAACGATCCACCGACTTAACAGACCCATCTCCCTCCTCCCCTTCCCAGCCAAGGCCATCGAGAAGGCCATCCATGCCCAACTCTCCGAGGTCATTGAAAAGAATCACTTCCTGGACATCTCCCAATCAGACTTCTGACATGACCACAGCACCGAGAACACACTCCTTGCCGCCACCAACAAGATCTGCTCCCTCCTCGACCAAGGCAAAAACACAGCCCACATCCTACAGGACCTCTTGGCCGCCTTTGATACCGTCTCCCACCACACCATAATTACAAAACTCTGTGACGCCAGCATCCGTGACAAGGCCCTGGACTGAATCCATTCCTTTCTTACTAGTCGAACACAGCGAGTCAGACTTCCTCCATTCCTCTCAGAACCTATAGAGATCAGCTGCAGAGTGCCCCAGGGCTTCTCCCTGAGCCCCACTCTCTTCAAAGTCTACATGGTCCCCCTCGTGGCCATCGTCAGAAACCATGGACTCAACATCGTCTCCTAAGCCGATGACATCCTGTTGATCCTCTCCCACACCAATGAACACACTGTGGCCGGAATCAACTTTCACAGCGGGATGAAGGCAGTTGCAAACTGGATGGAAGATAACTGCCTCAAGCTCAACTAGGACAAGATTGAAGTACTCATACGAGGACCAATCCCCTCAGCCTGGGACGACTCCTGGTAGCCCACCGCGCTGGGAACCTCCCCTACCCCCCCAGTCCATGCACATGCCCTCTGCATCATACTAGAGTACTTGCTCACAATGAACCACCAGACCAGTGCCATATTCTCATCCTGCTTCCACACTCTCCACCTGCTTCGAAAGACATTCATATGGATCCCCACAGAATACAGAAAGATGGTCACTCACGCACTCATCACCAGCAGACTCGACTAAGGCAAGGCACTCTATGCCAGCGTCACCCAGAAACTCCTCAGGAAACTACAGAACGTTCAAAATGCCGCAGCCGGGCTGGTCCTCGCCATCCCCTGCTGCAGCCACATCACAGAACACTTTTGACAACACATGCTTCCATTCAACAAGAGAATCACCTTCAAGCTCCTCACCCATGCCTATAAAACTCCACACAATGTAGGACCAGGATATTTGAACCACCGCCTCTCATTCCATGTACAAACCAGACAACCTAGCTCTGCACCAATTTGTCCTGGCCACCTTCCCACGGATACCCAAGACCAGAACCGTGGAAAGATCCTTCTCCTACCTCACCACAAAGACCTGGAACACCCTGCCCTCCACCTCAGGCAATCTCCGTCCCTGACCCAATTCAGGAAGGATCTCAAGACCTGGATGTTCGACTGAACCTCCACACCCAGACGGCTCAGCAGTCCCCACCTCAGCACCTTCAGACCCTCACAGGTGAGTAGCCACGCTATACAAACTCCTGATTGATTGATTGATATGTGTGAGAACTGACTGCCTCGCAGTTGTAAAGAGACACATTCTCACATCATGATGGTGTGCCTGTGTAGACTTGAAACTGTGAGCAATAACAGTTCAGCACTAGACTCTTCAGGCAACAACACAAATGGTCTACATTTAATGATGGCTCCTACTGGCTAATGTTGGGTTTCAGACAGGGGAGAAAGGCCCCAAAAGCTGTAGGAAATGCAAGACGCTCAAACAGGTGCTTCACTGTTGCAAAAATTCTGACAAATGTGAACCCATATTTAACATATCAGACAAATCAAAAAAATAATTAGTGTACTTTTGTGAAGAAAAAACAACAGTAGCACCCCAAGAGAGGTCTTCTCCTTATATCTGCAGCAATGCAAATATGCCTCTTTCCCTGTCTTGCCCAAATAAAAACAAAGAATATTTGCAACAATATCTGCATTTTTGGAGAGATCTGGTATGTTTCAGGGAGTGCAGGGTGCTCTATGGCAAAAGTGGTTTAAAAGTGTTACTGCGTTCAGAACGTAAGCCAACCTGTCAGGCACAAGTCTTTGCTGATGTGCTCCACAAAAGAGCTGCAGCGGAAGGCATGTACACAGGGCGGACATTCCATGTGTGGTGCAGGTGAACCGTGGCCCAGAAGCTTGAAGCCCGCTCTGAGCCCTGGGCCTTATTGTTGAATTTCACAGTTAAAACTGAGGTAGGGAGATCCATTACCTTTCTGGCACTGGAGTCCTCCACCACATTGACTATACCTCTGCATGTAAAGGCTGAAAATCAACACAGCCTTCAGTAAAGTCAGTATGGCGCCTTCTGTAGTCGGATAATTGAAACAGTCACCTTGTGACCTTTTGCGTGACTGTTGGGCCCCCATCATGAGGTA
Source organism: Lissotriton helveticus (assembly GCF_964261635.1). Classification (NCBI taxonomy): domain Eukaryota; kingdom Metazoa; phylum Chordata; class Amphibia; order Caudata; family Salamandridae; genus Lissotriton; species Lissotriton helveticus. The sequence goes on from NC_136067.1 coordinate 802,134,741, forward strand.
ACTCGGTGGCAAAATCATCCTGCTTTTCAGTAAGATTTTAATGAGCTGTTTTCGTTTTGAGAGTAAACTTTCAATGTCAACCAGCACTGGGAAAGTGTAACTAAGACAGAACTTCACAAGGTCTACATAACAAGCGGCGCTAATAGATTTCATTGCTGTCTGGGTCATCCTCGAAAAACACATACAAGAAAAGGGGATTTCTGCCTAGATTCTGGAGTTTGCTAAGCCGGTCAGAAGATATTTCGGGAAGAGAATTTTGTAAGTTTCAGTTTGAACTTTCCATTATATCATGGATAAGTTGTTATCTGTATAGTATACATTCTCCATAAATTTATCTCCGAAAGAGCTTGACAAATTTAAATTCCTATTCCAGGAAAAAATCGGCAAAAGGAAGTTGGAAAGTATGATGAGTGGCATGAATCTCTTCATGTTCCTGCTAGAGATGATGAAGGAGATCTCGCACGATCAACTGGACTGGCTTCGCCGATTGTTAAGTAACATCAAAATGGAATACTTGGTGAAACAAATGGACTCGTTTACAGAGAATGGATTAAACAATGCTGGCGACTAGCCTGATCCAAGGGCGAGAGGTAGGCTGTCTTTATATCTTTATATTATCTATTGCTTTTTTAATAGCATGTTTTTTAACAGTATGAACATTATCCCAGAATGTGCTAAAATGTTTTTGTGATCAGCATTCAAGTATAAAACATTCATAAAAACAAAACATTCTTGTGCAACATGATATATATACTCAGCAACAAGAGCCATAGGGGTGGGCGGAACTCTGTGGAATCTTGCAGAGTTTTTAAGTAACTTCCCCCCACCCCAAATTATTATATGAGGTGGGTTCTTAACCCCTCAACTAAATCTCTAATATCTTACAATTACTATGTATGTTTCATTAGTTAGTCACACCTAATCCTGGCGTAAGACACAACTACTTCCAAAAAATTCTTTGAGCACCAAGCCAGAATATTCAGGTTCAACTTACATCTAACATATCAAAATCAAAGATCAGAAAATGTCTGCGCCTGGAGTAAGGCACAAGTGCTGATTGAAATATATATATATGAGTCAAGCCAATGTTTTGGGGAAAGAGTTCAAGAGAAAATAATAGAAATTGAAGCTTCTTATCCAATAACTTTAGCATGCATATCTATTTGAATAAGATGGAGGGTGCAAAGCAGAATAACCAAAGACATCAGACAATTCCTAAAACAATTTACAAAAAAACATCCATTATTTTTACCATGTTCATGAACTATCCACATTCTCAACCTGATATACTAATTTGCAGAATGCAATTTGCCTGTTGCAGGCTTTACATCTGATGTACTTATGTACACTCATCACTGTACGGCACCATTCCTACATTAATATCTCCGTGCTAGTATACACCCAGGGGTGTAACACAGGCCACTGCAGCGCCTGTGACCCAGTCCCCTAACTCTTCAAGACACCCCAAGACTTCAAGGGATCCCATTCACCCCAAGGCCACCATATATCAGTGAGTTATGGGAAACTCAGGGCCCCTCATCACATTCTGCAAGGGGGCTCTATCATTTTGTGTTACACCAAAGTGCTGCAACATTATCTGTCCGGTTACAAGTTATCAAAGCAACATTGATTACATGGAATTCAAGGCTCCATTCTCATTATGCATATCCCTGCTATTACTGTTGAGAAAACAGGAAATGGCTATGGTGTATAAATATTTTCATTGAGCTTTGTTGGGAATAGTTTAATGAAAGAGGCTGCAGGTCTTGCAAGGGAGATTACTCAATGTTCATGAATAGTGATATTAGTATGTTGAAAGCTTTGGATATAGTAAAAAAAACTCTAATACTGGCTCAAAATGGATCAAATTGGAATCTATGTTTGCAGACATGCAAAATGGTACCCACGGTAGAAATGCCACCTCCAAAAGTCCCAAACCTACTTTTTGCTACTATACTTCTTATATCACAATTACACTGAAACTGTGGTATGTCGTTAATATTAAAAGGCAGCATTAGCTAGGGAACAGGCTTAAATCAAAGCCAGCAGGATAAGAAATTCTTAGATATGGACCGTTATTTGTTGTAAGGTGAACGCTATTGGTGGGTGGAGAGACTCAAGTAAGTGCTGATGTTGGAAAACCAATATTAATGTGCCAAAATGTAACTTACATGCCCAGACAAATTTGACCTTCATTACAATTGTAAAGTAAATTTTGCTTCGCCAGTAATTTCATTCACTGACCGAATAGGGATTAGGAAGTATGTAGGAAAGTGCTCAACTTTTGATTTTCTTTTAACACATTTTTTCATGCTAAAAGCAAGTAGAATATATCCTTAGCAGCTGAAGCAAAAGGGGTGAAACATGAGGGTAATATTCGCGCAAACAGTGATTTTTATGGTTATTCCCAACTCATGCATGAAAATTCGGATTAGTGTGGTAATACCACACCCCGGAATTACCGTACTCGTACTGGCATTTTTCGTGTGCAGTATTATGTCATTACAATACACGTTGGAATGAGGCCCCATTGCATCATATAAACCAATGGCAATGTCAACTGTTAGACACCCGCGACGTTCATTGCTCAATATCGACAACTGGACTAACAGCAGGACAAACCGACATTTATTCTTTCGAGTTTGAATAAAAATAACTAACAGCCTGATTCATCAACGGGCCGTTTTGCGTGGCCCTAATAGCGAATCATAGCGACTCGCTATTGAGGACACTCAAAACGGTATTCATGTAGGAATTGCTAAATAAATAGCGATTCCTACATGTTCTCTATTTGCGAGTATCAATTTGCTACTCGCAAAAAAAGGAAATAACTCCCCATTCATTCCTATGGGCCAAAAGGCCCATAGGAATGAATGGGGAGTATCCCTTATTTGCGAGTAGCAATTTGCTACTCGCAAATCAAATAGCGATTTTAAGGGTGCCAGGGGTGTCCAAAGGACACCCTGTAGCACCCCTAAAATGCACATTTGAACAGGTGTTGCGCACACACATGTCCAAAGGACATGTGTGTGTGTAACATGCAAAAGAAAAAAATTCACTAAAGAGCTTTTTACACTATTTACCCAATTTACCACCAAGTCAGACCTGGTGGTAAATTGAGACCAAATATTGCGATTTCGCTATTTCTATTTGGTTGATGAATTGCATTTAAGGAATCTCTATTAGAGATTCCTCAAATCCAATTCCTCGCAAAAATGCGATTTCGCTAATAGTGATTTTTGCATTTGGGATGATGAATACCAAATGCAAAAATCGCACTCGCAAAGGGCCAGATTCAAGAATCTGGCCCTTTGCGAGCGCAAATCAGCTTGATGAATCAGGCTGTAAGTATAACAACTAATCGCAAAGTATATTTTTTTCTTGGACTCTGGTGAACGGGTTGCAGGTTTCATCAAGGAAAAGGTTTGCAAGTCACACATTAACATTTTACATCTCTTATGTATGGACTTCATAAAATGCATCTGTCGTGCCTTGGAAAGTTGCACGGCCTAACGTTCGGGAGCACGCAAGGAAATACAGCTGTTGTCTGCGAGCTATGGGTCAAAACACTGGGGTGTTGTAGCCCCGCTGCTAAACAGTATTGGATCCATGAAAACTATGAATTTTGTTTTCAGTGGCCTGCTGACAGTATGCTGTCAAGAAAATAGGCAAATCAAAACAAGCCCCTGGTTTCTGAAAATTGGTTGGAAACTGCAGGGCAAATTCAACCACGAGCATGCCGGGAGTGCACTGTGCACCGTGGAGGTCTGAAAATGAAGGAGATTGCCTGTACAGAAATGTAAACGGTACAGTATGTGCTCAAGGTATGGTTCATCTCACACACTGTGGTAGATCCTGCCCCGGGTAGCTGACTATAAACTAAAAAGGACACTTCAGGAACATAATGTTTTTCTGTGCATGACTTACAGGATAATTCCAATGAATAAAAAAAAAAAAAGATAAATTATGCAGACAAAGCTAGTCTAATTCATGGGCAGCCGCGGTCCGCAGTAGGAGTTCCTGCAGGGCAGTGAAGTGGGGAGGGGAAGGGGCAGGGTGGGGGGTAGTAATGTATGGATTACGGAGTTTAACAGGCAAGTAAACATATAAATAAATAAAATGAATTTCGTTGCGTGCACTGCATCACCAAATGTGATGCAGTGCGTGCAACGAAATTTGTTTTATTTATTTATATGTTTACTTACCTGTTAAACTCCGTAATCCATACATTACTACCTCCAACCTGCTCCTCCCCTCCCCACGTCACCGCCCTGCAGGAACTCCTACTGCCGACTGCTGCTGTTTATGGGAAAACGTATGCAGCATCGTTTCACTTTACACTAGCTATTGCATATATAAGGTTTAGGGCTTGATTTAGAATTTAAACAATGGTCACAAACGTGGCAGATGTCCCACCTGCCTTATTACAAATGCATAGGATATAAAAAGCGCTGAGGGAATTATGCGATTCTGCTGTGTTTTCCTCATACCAGCTTGCCACTGCATACTGAAAGAGCAGTGTGTCCCCTTCTAGTTCCGACTTTGCCATTAAAACAACTGGCTAAGTACCCCTTTCTTTAACAGTATATGTAAGTCTCTCCTAAGGAAGCCCTGTAAACCTTTATGGCAGGGAGCTGTCTACCGTTAAACAAGACATATAGGTTTATGCATGCCTAAGCAGCAAAACCCACCAAACTTGTTGTTTTGCTGAAGAAGTAGCTCCATTAGCTAACACAGGGTTACCAACTGGCATACCAGCTTGGCTAACTTCTTGAATGGGACTACCTAACTGGGTACTGTAAGATATCAAATCAATTATGGCATTAAATCGGACTTGATGCCCAAGTCAAGATTTAACGATTCAGAAAAGGGGGTGGTGATGAACAGAGTGTCTGAATTAAGCAGACCACTCTTACCCAGTCCAAAGATCAGGGCTTGATCCATCACCGTTATTTATCTCACTGCCCCATCCCAGCTCAGAACCTGGCTATATGCAAATTAGTCTGTCCCTGGCCCAGTGCATCATGGGAACAGGGCAGACCAAACTACCAAGCCAATTCTTCACCAGAAAGGAGACAAGCTACCGGGGATTTAAGTCACTTTTAAAGTTAAGCAACTTTTATAAAGTTGCCACTCTGTGACCAACATGATAAGTGGCTTTACACAAGCCCTAGCCAGCAGACAGCTTTCTGCCCACCTATGGAGACGTGTGAATGACTCCCAGGCTCAGGAATGAAGGCAGTTACCACAGAGTAAGGTGAGATTTTCTCTCCCAGGAAGGCTGCTCGAGGTCTTAGCCCTGAAGGTGAGCTCCTAACAGGAAGTTGCCTTTGAAGGGCCACCTGTGACAACACTCCTGAGCGGGATGCCTTCTGTTCCTGTAGAGAAGTTGGAGACAGGGCCAGGAAGAGAAAAGCCATCCCTAAACCATTTTTTCCATGGGCGTGTAGCCCTAGGGAAGCCACACCTCTGGGGTGGGCTACCAAACTCCTCACAGTCGAAGGAAGGTTCAGCCATCTTGAGAGTGGCAAGAAAAAAGTCTGAGGTCAGAGATCCAATGCTACTAGTACTGAGGTAATGTTCCGCAGTTTAGGACCAGAATGCTGATTTAAGAGCTGATTTTGTATTGCTGGTTATAGCAGAAGGAATGGTCCATAATGCACTTATACCTATCACCTGTAAAGTAGATTTTAAATGAGTAAACCATTTAATAGGCAGTGAATTGGGCATGCCCATGACCTCAATTAACTCTTTTCGATAAGATTCCAGCTCTGGAGTACTCCACAAGAATATCCAAAATAGTAAAGGTATTTAAGCTGCGATATCACCAATAAGCTTAAAAACAATTTAAAAAACAAGGGGGATAAAAGGGATCTAAGGAAAAGATATTCTTTAGTGGTCATTCCCCTTTTCACCACAATTCCCCACATCTAAGTACCATACACAGCAAAGCTCTGCACCTTCTTTTATTTATTTATTTATTTAAAGAGTTTTATATAGCACTGGCTAGACCCGGAGGTATCAGAGCGCTTTACATGAGAATCAACAATGTAACAGAAAAAGTTCAACAATTACACAATAAATCCCCCCCCAAAAAATAGACAATACAATTAGGAGATGAGAGAAAGGAGAGAGAAAAGAAGTGGGGGGTAGGTGAGGTGAGAACGTGAGGATAAGGGAAGAGACAACCGTAGCGACGAGAGGAAATCTGTCTACAGACCGCCTGGGTAGGTGACGACCAAGGAGGGAATCCACGGTCCATCTCCCCTATAGCTAAACCAGGTAACTCCATCGGGCATCAGACAAAGTAGTTCGGTCGCAGGTGTCAAGGGAAGAGGTTCGCAGAAAAACAGGATGGGAGGGAGAAACGGCAGAAAGACGAAGAAAAGTCTGCCCAAAGACCGGCTGGGTAGGTAACGGTCGAGGGGGAAGTCCCAAACCCCATCTCCTCTATAGCTATCAGGTAGCTCCACAGGGCTTTGGCCAACTATCTAGGTCTAAATGGGAAACATTTAAATAACATGGAGGGCAAAATAAATGGAGAGTAGAGGGGAGGGAACAGGGGAGGTGAGAAAGGGAGGATAGGGTAAGAGACAAACAAGGAGAGACTAAATGAAATCTGTCTAAAAGCCCACTGGGTAGGTGACAACCAAGGAGGGAGTCAACGGCCCATCTCCCCTATAGCTAAACCTGGTAGCTCCATCGGGCATCAGACAGAATAGTTCAGCCTCAATACAATGAGAGAGGAGAGATATAAATAGAGGGAGGAAGCGGGAAGAGACGACAGGGGAGACGAAAGGAAGTCTGACTAAAGACCGACTGGGTAGGTGATGTCCAAGGAGGGAATCCCCGACCTGTCTCCCCTATAGCTAAACCAGGTAGCTCCATCGGGCATCAGACAAAATAGCTAGCTCTCAAATGACGTGGGGAATTCACAGGTAAACAGGGTGGGGACTAGGGCAAGGACAGGTGAGGGCAGAGGTTAGTGGCAGGGAAGAGAAGAGGAGTAGAGCAGGGAGGGGTAGGGGGTAGGTAGTTCGGTAAAAAGTTCCCATGGATCTGCTGCGAGGCATTCAAAAAGCAGGACCGTTACTTCACAGGCGCCATTATGGAGTTTTCCGACCGGTGCCGCTGAGCAGTGTCCGGGTCCTAATACCTTAGAACACTGGCGGGGCGTCTCAACACAGTCAGGAGATTGCCAGAGGATAAAATCGCCCCCCAAATTCAAAATGGCAGCTGGTGCCGCTATCACGTCCACCGCGGGCGCCATGTTAGAGTCAGGCACCGCTGAATTACAATTACTCCCCAGGGTAAACAAAGTGGTGCTATCGGGGCCGCACGGGGGTCTCAGCCAGCAAGGGAAGCCCTCTGCATCGCCTCCCACTGCCACCAGACATCCTAATTTCTCTCCGACAAGCCTCCGCTCGTCTCACCAATTTGCTACACACTGCCAGGAAATGGAGGGTGCCGCGTCCTCTGCCTCGCGCAGAGAACGTGGTAGATGAAAATGGTAGATGTAAATGGCTGGAGAGACATGTCTAGTTATGTTTTTATATATTTTCAAAGTAATTGCGTTATTAATTAGTGATGACAAGGTGTTTAACCTGGCTATGGGGACAACAAGATAGTTCAATTTTTCCTCTCTCTGTAAAGGAACCCCTTTCATACTGAAGCCACCCCTATAAGTTCTATGAGGATTGAGGCTCATGTACTTGTTTTTAATGTTTTAACTTCAAGGCCTCTCTGTTAAACCTGGCTTTTCCAGCGGGTTTATCCCCAGACTTTTTGCTTTTTGGCCTCCAGTTTCTGACCTGTTTTTGTTTGTTTTATGACTCACGGCAGTTTATCACTGCTGACCACTGCTAAAGTGCATATGCTTTCCCTGTAAATTGTTGTTATGGATTGGTGATTCCATGATTGGCATATTTGATTTACTAGTCAGTCCCTAGCACTAAGGCACTATTTGTGCCAAGGGCCTGTAAATCAAATGCTGCTAGTGGGCTTGTAGCACTGGTTGTGCCTCCCACACAAACAGCCTTTCAAAGGTAACTTAGACCTGCCACTACAGTGTCTGTGTGCAGTCTAGTACTGCCATGTCGACTTGGCAAGTGCATCCACTTTCCTGGCCTTATACTTCCATTGCATTACATGTGAGTTACCGCTAAGGCAGGTCCAAGGTACCCCTGTGGGCAGGGTGCAGTGTGAAAGGTTGGACATGCCCTGATGTGTGTGACATGTCCTGATAGTGAATTACTGCCAATTTCGTTTTTCACTATTGAAAGGCTATCTGGCCCATAGGAAAGTATGGGAGTTAATTTACAACATCTTATCAATAAAACTTCCCATTGAGACCAGATAGGAAAATAACGTTTAGTATGTCTGAACTCAGAATCTAAAGATGCATCTTTTACAAAGGTGATTTTTACTTTCTGTGTTTACATAAACCACTTTTAGAAAGTAGGTATTATCTTGCATAGCCATCCTGTGTGCCTCTGCTATGATGTGTACTGACTGTCTGACTTTGGAGTGACAGAGGCGGGGGATGTACAGTGGCTCCAGAGAATCCGGATGAGTCAGGGCAGGGTTAAATAGACCTTGCCTGCATTCAGAGTAGTGGGAGGAGTTTTCACTAGCACCTGAATAGGCCTGGTCTGCATTTAAAGAGGTGGGGGAGATTTCCCTTGCACCTGAATAAGCCCTGTCTGCCTTGCACAATGCTGTCTCCACCACCTGCCGGGAAGCTGCACCAGAGAGAACAGAACTGGTTTTGGCTGGGCAGAGAGCTTCTCTGCCACAAGAGAACAACGGAATTTGTGCTATAAAGAGAGTGGACCAGACCCCTGAGCTTAAAATGACTGCTAAACTGAGGAACCTGCCAGAACGACGGACCGGGAAAGCTGAAGGAGGAGTACTGCCCCGTGCTGTGTGCTGTTGGGGTTGGCCTGCAGTGGTTGTGTCTGTCTTGGGCAGGGAAAGAACTGGACTCTGCTTTCATCATCCTGCTGTTAAGGTTTTCTCCAAGGGCTTGAAGTAGAACTTGCCTCCTGTTGGAAGTCTCAGGGATAGAAAAGACTTCAAAGATCACTTCACTTCTGGGAATCAAGAGGAACCTTTTTCAAGGAGCAGAGCTGGAGAAACTGAGGAGGAATAGTGCCCCTGTTTGCTATCTGCTGTGTCCCCTGCTTGAGGAAGATCTTCAAGGGCGTGAAATAGAGATTGCCTCCTGTTAAGAAGTCTCAGGGACTCAAAAGACTTCCTGCAACTCTGCTGGTGCTGCTGTGAGTCCTACCCTTGCCTTAGGTGCCTCCTGCAGTCAAAAGGCCTCAGAAGTAGGATTTGCAGTTGATCTCTTGAGGAACAGGCGCAAAGCATCGTGAAATTGTGCAAAGCCTCTCGGAACCGGTGTCAGGCGATGCGAAACCACACCAAGTTCTGCCGGGTGATACAAAGCATCACCGCGCAGCCCCCAGCACCGTTGCCGGACAATGTGAAGCCTCGCAAAGCGAGGTCTTACCTCTGGTGCGCAGCACATCGCACTTGGGCACCAAGTCTACAAGAACACTGGGGCCGCAGTAAGAAACCGACGCATCACGTCCCTTTCAGTAAGGAACCGTCGCATCACCTCCCTTGTGTGACAGTAAGGAACTGACACATCACCTCTCCTGGAGTAAGGAACCAACGCATCACCTTCCCTGGGCATAAGGAACCGATGCATCCCTTTCCATGTGACAGTTTTTGTTTGTGACTGTGATGCAACCAAGGAACTTTGTGTTGAAAGTGCTGCATCCATAGTTTGCTATGGCAGAACTTTTTCTACCTTTTCAAAGTCATATTTTGATTACTGTATTGTAGAATCTTGTTGTTTTGGCCTTGTTTGGTTTAGATAAAGATTACTTATTTTTCTAAATTGGTGCGGTGTCCATTTGTAGTGTTTTCCCTGTATTACTGGATGTGTTCCCAAACGCTTTACACACTGTCTCTGAGATAGGCCTGTCTGCTCATGCCAAGCCAACAAAGGGAGTGAGCAGGGGTTATTTTAGACTTGTATCCCCCTTACCCTGACTAGAAAGAAGGGTCCCCACTTGTACAAAGGTGCAAACTATTGCCAACTAGAGACCCCCATTTCTAACACCCTCTCATCTCAAATGAGTGTGAATTTGTTCAGGAGGTTTTGTAAATTCCTGAGGGTATGAGAAATTAATCGAGTGACATCAGCGAATAAGGGCGCTGGTATGTGACTACCAAAAAGTCTGGGCGAATCATGAGTACAATGGAGTAAGTATTTAAGTACATCGTTAATGTAAAGTGAAAAAAATACGGGGCTAACACACAGCCCTGACAAAATCCTTGCTCCATTGGGATACATTTAGTTAGCACCCTTTAGTGCCCCATCTCACCTGATCATAATTCTATTTCATGTAATCTCACCATTACATTCAGCAAAGGAGGGTCCATCCCCATCTGGTCCAAAACTAACCATAGCTTACTCCTGTATAGGCCTGTTTCGAGATATACAAAGGCTACATGGAGATGGTCCCTAGAGAGCTGAAGGCACTTCCATTTCAATATTGTAAACCAAGGAATTTGGTCTACAGTACTGGTCTTCTGTCTAAATCCTGCTTGTAGTGGTAATAAGATGCTGGTGTCAATTATCCACTGCTTAACCTTGTCCATGGCCTGAAGGCTAAACAACTTTTGGATGCTATTTATGAGACATAGGGCAAGAGTTTCCTCGGTTTTTTCTATCACCCTTTTTATACATAGGGATGACTTCTGCACCGCGATTTGTTTCAAGATATTTTCCCCATCCAGTGTATTATTTGACATTTTGTTAATATATGGAACCCAGACTTATTGTTGTGATCGATAAAGGTTGCCGGGCATTTTATCTGGGCCAGTAGTTTTCCCAGGCTTGAGATGGTCAATGGCTCTGTGTCTCTTCAACAGTTAAGATCAGTGCTAGGACCCTAGTAACCTTGCTGGTGGGTGGCCCCATTGTACATATATTAAGCTGAGATGTTTGGTCGCATGGGGCTGGGATATAGTTATACAGTGTAGAAAAATGTTTTCCCAGCTGTGGGCTGGAATATGATGTTCCATTTGGTGTGTAACAGTAGAGCTACCATGGGTGACTATGTACCAAAAGGATTTAGAGTCCTTGGTCCAAGATGTTTTGCGCATGTCCTCCCAGCTATTGCTTATCCATTCTTGTTTAGTTTTGGTGATAGTGTCTTTATAGATACCTCTTGTTGCACTTATCATATATATATAACCTCTATTTTTATAGCTGCTAGCAGTGCAGATTTCACTTGTTTACACTGGGCACTGAAACAGGAGGATGGATTAGTATGTTTGCTTACTGTAGAGCATAGCACACATGAGAAATAAACAGATCCGAATGCACTTCTAGAAAGTGGCCCTCAGAGCTAGGGTTATCTGGCAGAGATCCAACTAGTGTGTTAAATGTGTTACAGATGGATGTCATAATATCTGAATTATCTGAAAGCTCCCCCACCTGATTGCTCTCCTGTTTTTGGCCGGTGTTAATACACTATCAGAGAGGTCATGAGTGTGGTTGTTACTGTGTGGTAGTGTTGTAATAATGGACAAGTGTAAGGGATAATGATCACTGTCTTCCCCATTGTACATCTAAAAGTCAGACGTAGTGGGACATAGATCTAAGACTAAAAAGATGTAGTCTATCCTTCTGTTGGACCTACCCCTGGTGAAAGTGAATTTTATGTGGAAATCAGCTTTAGATCTGCTGTTACAGGCACATTCACCAAGTATGTATGACAAAGTGCTGAGCTGCACGGGATAGGCCATTTTTTAAAGGGTTCAGTGTCCAGTTTCTGGATATTCTTGCTCTATCCTCCAGTGCTATAATGTAGTCGATTTGGGCAATAGGTTCAAACGAGACATTACATTCCCCAGTGTTAATCAGTGGAAAGTAGGAGGCTTTATTAGACAAAATATGATCTAATTTGGATAGTTTGGGTGACTCCTTATGTAAATTCTCTGGTCGATTGTAGACATTATACAACTTAATACAAAAATCATTAGGTCCTTTTACAGTCAAACCAATTAAGTCAACATAATCAGAAGAGGTTTGCTTCAACATCAAATTTCAAACAAGCCAAACCCAAATTAAAATGCTCCCCTTAGGTTGTCCCGCCCTCAAAGGAACAATTTCAATACTGCGATTAGTATACCCATTTATAACCACTGGAGATAAAGACCAAGGGTCTGATTATGATCTTGGCGGATGGGATACTCCATTGCAAATGTGAAGGGTATCCCGTATGCCATATTACAAGTTTCATATTTCACTTATGGTACAGTTCCCAGCTGAGTGCCTCGGTGTTTTGGTCCCTACCTATTGACTAATGGGTCTTCAGCCAGTTTCCTCTTTCCAGTTATGTTTTGCTTGGATAGCCACAAATTGTCAGAAACTCTGACGAACAGATGCAAAAGGCTGGATGATGACTCTTAAACTTAAAAAACTTGTGACTGATGCAAGAAGTGGTCAAAAAACAATGGCTGGCCTACCAGATTGGTGCATGGAGGCGGGCTGGTTCAGCAAGACTGGTTCAGTGCAAGGGCCACAAGGGTGGCCCTGCCTTGGCACTTCCTGGCACGTTGACGTGTGCAGCGGGGTAGTTGGTCATGCTTTATAGTGCTGGTGAACACAAGAGCTTGTCTCCTCAGAACCTTGCAGTGTCAGCAAAGAGTTCTGAGTCTGGTAGTCCTCATTCCAGCCTCCTAAGTGTTATAGAATTCACCCATAAACCAGCTTTTGTCCATCAATATTATTCATGCGAGTGATTTTCTTAAGCATACCTTATTTCTTCTATTTAAGTGAGATCTCTGGATTTTGACCTCTTCTTCCCCTGAGTGATAGTAAAATGGCTTCAGTCACAGGTGCTCTGTTGAAATGATGCACCTTCGAAATCTCCATGCAGACAATGACGCTGCTATCTTAGCTTAACTTTGTATCAGACTGGTAGCTAACATTGAGAGATGTCAACATATTAATATGTATTCTACTGCACAGTAGCAGTAGTTAAGGCACCGTAATAGAGCTTAGTTATCCCTATAGGCTACCAGGAACATCAGACAGCTTTGAAACTTAGAATGACAGCCAGCAGCATTGTTACAGCCTATTTCTCACACAGGGAAATTACAATGTAATTCTACATTCAGAGCTGTACCTATCTGTTTGCTATGGGTTTTGCAAAACATTAAACAATGAGGCGTGTGGCTACTACAGAACACTGAAGAAAAAGCCAGAGTTGGAGGTGGCGTACAAGGAAAGTTAGAGTCTAGAATATGAAGTGAAGGATTCATCTTAGGTATTCCTCTAACAATGCTCTTGATGACGACAAAGATCAGCTGATTGCCTGACTTAAAGGTTTAGCCTTGGGGTGGTTTCTAAACAGGAGGTGGTTAGGGTGCTGCTCTTAGGACGGGGTATAGGGCATTCAGGAATTTGGGACTCTGTACACCCAAGGATTTACAATCATATTTTTGTCATCTGAGTGTTTTTATTGTATGAGGTGCCTATTTGTCAGTCAAAGGTTCCTAGCTGTAATATATTGTGAGGCTAGGTTTTGAAGGTAGCATGGACATTTGTTCCAGTGGGGCACGTGGGTTGTTGAAGGAATGTTGAATTGGATTCTAAATGCCAATGATAGTTTTTAGAGCTTTCATGATTGTTTATGCATAGTCATGTTTCCAGATGTTGAGAGTGTTTAGACTCACGACTTGTAGTCTATTAACCCTGTTTGTCACAAAATAGATGATTAAATTGAAAAGGAGGAACCCCTGCGGCCTTACAGCCTTAATAAACACACCATGACTACATCTTAGCACAATTCTAAGAGAAACTCATCTCAACCTCTTACAGCTGTGGTTCAAACAGCATGCACGTCCCAAGGGAAAAGGATCAATAATTCAAGCAGTACTAACCATTTTAAATCCAATAAAAAGCACAATAAAATATTCACACCAAGGTAGAAAAATAAGGAATATTTTAAAAAGCATAAATACACTAAAATAAGTAAAAATCAGGTTAGGGGCCCGAATATAGGAACGTTTTGAGGAAAAAGCTGGATTTTGGAGCTGTCAAAGATATTTTGTTACTGTGGTAGATTTGCTGCATCACCCCAGTCCATGGTGTTTCTTTGTACTTAGTCACTTTTAGGATGCTCAAAATCCACAAGTGGGGCATAGTTGGAAGCTGTAAATGGACAGACTCCGTGAGCATTATTATTTTAGTACACAAGGGAACCCAAGGAAGCAATATGCTAGGGACCTTTGGGAATTATATAGCACAATTCGTATGCATATAGTGTGAAGACCGTGTCACACTATATGCATACGAATTGTGCTATTGGACGCTAGCAATAGTGTGTTAACTGTATTGTCTGACTGTGAATTGTAATACACAGACTATCTAAATTGCCTCTAAATTCTTGTTTGTCCTTTCCTTAAGTGTGTTATTGGACATCGGCTGGTGTCCTGCTTGTATCACACTAAATTCCTTGTACATTTTACTTATCAGAAATTAAAACTGTCCGGCTGGACAATGAATATAGTTGCTATTTAGTCTATATTTATTTCTCAGAAATTTCCTTTTGTCTAGGGACCACTGTCCTGTATAAAGACTCCATGAGCATAGCAAAAAAAGCTCACAACAGGACGAACCTGGTTTCCACCATCAAATTCTATTTATGACTCTAAGTGAAAAGGAACTTTTACGAATTTATTTATAATTTTACCATCCCTAGACATTGCAAGGTGATTTTATTCATAACTAGGCTTGTTAACTGAAGATGCAGTTTTACCCACAGAGAAAACAGCTTTTGGGAAATTGTGCATTCCCAGGGCATGCGCTTCTCAAACCTGGTGTGACAATTTTATATATCAATAATCTTGTGGTGTGGGCTCTCAAGGTACACCTACCTAATATATAACATATTCTTTTTCTATATGGCATGGCAAAAGGTATATTTATTTGTCATGTGTCACTGCAGTGCTTTTAAACTACAGACCAGTCACAACCCTACAGTCCCTGAAAACTATATTTTGCCACATCTGTGGGTGGTACGAGTGTACACTGCAGCCCACATGTGACATTTAACTTTCATGCTCCTGCTGCATTTTATACAGCAAGAAGCAAAACCATTGTAAGGCTATGCTAGGTGGGTCTGCCTTTTCATTGAGTATTTTCAAAAGGATCTCATGGCCACAGTACCATACAATACAGAGAAATCAAAGAAAATTATAGCTGCTTTCTACCTTTCATTCAGGGTTGGAGATGAAGCCTTCCCTAATGATAGCCAGTGTGGTTTCTGTTGCTCACAAAGGCCTAAAGCCTGATTGTAGGTTATAGAGTATATGATTGCAATCCTGTTGTTGGTTAGTGAACTCTTTCTTCATTCAGAGTTTTCTTTATACAGATATTGATCTCCCAAAGTCACATGCCTTTGCCAACTGGGAATTTTATGTTCAAAATCTAGGGTTGGATAATACCTGAAATTAAATGTTACCGAGTGAAATCTCAATTAGGTTCTGGTGTCCCTGTAGAGCACACTGACATATCAAGGGCCTTATTTATTAGGCCTTGCGACAGTTTTGCGCTGCCGTTGTGTCACTTTTTTGGGACGCAATGGCGGCATAAAACATGCCCCCTGTCGCGCCCTATTTATAAAGTGACACATCTAAGCAGATGAGTCACTTTGTAAACCACTGCGCTACATTATACCTGCGTCAGGTATAATGTATACAGGGGGGGCATTCCCAAACAAGTAACCCTCGTAGAAGTGATGCAGTGAAATCTATGAGATTTGACTGCGCCACTTCTAGGACGCAAATGCATCAAAACCTTACGCCTGCCTCATGTCAGGTGTAAGGGTGATGCAGTGCAATATCCATAGCTCTCCCCCTGCATTGCTGGAGTTCTTTCAGCTTCTGACACAACTCCAGCAATGCTTCATTTTTGAGCAGACAGATACGTCAACTGACGTATCTGTCATTTTTTGCGACATGATGCATCATACAGTAAATATTACGCATCCATCATGTCGCAAGGAGGGAGCAATGGAAAGTGACTCATCACTGTTTTTACGCAGTGATGCGTCACTTTTCATAAATGAGGCCCTAAATACCTATGGAATATCACTTACTTAGATATGGTTATTATGCAACTATATTGGCCGTATTATATACATCACGCTTATTTGTATATAGTGTAACTGACATTATATGCTTTACAGTCAATCACTTTAAATGTGAGTCAAATAGTGTACAATTATAGTTCGAACTGAAGCATGCATACAAAAGAAATATTGCACAACAAAACCAAAACCAAAACTAAAACTAAAATTCCGTTATGCACGCTCACTTTTGCCTAAATTCTACATCTATGTGCCCATTCTGGCTGTATGCTATACAAAAACAAGTATTTTATCATAACTGTTATGTATAAACCAGTATTAGCACATCAAGTCTTTAGAAATATAATAGATTTCTAGGTGTACTTCTTCATTGCCCCTTCTTCTAGTCAAATGCATATTGACAGCCTGCAAGTAGGCAATTGCCAGATATAGTATTAAGGGAAATGTGGATTTGTACCTATTTTTCCAATGGTTCTTTCTGCTGATGGAAAACAAATCTCTTACCCTTAACACCTTGACAGCATGGGATTATTTATGGAACTTTCCCACTCCGAATGCATATTTACTCCTACTTTTTGTGTAGATTTATACATGTAGTTAGATGTGCAAATGCATGGTGAATGTTGGTGAGAAGCAGCAAAGTTTGTGTGTTTTCCCAACTTTTCTCATATCCATCTTCTGGCCCTCTCGCGCAAACTCTTATTTTTGAACATTCTATCTCAATGACACACCTGGGGATAATCCATCTTTCTGGCAGATTGTCCTCAGTTGTAAACTCTATCTATGAAACGAATGATCCTTATACCTTGATTCTCTGATCAAAGTCTCTTATGTAGGCTGCCCGAAAATGTGTTAAGTGGATCCTAGGTGAATGAAAAATCAATAACAGTTCTTTAAAGGTGCATATTTAAATATAAGAGCCGCAGAGTGGCCTAAAAATAAACATAAAGGTAATTAGGAACTTTTCAGATAATTCAAACAGCACGAGTGGAAGATGGGGAGGGGCAACATAACAAGAAAATTGTAGCACATCTTGGCAAATCACCAGGTACATTTACAGGTCAAAAATGAGGAAACAAGGACGAGACAAAATGTGTTTTACAAAAAGTCGGGTGACCTGAGAAGGAGCTTGCGAGGGAAGAAAACAGAAGGGAAAGTAAACACAGCTAGTGTGAACACGGCTCTAAAATCTGATGGGACGGTAATGAGGCAATTTGCAGAACTGTCCCAAATGACTTTATTATAGCCGAATTGTCTTCATTGAAAGGGCATTAAGCTGTGATATTGGGAGCCTCTGTATTTGCTGAGAGGTAAAATCTAGGACAATGTGTATCTTGAGATTTCCGAAGAACTGAGAAAACCAGATGGAGGTGTAAAGAGAAGTGTACAATTTCTCTCTCGCCTCACCAAGGTCGTTTGTGTCGCTTTTAAGGTGACAGTCGAAGCTGAAATGGGTCACTCCTGTTCATTACCTCAAATTTAGCATTCGCCATAACATTTCCATTCAGCACCTGAAATAGAATCTGAACGGTAAGCAATAGATATTTTCATTTTTCAAAGAAGTTCAGCGATGCTTTCTCCATTCTACCAAAAGGTTAGGTTCATATCTGATTTGTTTCAAGTTTTTATATAGTGTGTTCAGGGTCAGACTGGGATCACAAACCAGCCCTGGCAATTCAGTTGGACCAGCCCGGGTTGGGTGGATGGTCTGGGGGGGCTTGGTTGGTATTAGTGAGAAGCATTACTGCTACTGCTTGTGTTACAGGGGGCCGATATAGCAGCACGGCTGCAAAACTGGCCCCCAGTAAGAAGAACACACCCACCACTCAAAAATTGACCCCACCCGTCCGGCAAACCGAGAACACACCCGGTGCCTGCTACGGCCAGTCCGGCACTGAGTGTGTCAGTTGGACGGATGGGACTTTCCAACACCTTTCGTAATATGGAGTGATGTGCATCGGGCATATAGGAATGCCCAAACACCAATGCATTTCCAATATCAGAAAACAAAGCAGCCGCTGGGGGAGGGGCACAATGCACACTTTTTAGAAGGTGTTTTTCACTTGTTACCCCACTACAGGGCATCTGGGAAGGAGCAAGGTGGATCATACATATTTTAAAGACCTGAGTTTTGGACTGATCACAAAGGCACGCTGCAGCTTCCCTGGAGTAGAATCTGACAACTCTACAGAACATAGTGCTAGACAAGGTATAAAAAAACACGGGCCTAGATTTACTACACTTTTCACAGTGCTATCAGAAAATCAGCAGTGCTACATTATGTGAATTCAATTCAATCGCTAAGCGCAATACTTAGTAAGAGTTGTAAAAATGCAGCATTGGTGAGATGGTAAGCTTTGCGCTATGTGCATAGGTGCTAATTTGTCTGAAATGTGTACGCTCTTCAATGCAAATTTCAAAACAAGTAATTTCCACGTGTTATGCCTATTAATATCCCACGGTGCTTGAACCTGGTTTCATCTGGCATTAGGATTTCACACAAAGCCAGATTACTGTATTTTGAAGATCTAGGCTTTTAGTAATTGTGCTGTTCCCACAATGTTATGCCTCTTCTGTGCAGAAAATAGGCGCTTTGCGTAGCAATGGCATTTTGGCAGTGCACTCACATAAATCTTCAGTGCTAACGTTGAACAGTGCTGCCATTTGCACCATTTTGCTAGGGCTGGACTGGGAACCCAATGCAGCTCTGGCAAATTTAGTCAGACCAGTCCCCATACAGTGCACAGCAAGCGAAGCGAGCAAGCCTGACCACTATAAAGAGGGGCTTTTGGGGGATTCTCCCTGTAAGAAATTTTGGGACAAAATGGTGCCTTTGACAACACCCTTGTCATTATATATTCAATTGTATTAACTTTTAAAGCATAGTAAAAATGACTCTAATGTGCCCCAGGATACAACAACTTTATTAGGGTTCTTCAGTGATTCCCTCACTATCACCCTCCCACAGTGCCTCACATCTCTCCATAGCCCCCCTATCACATATATTTCATCCGTTTTATAGCACGTCTCATACCAGTGTAGGGTGTCAGAGCACTTTACATCACACACACACTTACAGAGACAATGAATTATACCCCTGTAAATCAGTGTATAGAAAATGTTACGTAGAGCAAACGGGGACTACCCGGTGTAGGATTCACATGCCATCCATACTGCTAGGCATTTGTTAAGAGTGCTTGGACTGGAGAAGAACAAACCCAGGATTCAGAACATAACATAGAGGTTAGGTTTCACTTTAATAATAAGCATTTATGTCTCCGCATACAAACCTTTTTTAGCAACATCAGAATAATGAAATACTGGGGAAAAGCATAGCTTTCTAACCTGTAAAATGCAATTTGCATGCAGCTCATTCATGGCAGTTCATAGCTCACTGTGTTAGATTAAGATAGTAAATTATGAACTGCACAGTAATCTCTGTGACAAAAGCAGTAACCCACTGAGCTATGCACTTAAAATACTGTTCTTTGATCTGCATGATACACATTCTTTGCAGCAGGCATATTAACCCTCTGCGCTACCTTAGAAGAGTCAAAACTGCCACTGGACAAAACTCTCTCCAGCTGGTACATTGGTCACCAGAGATTTTTTTGTTGTTGTCCGAAAGCTGCTAGATATACAAGGAACATTGCAGTGCTTTTAAAACTGCTGCACTGCAACCAAACCGCCGCCTAAACTTCCAATTTCCTGACTGATGCTCGGTACAGCCAGTATGGCCTTGATTTTCCTTCATGAAGCACCACCCTTTGTCACTTGAGTGCTTGCGCACTCACAAAGTAAATCTGGCCTATTGTGTATCACATATCCTCACACATCTACCCAGGTAATTCAAATGACAAAGACATGGGAAAGAAGATTTAGACCTAAGTTTTACAAAGCATCCCAGAATTGTTAGTCTCTAAGATATATTTCATAAGCAAACCTAACGCTGATTTTCTTTCCTAAGAATCTCACAATGCAGATGAAGACCCAACGAGTCCATTTTAACAGGTAAATTAGGAATTGCCTGTACTAAGAGGTAGTGACCAAACATCAATATACAATGTACTGCATTACCCCATCGACACAAAAATTAAAATTCTAACATTAGCTTTGTACCCAAATGAAAAGCAATTTTGAAGCACAAAAGACTAATGGCATTATTTATATTTGAGCAGACGGCCCATTGTTCAACCATGGCAATAGAGTAAATTACTCCACCGCCCTGGTGGAGGGACTGCCTGATAGTTTTATATATGACCATCAAGCTGGTGGGGTCATTTATGAAGCACTAGCAGCCCGTCCCGACGTTGTCCGGGTATGAATTGCTGCCGGCCAGTAGTATGTTGTTTTGTAGGATTTCGTTTCGATAGCATTTCTTATCTGTGACAGGCCTGTGAAACGCTCCGATTCACAGTGCACTGCTGATGCACTTAAGAGTGCACGTTCAGTAGTGTGTGAACTCGAGTTTCCCTACTTTATTTTTCCTTGCAATATTATATAGCGGGAACTCGACAACATGGCATGAACAAAATTTACATTACAGAAGAACACATTCATTTGTGGTAGGCACGGGGAGACAAAGCGATTTGCCTGGAATCACAGGATGTTGAGCTGATGCCGAGATTCGAACGTAGCTCCCCAGCTCTAAAGTTTGCAATTCTAGAACTTGTGGCGGGAGGTGTGTCTAAAAGTGTATGTCGGTGCTGGCCATCAATGAGAGAGACCTGTGCATTTTTCAAATGGGTGGTGAAAAAATATGGGTATGTTGCTGGAGATGTGGGCCGCCGTGCCACCAATGTACTTACCGGCGGAGGGTTAATACCCATTATTCCGCAACTTTCTTTCCGCATACCATCACTCAACATACTTTCATTACAAAAGTACCATGACTCCGCAATGCCATTATAACGCATGGCATTACATTTTATATGCTTTTACCCGCATACATTTACAACGAAATTCGTTGTTAATTCATGAGTGGTAAAAACATGTTTTTTTAATGTTTGGATATGGTAAGTATGGGTATAGGGGTATATGTTTTGGGGTACTGAGGTATATGTTTTGGGGTGTTTGGGTATTTTAAGGGTTCAGGTATAGTTTTGGGTTATGGGGTACAGGGGTAGTTTTAGGGTTTAGGCATAGGTATGGGTTTTGGGGTAAAGGGGTATTTTTAGGGTTCGGGGCTAGGTTTGGGTTTTGGGGTATAGGGGTATATTTAGGGTTCAGGGGTAGGTTTGGGTTTTGGGGTACAGGGGTATTTTAAGGGTTCAGGGCTAGGTTTGGGTTTTGGGGTACAGGGGTATTTTTAGGGTTCAGGGCTAGGTTTGGGTTTTGGGATGCAGGAGTATTTTAGGGTTCAGGGCTAGGTTTGGGTTTTGGGGTACAGGGTTATTTTTAGGGTTCAGGGCTAGGTTTGGGTTTTGGAGTACAGGGGTATTTTTAGGGTTCAGGGAAATGTTTGGGTTTTGGGGTAGAGGGGTATTTTAAGGGTTCAGGGCTAGGTTTGGGTTTTGGTGTACAGGGGTATTTTAGGGTTCAGGGCTAGGTTTGGGTTTTGGGGTACAGTGGTATTTTTAGGGTTCAGGGCTAGGTTTGGGTTTTGGGGTACAGGGGTATTTTTAGGGTTTAGGGGTAGGTTTGGGTTTTGAGGTACAGGGGTATCTATAGGGTTCAGGGCTAGGTTTGGGTTTTGGGGTACAGGGGAATTTTTAGGGTTTAGGGATAGGTTTCGGTTTTGGGGTACAGGGTATATTTATAGGGTTAAGATGGGTTAGTGTTTAAGGGTGTTGGGGTATTTTAAGGAGTAAGGGTGGGTTATGATTATGGGGTGCAGGGGTATTTAAAGGGAGCAGGGTGGGATTAGAACACGATATGAGACATGGCATGAAGGGCGGAACGTACCACACACCCCCAGCGTTTGTCACACCCCCAGCACAAGCCCACAGCACAACGCAGACACGCCCACAAGGGACTACTTTGCTGGCACAGTTCTTTTACCTTTTAAATGTATATGTTGGGCGTCTGCATAGCCTCTGTCCTTCTGCTGCAACTGCCCTTTCCAACCCTGTATTGGGTGTTGTGATTGGTGCTGTGGTTCCGGATATTACCCGCCTCAAAGGTTTGGGCTCTCTCTTTATTATATTAGTATGGATTGCCAGAATCCACCATCACGGCGATTCCTGTCAATGCATTTTTCTTTTTGGCATAGAGTGCCATCAGCAGGACGGAGCCCTGTACAAAACAGTTTTCAGTTAGTATTTTCAAAAAGAAAACCCTTAAACTGGATTTTCTTTTCGAAAATAAAAAATGCAATGCTCCCCTTGCCATTGGAGCCCCCTCCCATGCCAATGGGAGCATTCAGCAGTTTTTTACTGCCCCTTAAAGCCAGGATTTTCCTGTGATGGGCAGTGAAAACTGACCTGTCATTCTGCCCATCTAAATTAGGTTGGCGGAATGACGGATCATGTTTTCATAAGACGGTGCTAAAAGGTGT
Source organism: Lissotriton helveticus (assembly GCF_964261635.1). Lineage (NCBI taxonomy): Eukaryota > Metazoa > Chordata > Amphibia > Caudata > Salamandridae > Lissotriton > Lissotriton helveticus. The sequence goes on from NC_136067.1 coordinate 802,157,415, forward strand.
GTGAAGCAAGCACTTTTCACCAATAACCTCAAATATCTCCAGATAAAAAGGTTTTGTTACCGCCCCTTATGATACAATCAGCCAATTAAGAAGGTGCCATAGTCAGGCAGAATGGAGAAATCTGTACCAGAGAGAGGTAGCAAACACTGTTCCTTCTAAGATGCGCGCTGAAGTGCGTCTGCAAATTCTCCCCCAGCAGGAACCCACAGGAGCAGCCATTTTAAAGGGTCTTACTGATGACCAGCAGGAGAGCTCTGTGTTAATTTTGGTGAAGAAATAGAAGTAAACAAAAAAGCAAGACAGATGCAAAAATGCTAAGCAAGTTTTTGCGTTTTTTATAAACGTTTGTGTCACTTCTCAGGATTTCAATTAACCTTGAAAGGATTTCCCTGTCTATCCCCTTACTCTTCTTCTGCCCTTCCACTCTATAAGTGCAATACTGCTTTAACATTTTTAAAAACAGAACCTGTCTGCAGCAAAGTTACACTCTGTATATCTCCCATTTTTGGTTCTAAAAGTGTAAGCAAACCCTGAGTTCAGAGTACCCAAATGCAGGGGGGAAACTTGAAGCGATACACAGGGGGAGATTTACTTTTTTCCGATTTACTTTCCAGCGCTGAAGGGATTTAGCGCTGGAAAAAGTAAGCGCTGCTTTGTATTACTATGCGCCAAAGGGACGTATCATGGGTGGTGCATGGGCATTACCAGGCAACCACCCAAGATTTCTGACACTAAGCCATATTTACTCAAAAAAAGTAGGCAAGGTTTAGCATCAGAAAACTGCACCCTTATGAAGTAGGCACAAGGAAGGAAAAATGCTTTCATGTGTACTTCCTTTTCCAACTTTGTACGTGTGCTGCACTGTACAGCACACATACAAAGAGGGAAATGTGTTAAAGTTAATCTAAGCATGCTATTTTGTACAGGAAGGACACTCTACCAGTACAAAACCTATGCTACACTCACACGGACACCCTTGCACCATGGCGCACAGGTGTCTCCGTGGCAGATGGTAGCTGATTTCAGAGCCGGTGCTAGGGAAAGGGGAGGAGAGTGCCCTATTTCTGTAAATAAGGCACTCTCCTTTTCACGCAGTGCAGCGTTTATGGCTGCTGCACTGCGCTGCGTGAATAAGTGTTAAATCTGGCCCACAGAGTAGCTTTTTCTCAACATTAGAGAAAGCGATTTAAGTTATGCTAGGGATATGGGGAGTGCTATTTTTTTTTCTGAAATTTATACAGTGCATAGCTGCCCCAGTGACGAGGTGTTCCAGCGCTACCCAAACAAATTACACTGGACCACCCCAACCCAAGGAAGTAGCCTACACAGGAAAAAGCCAGGTCTTTATGGCCTTTCGGAATGCCAAGTGGTTCTGAAGTCCTCTGATTGAAATCGGAAGAGAAATCCAGAGATGCGCTGCCTGGACCCTGAAGGAACGGCCACCTGCTCTGGCTCTTTGGCATCGAGGGAAGCCAACTGAGCCAGAGTTGGCAGAGCGCAGGGGACGATTTGGCACATATTGGACCAGAAGATCCGCTAAGATCGGCGGTCCCTGATGTGTAAATGTACAGGAATTTGTGGGCTACACACAGGGTCTTAAAGTGAATTCTTTTGGCTATCGGCAGCCAAAGAAGTTTAGGCAGAAGGTTCGCAACTGAACAAGATTTAGGGAGGACTAGCAAAGCCCGGACTGCAGCATTCTGAATTCTTTAGAGACGGGAGATACAGGATTTGTAGGCACCTAGGTAAAGTGAATTTCCATAGTCTAACCTCTATAAAATTGTGGCTTGAAGGATAGTTTGGCAGACCTTAGGCGAAAAATAGCCAACTTGAGGATTCAACCTTCTCAGGAGACCGAAACAAGATCCTGCTAAGGCCTTTGATTGTGCGTCAAATGAGAGCTCACTATCTATCCAAAAGGCTAAGTTCTTTACTGCCTTTTTTAACAAAGATGCAGGTTTTAGTTTGTCCGGCCACCACTGTTCAGACCAGAGGGCCCTGTCTCTTCCCATAAACAAGCATTTCTGACTTGGCAGCATTGAGCTGTAAGCAGTTTCCAGTCATCCAGTCAGAAATAGCTAAAAGGTCCTCTTTAAATTTAAGGAGATTGTCTTGACACTCTTTTGAAAAGACGATAACTAACTGAGTGTCATCGGCATAGGAAACCAATTTAAACACAAATACAAAACAATGCACATAGCCCTTCATATTTGCTGCTCGAGGATGTTAGATTGACCTCCTCTTCCTTGTATGTTCACAGTGTTTACTTTTGGCATACGTGCAAACACAAAATTGATATTGCCGGTTCAGATTTCTGACCTCACTGCCTTTTAAAGAAATTGCATTTCTTTATTGCAATTCTCATTTTTCACTTTTCCCACCAAGTGGATTTCCAAATCATTAGCATTAGCATCCTACTTTTCTTTGTCACCTGAAAGGTATTTTAAGTCACCTTGAAAGCAGGTCCAGAATGTACTGTACAGATTAACTGTGATGTGAAGGCACATTTTTACTTTGACAGTTCATGCCCGATATCTTTTATGAGTGTATTGGCCTAGGGTTTGAGGGAGAATATGGGCCTCATTTATAGGAATTTGGTATAGGAAAGTGCAGCAAGTGAAAGGGCAGGAATGCACCATATTTATCATATTCAGCACCTTCTTGTCCTTTCTCCCTGAGCTGTTGCCATTTCCACAGCATAGAGCTAACACAGGCACCAGTGCAAGGGTGCCTGTGCCGTAGGCAGGATTGTGTTTGTGCAGGAACAGGCACCTTCCTGCATGAAAACAATCCATGGAGGTCTTTTCCTCCTGCTATATGTGCTGCAGAATGCAGCACACACTGATCGATGAAAAGCGTGGAGAAAAAAAAGATATTTCGCCTCATTAGACCTGCCCTGGGGAGGTGTAATATTTTGATGCACCCTCTGCAACGCCCATGGAAGAACACCTCCCTTGATCATATGAAGACGATGCAGCACTTTGCGCTGCCTTGTCCAACTCAAGATTTATAAGGCTGCTCAAAGCTGCGTAATGTGGCTTTGCATGGCTTCATAAATCTGACTTAGAGCCTTGCGTCAAGCATGTACCACTTTGTGTGGTGCAAACGTGACACAAGGCTCTCATAAATATACCCATAAATGTGTAAGAGAGAATCCCATAGAGGAAGCAGGAGCAAAAGAGAAAGTTAGTAAGAGATGGAGACCGAATGAGTAAGAACACAAGGATAGGTGTGAAAGTGTCAGATCATCATTGATAAGCCAGAAAACAAGCAAGAAAGATTGAGAAAAGGTTAAAGAGCCACTTTGAGATGTGATGACATGTCGTTACAGAGCATATCAAAGAAGGTGCAAGAGAATTGATAGCTCTCAACAAAAGCATCAGTTTTTTTAACAAGTGCCAAACTAGTGTTCCACATTGAGCATAGGCTGAGTCTTTACTCTTGTGCTGGCTGCACAAAGTGACTAGTGAGGTCAGAATGGGGAAGAGTGCTCTTCACATCAGTGCATAGCAGGCTGAGCCTAAACCCAAGAGTTGATTGCACAACAAGGGAAGTAGGAGGTGTAGTGCACATATACAGCAACCTGTTCACTTTAGTCAGACTCCTTGTCAGAGGGGCCATCAGTTTGAGTAATTTGTGATAGTCATGAGTCCCAATACCTGATCTGGTGACCCATGTGTTGCACTAAAGGCACTTAAGTGTGACTGAGTGAAAAGCAACATGGGACAATGTGAGTGAATAATAATGTGAAGCATGCATTAGAGGATCAGCTTCTCTATGTACAGTAAATGTAGGCATTCTGTGGAATAATGTCTTGCAAGCTTTCTGCGTAGTGTAGCTAATGTACCATCAAAGTAACTTAAGTGCTTCATCGTTGGCATACTAGGTCTGACTGACATGTTTATTTCATTAGACACTCATGTGTTTATTAGACATTTTTACATAAATATGTTTGAGGGGATAGTAATGCTAACAGTAACATGCTCACTATCATAGTGACCCATGTTATGCCTCAGTCGGTGTGCACACAAACACTGCATTGCTGCACACTAGGAAAAATAATGCAAGGAAACGCCGGTCATAAGACACCTGTGTAACTGATCTCAATGTGGGCACAATCTCAGCTGTAAATCGTGCACCCAGTAAATACCAAGTGTGCAGGGTTTGAAATTCACAGGGAATGCAATTTGTGATTTGTACCTGACTTCAGAGTGATGTGCCAATTTTCATAGCGCCATCCTTGCGACACCATGGATGAGCTATATTTACACTATGGAGCTCCATGGTGCAAGGATTTAACAGATTTGTCAGGAATCCTGACGTATCTGGTGGCGCAATATGACGCATTGCTGGAGTGTGGTATAATTGACGCAACTCCAATATGACGCATTGCTGGAGTGTGGGATAATTGATGCAACTCTACCAATGTGTCATTACACATGGGTGAGTCCCATGTGAAAAGCCCTGTGTCACTCCTTACGCCTGCTTAAAGAAGGCATAAGGACTGGGACGCAGTCAAGTTGTAGGAGTGGCACAGTGAAATCTCATAGAGTTCACTGTGACGCTTCTATGAAGCTTTTTTATGGGGGTAACACCCACCATGCATACATTATATTTGACGCAGGTATAATATAACGCAGGCATTAACAAAGTGACGCATTTGCCTAGATGCGTCACTTTGTAAATAGGGCGCAGTGTCATATTGCTTACGCAGCCACACGTCACAGAAAAGTGATGCAATGGTGGTGCAAGGCCTTCATAAATAAGGCCCAACGTTTTTACAGGTCATACAGCTACACTTTAACACAGTGTCGTTGCCAATCATGTTGAATTTTTTCTGATAGGGATTGCAGAGAAAGAAACATATTCATTAACCATACTCATCAGGTGTACTAGTTTTAGGAGTTCAGTGAATTGAACACTACTTCTTCTCAATCCCTTTATTCACCAATTAAAATTCGGGATTCCAAACTTCCACTTCTCAATAGGAATCACAGGTTTGTGTTTACATGCAAGCTGTCAAGAGCCCAACAATTGGAAATAATTAAGAGCGTATCCGTTAATTGACTCTAATTAAGCTGCCTAATAAATGAAACACCTTCCTGTAATGATGATAATTAAAATACCACTTTTGATAAACTGCCCAAATCTGTAGTTTATGGTGTATTTCACCAGTGAAACCTAAGAGCAAGTTCTAGGTTTTGTGTTCTGCACATTATCGTAGAAGAATTGGGACTGTGTGATGAAAGAGACACCTAATGAACAGAGGAAGCTCGTTTATTTCAATACTACCTGAACAACGAAAATTAACAAACCAACACCAATAGCCACAAATAAAAATGACTGGATGGTTGGCTTGACATTTCACCTTTTCACAGAGAAACTGACCTCTGCCTCCACCGCACAGTGCTTAATTTGAGTGAGTAGTTGTAGGTGAAGTTCACTCTTTTTTCGAGGACCAACAAATATGTTTCTCCAAAAGACACTAACTAATCCAAAGAAAAAGAGAGACAAACACAAAAGCAGGTGGAAGGGAAAGACAGAAAACAGTCGCAGAGAGAGAAGGCAAGGATGAAAAAGAACCTGCAAGAGTGGATAAAGTGGCAGGAAGTGTGGGGTGGTGGATTAAAGAAGCATGGGGTGGAATCAGGGCTACACAGCCCTGGTATTCAGCATCCTGACCTTTTATTGCTCCAGTTTCTGAGCAAAGCTTTGGTCCCTGACACTAGTCTTTTACAAATTGAGCACCACTATCACTTACTGCACAATGGCCTTTATTCCAACTATTTCTTACATTTCGATTTGGTTGGTAACTGGAATTAAAACTTAAAGCTCTGCTTATGAGTTCAGCTATATATATATTGCGATTGCTGAACAGATACGAATCTGCACAGGGTTTGGAATTAAGGGTAATGCAGTAATTATTGCATGGGGAATTATGATAAGGTAGGGGGTTTCTGCAAGCAGCAGTTACCACACCTCCCCCAATTTGTGGTAGGTCAAATTACTGCATGGTGAATTACCATAGGGTAGGGTACTTCTGCAAGCAGTAATTACCACACCTCCACCAATTTGTGGCAGGTCATACCTACTGAAATTATTTGGAAGAAAATCACCAGAAAAAATGCAAAATATGTTTTTTTGTTATGGTAAACACATCATCTACCAATAATGCCTTTAACGTTGAATAATCATTACTTCTTACACCAGGTAAAGACTATGCCAGAGGGAACTGGTTTGAATTGGGTGCTGTTAGACCTGTCAGCCTTAGTGTCGGCTTTCTCCAACTTTTTGCCTCTCCCCCTTCATTTTGCTGAATCTTTTTTTGTTGCCATTAGAACTCTGGACATTTTACCACTGCTAACCAGCGCTCTCCGCTTAAAACATTGTAACATTAGCTTTAACCCAATTGCCATGTTTTAATTACTTGTAAGTCCTTAGTAAAGTGGAACTAAAAGTGCCCAGGGCTAGTAAATGAAGTACTGCAAGTGGGTCTGTAGCACTGGCTGTGCCACCTCCTTATGTAGCCATTTAAACAAGTTCCAGGAATGGGATCTAAATTACATTGCAGAGCCTGTGTGTGCAGTTTTAACTGGCATGTTGGTAAAACTTCTGGCAAGCCCAAACCTTCCATTTTAATACATATAAGTAATCTCTAAAGTAACCTCGGACAGTCACAAAGGCAGGGTACAGAGCATTTAAAATTTTGGACATGTGCTTTTAAGTTTTACATGTCCAGGTAGTGAAAAACTCAAATTCATTTTCTCTACTGCAAGGATTAGCCCTCTAATAGGATAACATTGGAGTTGCCTTATAACATTCTATAAGTGTAAGTTTCAAATGAGAAGAGATAATCAGTTCATGTTTGATGTCTTTGAAACTGGGGTAGAAAGCCCTATTCAGTTCTGAAGTAGAGTTTTTATCACAATTTTAAAAATGACACTTTTAGAAAGTTGATGTTTTTCCGCCCTTGGCCTTTTTGTGCAAGTATCCCATCCTGAGTCACATGATAGGTGTACCTGACAGTTAGACTTTGTGAATTCCTCCCAGAGAGTCACACAATAGAGTGATTAGGTGTTCCTGAGTGGGCCAACTACTGACAGGAAGGGGGCTAGAGCCGAGCCTACTTACACCTGAATAGCGTGTGCTCTGCTTTCACAAAAACAGCCTAACAACCCTGCATTGCCACTTCAACCAACTTGGAGACAAGACAGGGGAGGCAGGAAATTCAAGGCCCTTCAAAGCCACTGTCTAGAAGCTTCTCCTACCTTCCAGAATCAGGGCACCAAGGTATAAAAGTAGGACCCCCCGCACCGACTCTTCAATACACTTCCAGAAGTGTACTGAAGAGTTGGTGCGTGGACACCAGGTCCAGACCTGAGGATACTCTGTCAGGAAGGAATGTTGTGCTGCTACAAGGACTATCATTTTGCTGGACTGCTGCTCTAAAAGAACTGCTGTACTGCTGTACTGGCCTGCTGCCCTCTTGCCTGGGGAAGAAAAACTTGACCTCTAACTTCATCTTGAACCCAGGACTCCAGAGTGACTCAAAGGGCTAGTTAATTCAATTCAAGTAAACTTTATTTGGCATAGAATGCCATAAAAATGCATAACAAAATCACAATAATTTTTTTATCTCATTTTATAATCAACAAACTTCTTTAACACTCTAAAAGAGACAACAATTCATTAAAACATCCTGCCAGCTCTAAACAATATGTACTATATCAGACATTATAATACCTAAATATCTAAAAGCAGTTATGATGAATTCTGCCTCCTAACGCTCAGTGCACTTCTAATAAAATCAATACCACACTACATTTTTCAGTAGAGTCCAACTCTGCAGATACTGGAAACCAACCTGTGAGACAACAAATTCTTAAGATGCAAAACTTGAAAGAGAAAATGAATTCGGACATACTTATAAAATAAATGAAAAAGAACAACTGTCACAAGGACAGGGGGGGCTGTCAGACCATATACCTTGTTGTGGAAACACAAAAGAAAAATGTTATATGTTCAAACAAAACCTGGTGAGGTAAAATCTAAATTGCCTGTTTTCTACTAACAATAAATAAAACTCAAGCTTGAACGCAGGATCTAGTAGAAAATATCTCTCTAATGAAGGCATCCTCAGAGCGTCAGCTATGCGAGAGTTCTGGTGGAGGTCATAAAACATGTGACTTAATCCAAGTTTCGTAGCTGAGATCAGCTCTGGGTTATTATATATTTCAGTTAGTTCCAAGGATATGCAGGCATTCCCGATATAGGATAACCAGGGAATCTCAACACCCTTTTCCAAGGCTCTGCAATCTATGATAATGCTTTTCATAAGGCCAAGGTCACTCGAATGCCATATCTTGACCCATAACAAAAGAGGGGCAAGTTCAAGAAGATCAATAAGATAAGGCAAGCTGACCTCTGAGTGGCAAGAAAATGTGGTTGTACCTGTGGGAACCGACAGTAATCTTTTGAGAAAGCTATTTGCTACTTTCTGAAGATTATCAAAGGGCTAATCTGCTTGTCTCCTGATCTGAGCCTCAGGGATGTGAAAGGCTTCCCAACCAGCTCCTTGACCCAGTTGCAGTGAGTTTCTGGCCCCCAAGTGGTGCCTTTCAGGTCCTGGATCCTGGATTTGGCTCACCACCTCTTGAAATCAAGCTTTTGGACTCACTGTGACCATAAATGGATTGTGCGCACCGGAACTATGCTGCTCACACCAATCAGCACGAGCTGCTGCCAGCATGTCTCTTCGCACAGCATGCATGAGCGCCGGCAAAGGATTGCCAATTTGAGGCTCCAGCCCACCCGTTCGCGACACACGGCCTGCTCTTCGCGTCGCCAACTACCACCAGTGATGAGTTTCCTGTGGCAGTTTCTAATGCGAACAGGACTCTTCGCACACAAATTGAGCAGGTTAACCTTTAGTGGAACTAAACATGGGACTATATCCGACCCATGCTCCATCGCCATTGGACTGAACTTTTGACTTTGACCCAGACCAGTGCGACCACATATCTCTGGTTAGCGCTTTGTTTTTAGGCGCTATTTTTCACTTTATTCTTTAAAAATTCATAACTTCAGGTCTACTGATTGGATTTTTGTAGTTTTGGTCTTGTAGTTTTGGTCTTGTTTCATTAATCAAATTAAGCTCTGTGTTTCCACCCTGGTGTGGGATTTTTTGTGTTCTCTGTTTTACTCTATTAAGTGTTGCACTAGTATTTTACATATTGCCTCTACGTTAAGCCAGAAGGCTCTGTGCCACACTACCAGTGGGTTGCGCATAGCTTAATTGGGGTTTTGCTTGTGCCTTACCCTGACTAGGATTGTGGGAACTGGTTGACCAGGGCTCACACCCCACTCAACCAGTAACCACATTTCTAACAGGTGCTGTAAATACCAGACCCTGTTCTGGCACACTCATAAAAATGGCCTTAAATAGGATTATGAAATGTGTGTGAAAACCCACATCTTTGTAAAATGAAGGAAAACATGCAGGGATTAGTACATAGTGAGTGATAGCCAAGTTATTTTCTGGTCATGCATTACAATTTGGAATAGTGTGGTAATACCACATGCTAGAATTTACCATACCACTTCCTTTAAGTAATCCCAGTTGTAGTGTTACTATTGGTTTCCCACACATGTTGCTATGAGCACCATGAGTTTTATCATACAACTTTTTACAATGAATGGAGTTCATATGGAGAAGTGTGGCTCACTGGTTAGAGGAGGCAGACCCTGATGCAGAGGTCAGACCCGGGACCAGGGTTCAATTCCCGACGCGGCAGGGTCTTGAGCTCAAAATGTCCACGGACTCGATAATTCTCGCCTCGGTCCCTACTCTAATCATGGGTTCACACTCTGCAACTCTGGGCAATAGCTTGCTTAATCTCCACTATGGCCCCACTGCGATGGGATGCCTGGTCTTCACCTTGGGGATGCCCAGTAGGGGTTTTCTCGCAGGGAAAGCCAGGACGGGTTCCCAAAGCAAGCGCTAAGAGACCTGTCGGTGACTTGGCGCTATATAAATCGAAATTAACATAACATATTTAAGAGAATATGCTCAAAGGAATCTATGAGTTGGGAAAGGTCTCATACACATTTATATCAATCGAAGAGAGTGTAGAGTAGTTACCAGTGTATCTTCCAGTTTATGAACACCTATACAATATATTGCACAAACTGCACAAGAATACCGATAATCACAGCAAATAGTTTCAAAACCATACGAAATGACTTTCAAATGATATATAAAAGTATAGGAAAAAAATGTTAAAGCTTTCATCTTTGTTCCTGAAGAATTGCTAAGTCTGTTTGATAACAATATAACTTTTAGGGCTGGCTTTACAGTGCAGCTGACTACAATACCTTTTGTTAAAAATGCTTTAAAATATGTATACAGGAGCCTTTATCTCCACCCAGTGGACTGTTTCTGTCTGAGCTCATGTTATTTGCTGTTTGGTTTATGATTCCACCTTTTTGGAAGTGCTTCAACTGGAATGCATAAGGTGCTAGTTTACATTTGAAAAGTACACTCAATCCTCACACTGTTATTCACATTCAAATATTTGTAGCCTGAATATGTGTTTTCTGGTACTTTGGCCAGGTTTGGCAATGGCAAAAGGGCTGGCTTAAATATGATAATCAACATAAGCACGCAGAATTTTTGAAGGACTGTTGTTATATGCATTGCCCCATTAAAGCAAGAAGTATTGGCGTAGCCAATGCTTGCTTTATTTTGCGTCGACATTAAGAGATCAGGCGAAGCATAATTCCGAATCGCAGCGAGTACCATACACAATTTCTCTCTACTTCTTTTTATTTGAGCAGCTTTTTTCAGAGAAGGATCCACTGCAATTCAATTGATTGGCAAGGCTTGAATAGGTCTTGTGGCGATGACTACAGATGAAAAGTTAAAACTCTGCCTCTGTGTCACAGAACAGCTCCACTTTCTCCTACATTTTCTGCCATGAACATGTAAACATCATTACGATTCATGATACATTCAAAGGAATTCAGCAAACAGCATGTGATCCCCCAACAATTCTCTGGTGTTCACAGAATGATCTTCACTGGCCCAGAAAATGGCTACACTGCTGATAAGGTACCTTGCCAAACATGAACGATTTTGAAAGGAATCGTTTGTACTTTCTTCATAAATATTTCCACTTTGCACTAACACAAAATGTGTGGTAATTGTGGACTCTGTTGTGTAATGTTTTTCACTGCTGTAAGCCTACCTTGAATGCAGAAATTAACCTTCAATCCTTTAGCGCCATATATTACCATTTAGTGGACAGCGGCCACGTGACAGATACCATACTCCTTTGGGAAAGTAGCCTTTAGCAGGACTTGGAGTTTCAAAAGTATAAAATAACTTGTGATACTGGCGGTGAAATGTGTCTTGGAGTTACTAAAGGGGGTGGTGATGGACGGAGCATCTGAATCAATCAAACACTCACACCCAGTCAAAAGATCTGGGTTGAATCCATCACCGTTCTTTAGCCCACTCTGCCACCCCAGTTCAGACATGGCTATATGCAAATCAGTCTGACCCTGTGCCTCATGGGAACAGTCCAGCCCGAACTGCCAAGCCATGTCTTCCCTGGACCGGAAGCAAGCTTCCGAGGACCGGTTTCTGGCATTCCAGCCGTCTTCAGCCCGGCTTGCTTGAATCCAGTGGCAAAGTGAGCAAGGGACTCACGTCTGAGCATACCCTGCCACACTTATGGCGGCCAAAAGCGGTACAAAAGGGGGTGGTGATGGATGGAGCATCTGAATCAATCAAACACTCACACCCAGTCAAAAGATCTGGGTTGAATCCATCACCGTTCTTTAGCCCACTCTGCCAACCCAGTTCAGACATGGCTATATGCAAATCAGTCTGACCCTGTGCCTCATGGGAACAGTCCAGCCCGAACTGCCAAGCCATGTCTTCCCTGGACCGGAAACAAGCTTCCGAGGACCGGTTTCTGGCATTCCAGCCGTCTTCAGCCCGGCTTGCTTGAATCCAGTGGCAAAGTGAGCAAGGGACTCACGTCTGAGCATACCCTGCCACACTTATGGCGGCCAAAAGCGGTACAAAAGGGGGTGGTGATGGACGGAGCATCTGAATCAATCAAACACTCAAACCCAGTCAAAAGATCTGGGTTGAATCCATCACCGTTCTTTAGCCCACTCTGCCACCCCAGTTCAGACATGGCTATAGGCAAATCAGTCTGACCCTGTGCCTCATGGGAACAGTCCAGCCCGAACTGCCAAGCCATGTCTTTCCTGGACCAGAAACAAGCTTCCGAGGACCGGTTTCTGGCATTCCAGCCGTCTTCAGCCCGGCTTGCTTGAATCCAGTGGCAAAGTGAGCAAGGGACTCACGTCTGAGCATACCCTGCCACACTTATGGCGGCCAAAAGCGGTACAAAAGGGGGTGGTGATGGACGGAGCATCTGAATCAATCAAACACTCACACCCAGTCAAAAGATCTGGGTTGAATCCATCACCGTTCTTTAGCCCTCTCTGCCACCCCAGTTCAGACATGGCTATATGCAAATCAGTCTGACCCTGTGCCTCATGGGAACAGTCCAGCCCGAACTGCCAAGCCATGTCTTCCCTGGACCGGAAACAAGCTTCCGAGGACCGGTTTCTGGCATTCCAGCCGTCTTCAGCCCGGCTTGCTTGAATCCAGTGGCAAAGTGAGCAAGGGACTCACGTCTGAGCATACCCTGCCACACTTATGGCGGCCAAAAGCGGTACAAAAGGGGGTGGTGATGGACGGAGCATCTGAATCAATCAAACACTCACACCCAGTCAAAATATCTGGGTTGAATCCATCACCGTTCTTTAGCCCACTCTGCCACCCCAGTTCAGACATGGCTATATGCAAATCAGTCTGACCCTGTGCCTCATGGGAACAGTCCAGCCCGAACTGCCAAGCCATGTCTTCCCTGGACCGGAAACAAGCTTCCGAGGACCGGTTTCTGGCATTCCAGCCGTCTTCAGCCCGGCTTGCTTGAATCCAGTGGCAAAGTGAGCAAGGGACTCACGTCTGAGCATACCCTGCCACACTTATGGCGGCCAAAAGCGGTACAAAAGGGGGTGGTGATGGACGGAGCATCTGAATCAATCAAACACTCACACCCAGTCAAAAGATCTGGGTTGAATCCATCACCGTTCTTTAACCCACTCTGCCACCCCAGTTCAGACATGGCTATATGCAAATCAGTCTGACCCTGTGCCTCATGGGAACAGTCCAGCCCGAACTGCCAAGCCATGTCTTCCCTGGACCGGAAACAAGCTTCCGAGGACCGGTGTCTGGCATTCCAGCCGTCTTCAGCCCGGCTTGCTTGAATCCAGTGGCAAAGTGAGCAAGGGACTATCGTCTGAGCATACCCTGCCTCACTTATGGCGGCCAAAAGCGGTACAAAAGGGGGTGGTGATGGACGGAGCATCTGAATCAATCAAACACTCACACCCAGTCAAAAGATCTGGGTTGAATCCATCACCGTTCTTTAGCCCACTCTGCCACCCCAGTTCAGACATGGCTATATGCAAATCAGTCTGACCCTGTGCCTCATGGGAACAGTCCAGCCCGAACTGCCAAGCCATGTCTTCCCTGGACCGGAAACAAGCTTCCGAGGACCGGTTTCTGGCATTCCAGCCGTCTTCAGCCCGGCTTGCTTGAATCCAGTGGCAAAGTGAGCAAGGGACTCACGTCTGAGCATACCCTGCCACACTTATGGCGGCCAAAAGCGGTACAAAAGGGGGTGGTGATGGACGGAGCATCTGAATCAATCAAACACTCACACCCAGTCAAAAGATCTGGGTTGAATCCATCACCGTTCTTTAGCCCACTCTGCCAACCCAGTTCAGACATGGCTATATGCAAATCAGTCTGACCCTGTGCCTCATGGGAACAGTCCAGCCCGAACTGCCAAGCCATGTCTTCCCTGGACCGGAAACAAGCTTCCGAGGACCGGTTTCTGGCATTCCAGCCGTCTTCAGCCCGGCTTGCTTGAATCCAGTGGCAAAGTGAGCAAGGGACTCACGTCTGAGCATACCCTGCCACACTTATGGCGGCCAAAAGCGGTACAAAAGGGGGGTGGTGATGGACGGAGCATCTGAATCAATCAAACACTCACACCCAGTCAAAAGATCTGGGTTGAATCCATCACCGTTCTTTAGCCCACTCTGCCACCCCAGTTCAGACATGGCTATATGCAAATCAGTCTGACCCTGTGCCTCATGGGAACAGTCCAGCCCGAACTGCCAAGCCATGTCTTCCCTGGACCGGAAACAAGCTTCCGAGGACCGGTTTCTGGCATTCCAGCCGTCTTCAGCCCGGCTTGCTTGAATCCAGTGGCAAAGTGAGCAAGGGACTCACGTCTGAGCATACCCTGCCACACTTATGGTGGCCAAAAGCAGTACAAAAGGGGGTGGTGATGGACGGAGCATCTGAATCAATCAAACACTCACACCCAGTCAAAAGATCTGGGTTGAATCCATCACCGTTCTTTAGCCCACTCTGCCACCCCAGTTCAGACATGGCTATATGCAAATCAGTCTAACCCTGTGCCTCATGGGAACAGTCCAGCCCGAACTGCCAAGCCATGTCTTCCCTGGACCGGAAACAAGCTTCCGAGGACCGGTTTCTGGCATTCCAGCCGTCTTCAGCCCGGCTTGCTTGAATCCAGTGGCAAAGTGAGCAAGGGACTCACGTCTGAGCATACCCTGCCACACTTATGGCGGCCAAAAGCGGTACAAAAGGGGGTGGTGATGGACGGATCATCTGAATCAATCAAACACTCACACCCAGTCAAAAGATCTGGGTTGAATCCATCACCGTTCTTTAGCCCACTCTTCCACCCCAGTTCAGACATGGCTATATGCAAATCAGTCTGACCCTGTGCCTCATGGGAACAGTCCACACCAGTCGCCCTAAGTATGGCAGGGTATACTCAGACGTGAGTCCCTTGTTCACTTGGCCACTGGATTCAAGATAGCCTGGCTGATGAGGATTATGAATCCGAAACCGGTCCCAGGATGCTTGTTTCCGGTCCAGGGAAGACATGGCTTGGCAGTTCGGGCTGGACTGTTCCCATAAGGCACAGGGTCAGACTGATTTGCATATAGCCATGTCTGAACTGGGGTGGCTGAGTGAACTAAAGAATGGTGATGGATTAAACCCAGATCAGTTGACTGGGGGTGAGTGTTTGATTTGTTCAAACGCTCCGTCCATCATCCCCTTTTGTATCGCTTTGTTCGCCCTAAGTGTGGCAGGGTATACTCAGACGTGAGTCCCTTGTTCACTTGGCCACTGGATTCAAGATAGCCTGGCTGATGAGGATTATGAATCCGAAACCGGTCCCAGGATGCTTGTTTCCGGTCCAGGGAAGACATGGCTTGGCAGTTCGGGCTGGACTGTTCCCATAAGGCACAGGGTCAGACTGATTTGCATATAGCCATGTCTGAACTGGGGTGGCTGAGTGAACTAAAGAATGGTGATGGATTAAACCCAGATCAGTTGACTGGGGGTGAGTGTTTGATTTGTTCAAACGCTCCGTCGATCATCCCCCTTTTGTATCGCTTTGTTTGCCCTAAGTGTGGCAGGGTATACTCAGACGTGAGTCCCTTGTTCACTTGGCCACTGGATTCAAGATAGCCTGGCTGATGAGGATTATGAATCCGAAACCGGTCCCAGGATGCTTGTTTCCGGTCCAGGGAAGACATGGCTTGGCAGTTCGGGCTGGACTGTTCCCATAAGGCACAGGGTCAGACTGATTTGCATATAGCCATGGCTGAACTGGGGTGGCTGAGTGAACTAAAGAATGGTGATGGATTAAACCCAGATCAGTTGACAGGGGGTGAGTGTTTGATTTGTTCAAACGCTCCGTCCATCATCCCCTTTTGTATCGCTTTGTTCGCCCTAAGTGTGGCAGGGTATACTCAGACGTGAGTCCCTTGTTCACTTGGCCACTGGATTCAAGATAGCCTGGCTGATGAGGATTATGAATCCGAAACCGGTCCCAGGATGCTTGTTTCCGGTCCAGGGAAGACATGGCTTGGCAGTTCGGGCTGGACTGTTCCCATAAGGCACAGGGTCAGACTGATTTGCATATAGCCATGTCTGAACTGGGGTGGCTGAGTGAACTAAAGAATGGTGATGGATTAAACCCAGATCAGTTGACTGGGGGTGAGTGTTTGATTTATTCAAACGCTCCGTCCATCATCCCCTTTTGTATCGCTTTGTTTGCCCTAAGTGTGGCAGGGTATACTCAGACGTGAGTCCCTTGTTCACTTGGCCACTGGATTCAAGATAGCCTGGCTGATGAGGATTATGAATCCGAAACCGGTCCCAGGATGCTTGTTTCCGGTCCAGGGAAGACATGGCTTGGCAGTTCGGGCTGGACTGTTCCCATAAGGCACAGGGTCAGACTGATTTGCATATAGCCATGTCTGAACTGGGGTGGCTGAGTGAACTAAAGAATGGTGATGGATTAAACCCAGATCAGTTGACTGGGGGTGAGTGTTTGATTTGTTCAAACGCTCCGTCCATCATCCCCTTTTGTATCGCTTTGGAGTTACTAACCATCACACGAGGTAAAGAGACAGTTATATTGGTGATAGATCTTTAAAAAATACATATTTGCAAAGAAATATACTCAGTCATTCTTTCATGGTAAAAAGCTAGTGATGTTGTGAATTGCAGGGTTTGCAATTGGAACATTCCTTAATAGATCAGGCCGCTTGTATAATCATCTTTAGAGAATTATTTAACAATTTAAATAGAACTGATTCTTAAATTAGGTCTATTCCAGGGAGATCTCTCCTAAAGTAACTTTGGATCGACGTTTATTGTTTTTACCTAAATTAATTGAGAGACGTATTATTATTAACAAATGAAAAATAACACATCTATGTTAAATAACTAACTGTATTCGACAAATGAAACTAAAGATTAGATCATTTGTAAAAAGGAAATTTCAGCAAAGCAGATGTTTGGAGCCAATGGTATGGGACTATAAATTTAAAGTGTTCTCCCAGCCCACATCAAACTAACACTCCATTAAATTCAAGGTTTTTTTAAAGGCACATGTGATCCCAAATAGGAGATAGCCTGTCAACGTGTGAATTTACCAAGGCTTTCAGCTTATACATCATGGGGCACATTATGTGACGCAACGCAGCAAGCTAGCTTTCTGCACTGCTTGACAGGGTAAGGACAAGAATGTGCCGTAATTAACATAATACGCAACATTCCTGCCTTTTGCCAGTGTGGCGCACAATGTGCCACACTGGCAAAAGGGTGCAAGGGTGCCTCTGTTGCAAGCAGGTTGTTTTTGATAAGGCAGGGGCTACTTCCTGCACAAAAACAATCACCTGAGGCATTTTCCTCTTTCTATGTGTGCTGCAAAATGCAGCACATATAGAAAGCGGTAAGAATTAGGAGAAATAAACATATTTCTCCTCATAATGACTTACCTGGCAAGGCGTAGCCTTTTTGGCACATTCCTAGGTATACCACTTATGGGAAATCTGGCAATGCGTCAAAATCCATGAGCGTTGGGTGGGAACACCCACTCACATCCCATGGAATGCCTCCTTGGGGCAAAGTAATGAAACACCGTGATTTGTGCTGCGTTGCATTACTCTGGACTTATGAAGCCGCGCAAGGCCAAGCAAGGTGGCGTTTCATGGCTTGATAAATCAGATTTAATTGTTGCATCGAGCTTGCACCCCGCTTTGTGGGGCAAAAGTGACGCAACCTTTTGATAAATATGGCCCTATATGAGTATGAGTGTTTTTGTTGCAATGGAGCATATTATGTTTAAGTGCAAATAATACAAGCACAAGGTATTTAAATGAGATATTTAATTAAGTAATATTCAGAGGGCGATGTTCATAAAATGTAATTTTTTAATATGTTCCTCTGAAAAATGATGTCAGCCAGTTCAAAAGTGTAAATGAGAAACATCTATTTGTACGCTTAGTTCATAGGAAATAAACCACATTTTGGTGGAGACTAATAAATGTGTATGACTGTACACTGTGATTCTGGTCAATTTGACTGTGTTGTTTTTAAGGAACGACCATTGCAAAGTTACTAAACACAATTTTAACAGTATACTGGATGAATTCACAGTTTAAGTAACTGGATGCGCTACTGTTAAAAGGTAAAAATATGGACTGCAATGTCTCAAGTAAGAGAGAGAACACCACAAAATCCTCTCTGGTGCATCAATAAAAATCCTGCTAACTCACAACAGGGGCATGCAAGCATGAATAAATGCATCTTTGGATATGCTTACTGTTTGAGCCTACATTATTAACTAGTGGATTAACTGGCAGAGGGACTAGGTTTTAAACTCACACAAAGTCAATGAACCGGTGCCCTGTTAGGTAAATGCAGTCTGAATGAGAAAACCTGCTTGTGTATCTCGCAGCAGGTCTTTCCTCAGAGATATCAGTGTGATTTTTTGGTTGGTGGATTGTGTAGGGTAATGGCGCTCCTGGGAAATACTCAGTGAGTATATACTAGTGTACCATTATGATTGCGATGCATAAGGGTGGGGAGAGCCACCCTCCTCCACAATGTGTGGATAACCACTGATAAACCAAAACAACAGTCCCTTGCACATGCCGACAGTATATTTTATGTATCGTTGACAATAATAAACAACACTCTTGTTTCTCTGTTGAAACAGTCACTTCAGTTTAATCTTGAGATCCTTAGCCTACACGTGTTTCGTCGCGCTTACCCGCTTCGCCGCGGTGCAAATTCCACCGCGTTGCGGCGGAATTTGACGCATGCGCAAAATGGAAGGCCCCCAGCCATCTGACGCACACACCCACAGTTGCGTGTCCGACGCATCAAAGAGGTTAATTGTTGTGCACAGTGACTTCTTCCAAGATTGTGTATTCCAGAATTCTTTTCTTAAGTGTGGATCTTGTGTGTATAAGTCATACATCCATCATGAAGAATGACAACAAAGTAAAACCACTCATTGGGGGCTAAGTGAGTTCCTCTGGCCAGCAACCAAGTATTTGCTGGTGTAAACGCAAACCCTCTGTTCAGTAGCTGGGAGGCCTCTGGCATGTCCACAGAAGGTCCACACTTAAGTTAAGAATTCTGGAATACACTAACTCTTTGACACAGTAATCACTGTTGCCCATACTGTGCAAATATCACTGGAGTATTAGAACCCATTACGGGTCAGAAATATAACCGGAACTGAGGATTCATACAAAGAGATTAGAGCCCTGAAGAAGTCGCTGCGCACAACAATTAAGGACATGTTGGCTAAGGATCTCAAGATTAAACTAGAGTGACTGTTTCAATGGAGGAACAAGAATGTTGGTTATTATTGTCAACATAATATATACTATCGACGTGTGCAAGGGACTGTTGTTTTGGTTTCCTCAGAGATATGTGTTTAAAGGATTTGGGCATCACCAAAATAAAATTGAAGTAAAAAAATAAGTAATCATGGGGCGACTGAGCCCCTCAAACAAATGTTGCTATGTGACAAAGGTGTAGTGGTTTCATTCCGAGATATTTGATGTGGGGTAGCCAGATATCCTCTGAGACTGAGTCCTGGTGCGCAAATATCACCAGCTGCATGTAGGTAATAGAGTTGTGCATACAGTCTGCAATTGCTCCTAACAATTCAACAAAATATAGGGAAATACATATATAAAGGGCTTTGTTTTATAATTATTAAACATGAGACAGACTTAAAATTACATGCCTGGACATATTTACCTAGCATTGTATACACACATTATGGTTTATGTGTTTCTCCCACTTAAAAATCAAAAGAAGATGTTGATATGAAAAGTAAAACAATCAAAAAAACGACTTACATATTCTAGTAAAAAAACGAAAAGTTATAATGATGAAAACCAAAACCAAAACATCAAAATAGGTGAAGGGGATCAAACTTTTAAAGGAAATGTCATAACTCCTCTAGTTAGTCTGGAGCCAGGGCCAGGAAGGCAGGGCACCTGTGCGATTCAAAGGCATGCCTCTAGAAGCTTCTACCCACTTCAAAGGCACAACTGGGTATAAATACTGCCCCTCGGACACCACCTCTTCAGTACACTTCTGGACCTGTGGCTAGTCTTCCAGGAAGAAGGGCTGCTGTGCTGCTAAATGGACTGGTGCTCTGTAGGAACTGCTGCCCAGGAGTGCCTACTGGCCACTGATGCCCTCTTGCCTGGGTGAGAAGGACTGGTTCTGCATCTCTTGAACCCAGAACTCCAGAGTGACTCAAAGGGCTGACCTCTTAATCTGAAGCCTCAGGGATACAACAGGATACCAACAACCTTGCACCTGCACCTGGGATATGTTATTTGTGAGTCTACAAAGCCAAGTGGTGGCACCCCACTCTTGGACCCTTGGAAGTGGGCCTAAAGTGTCCTGCCAGTCTTTGCAGACCCTGCAGAACGAACACATTCATCTGCTGTGTGGTGCGACCCTGAGCAGAACTGACGTGGCACCACTGCTGTGTGAACTGAACTAGGCATAAAGACCGCCATTGCCTCTGCAGCATCTTCAGAACTGCTGTGCTGTGGCACTGGTCCTCACATCACCCATTGATGGCAGCCTTGACTGAGCTGCCAGACTCTGCATCACAGCCTCACAACTCCTCGGATTGCGCGACGCATCGTTAACGCCGGACATTTCATCACAAGCCCTTGTTGACGGGATATTCAACTATGATGCACGACCTCCCACCCCAGCCTCACCACATCTTGGAACGATGCTGCATTATGCATCTTTGACAATGACCATTGCAACGCTCCACAAACCAAGATTTAAGGCACTCTGTTCAGCTGTCCTAACTGGTCCCTGTGGCCGCCCCATGCTCTATCATGGTTGGCCTAAACTTGTGAGTTTGTCTTGGTCCGGCACAACAAGATATCCACATTTGGCGCTTTGTTCTTTTTGGCGCTATGTCTACTAAATCTTTAAAATCGAATATCTCTCATTCTACTGATTGGATAATTGTGGTTTTGGTCTTGTTCTATTTATTAAAAAATACTCTAGTTTTCTAAACTGGTGTGGGATCCCTTTTGTGATGTGTTTTCACTGTAGTACTATTTGAAGTGGTGGCAAATACTTTACACATTGCCTCTGAGTTAAACCTGACTGCTCTGTGCCACGCTACCCTAGGGTTAAGCACATGTTAATTTAGGGTTGCTGGTGACTTCACCTTGTGAAGAATTGTGATTGCCGCTTGACCAGGGCTCTCACCCCAGTGAAACAACAACCCAATTTCGTACACTAATTCATCTCGCCTCCTGCAGCTCATACTGGCAGTTATACACTGATAACTGAGCCTTGAGTGGACGAAGAGCAAAGCCTCTGCAGGCTCAGTCTCTGCCTTTGCCTTGCCAATTTACAGCAGTGAAGCAATTTAGAAGAGTCAATGCAGAGGTAAGGTCTCCCTTCCACAGCTGAAACTGTCCTTACATGTCCCAGCAATAACTGGCATGAATACATAACGGCAATTATGAAAGAAAAGACGAAGATGCCGAGAGGCATAGGAAGTAATGAAAACCTTGTTTCTTCTGGAAGCTTATTTTTAAAATCTGACTGAATGATCTGAAAGCCTTATAGCCATTTTGGACTTGACCTATTGTTGGTTCACTGATAGAATATTGATGGTAAAAACATCGATGGTAAAAAAATAAAAAAAATATATAGATAGTAAAAATACTGCCTCCCTATACTTAAACAGGTAAGTACAAAAATATTGAATCAAAAATATCGAAGTTAAAAATATACATGTAAAAAACATCGATTTCAAAATATAAATAAAATAAAATAATATTTATTAAAACTACTAATATTATCTTTAACAAAATTAATACAATTTAATATACATTTTAACTAAATATAAAAATGTAACTTAATTAAAAAAATAAACACAAAACATAATAACTTATACATATACATATATTTACTTTAAAATAATTTATTAACTATTACCTTTGTTTAACTTTTTTAACTTTTAACTTATAGAAAAATAAAATATATACATATATCAATAATTAAAATTTCAAAAAAACATTATATAATTAATTAAAACCTTAAACTATTAAAAGAAAATTAAAGAGTAAATTTCGCAACGCAATAAATACAACAATATGGAAAATGTTGGATAGCGAAACAATTCAATTTACTATTCCAACTGCAATAAGTGCAACAGTAGCGAAAGTGTTTGATAGCGGAGGGGTAACAATTACTATTCCCACTCCAAAGAGTGCAACAGTAGGGAAGGTGCTGGGTAGCAGAAGGGTAAAATTTACTATTTCCACTCAATTAACTGCAAAAATAGGGTAAATGTCGGATAGTAGAAGAATTACCTTTCCTATTCGAACTCCAGTGATTGCAACAGTAAAGAAAATGTTGTATAGCGGAGCAGCACAAATTACTATTCCCACTCCAGTGAGTGCAACACTAGGGAAAGTATTGCATAGCGGAGGGGTAAAAATTAATATTCCCATTCCAGTGAGTGCAGCAGTTGGGAAAATGCTGGATAGCGAAGGGGTAAAAATTACTATTCCCACTCCAGTTAGTGCAACAGTAGGGAAAGTACTGGATAGCGGAGGGGTAAAAATGACTGTTGCCACTCCAGAGTGTGCAACAGTAGGGAAAGTATTAGATAGCGGAGGGGTAATAATTACTATTCCCACTCCAGCAAGTGCAACAGTAGGGAAAGTATTGGGTAGCAAAGGGGTACAATTACTATACCTACTCCATTTAGTGCAACAGTAGGGAAAGTATTGGATAGCAAAGGGGTAAAAATTAATATTCCCTCTCCAGTTAGTGCAACGGTGGGAAAGTGCTGGATAGCAGAGGGGTAAAAATTACTATTCCAACTCCAGTGAGTGCAACAGTAGGGAAAGTAGTGGATAGTGGAGGGGTACAAATTACTATTCCCACTCCAGTGAGTGCAACAGTAGGGAAAGTATTGGATAGCAGAAAAACAAAAATATACAATTAAATATATTAAACATATATAAAGAGCACATATTGTAATGTTAATTACATATAACAAAAGCCTACAAATACATGTATAAACAATATGTACTGAAAAGGAACAAATATTTACAACTTATATAAATCATAAATGTATTTATTTTATTTCCTACCCTATAACATAACACCAATAAAAAAAGACATCAACATTTTTATTGAATTTTATTTCCATAATTTCCATAACTAATAATGAATTTAAAATATATTATTATTAGAAAAAGATAATAAAAATTCATTAAGTACACATTCTTTAACACTATGATGTCCACAAAACACCTAAAATGAATTACACAATTACGATTATTAATTACTAATTAAGTAATTTAAAATAATTAGTAAACAATTAATAAGTTATCAATACAAAATAAATTACTTCCCACCCTTCCCTCCATTTACACCTATAAACACCACAACACACACCTAAAATTATTTACACAATTACCATAATTAATTAGTAATTAACTAATTAAAATGAATTAACAACTAATTAATAATTCCTTAATAAAACATAAATTACTTCCCACCCTTCACACCATTTACAACTATAAACATCACAAAACACACCGACAATTAATTACACAATTATCATAATATATTACTAATTGATTAATTTAAATTAATTAACACCTAATTATTAAACAATCATTAATAAATACATTTACACATTTAACACTACATCATCACAAATAAACAAATATTAATACATTTAAAAAAGTATTCAATTATTTTTATATAATTAAATCACTTCCCACCCTATTCCCCTGTACACCCACAATTCACTACGGAGCTAAAAAAGCAACAAAAAAAAAGAAATTAATAACTACTATAAAAAAACTATAAAATTGATATAATGAAATTACTATCGACCCTATTCCCCTATAAACTCACAACCCGCTACAGAACTAAAACACAAAATTCAAGATAAAAACATATTATAACTACTATAAATAATCAATAAAATATATATCATTAAATGACTTCACATCCTATTTCCATATAAACCCACAAGCCGCTACAGAACTAAAAATTGAAAATTCACTTTAAAAACTTTTAACTACTAAAATTTTAACACATAATAAAAATACAAACAATTCTTATACAAAAAAACAAACATTACACACATATAAAATATATACTAAAATACATAACATTAATAAAAAATCTATTTTTAACAAATATATTTTTACAAACAATATTAAACACTTTGAACTTTTTAAATCTATGTTACTTACCTAAAATTGACCACGAGGATTTTACTGTTGATATTCCTGACCCACGATATTTTTACCATGATATTTGTGCAATTCAATATTTTTACCTCGATATTCTTTCTCTGCATCCCTCTTATTATAAGCATTCACATCTGGCTTGAGTCAATAAGGCTGGGGCATGCCTTTAATAGATGAAAAAAAACATCATCATGATGCCCAAAGTCTGCATTCAGGGATAATTGAGAAGAAATACCGACTCAAACAAAAATAGGTAACACAATTCTTTTATATCAAAGAAAAATTGATTGTGCTATTGAGTAGATACAGTTACTACACAGTAATATTGATGTATTTATTTATGCCTCTATAAGACGAAAGGGAAAACAAAGTAAATGCCTCAAGAGGAACAGATTGGTGAATTATAATGTAGACTTTTTTTATGGTTTAACTTTAAATTACATGCAGCCTCTTGCTTGAGAAGGACGGTAAGTGTCATGCAATAGAACTCCAGGAATCCAATTTAATAAATTGTGCACTTCATGTTTATCTTTATTGCCCACTTGTTAACACTATAAGGGCTGCTTCACAAATTCACAAAGTATGTGCTGCTGCAGGCTTTTGTGAAATGCTCCAAAACATCTATAATGAATCAAATGGGAATAGTCAGGAATAGTCATATACAATCAATGCAATTAATACAAAACAGAAAAGACTTTGACCTCTTTGAACCTTTATTAAAAGGTCGCTTGACGTTTTGGGGATGATTGGCAAAGGCATGTAGGAGTGCATAATAGAATACTCCTATAGAAGTACTTTATGTAATTATAAATGCTTGTTTGAATTGGCCATAAAGTATTTAACGTTCATTCCCTTCTAGTGCCAAACATGAAATTGAACATTATATGAATTCTATTGCTCGTCTTCCTATTCTGTGTAATGATGATAGCTTTTATAGCCGATAACTCAATTTCATTCCTAATTAGCATTGGGCTCTTTTCACTAAGGCAGTTTGGAGTATGCAAAGTATTACTCCTGCAGTACTCTTTTACATACTTTTATATGCCTTGTGAATTGGCCCAAAAACATAAAAAATGGGAATATTCAGGGAATATTCATATGCAACAAGTACAAATAGAAAAGAGTGAACCACGTTGCACTTTTAATAGCATAGAGTGAGTGTTTTGGGGCTGGTTCACAAACTTCTGTTGTAGTACTTCCTATAGTCATAAATGCTTTTGTGAATGAGCTTCATTATTATTTTTCTGTATTACAAACATATTATAAAAAAACGTATCAAACATAAACTTTCAGTATATTTTCTTACATAGTTTGAGGTTACATCACTTTTTGCAGCCAAACAAAAATTATGAATTCTTTGATCATGATTTTGTGTAATTCACACTCTGGCAGCTTGCATGAGTCATAGATAAACATAGTGCATGACAGATAGTGAGAGTTTCTTCAGCTATTATTCACATACATGTACATAAATAAAGGTATTGGCCTCACATAAGGAAGAGAGCATGAAGCGTGTATACCAGATGGAAGAATAAAAAATACACAAATGTTAACTGCTGGCAAATGCAATTCGTGACAAAATGATTTGACTATTGTGATCAAAACATAATATTATAATCATATTTTAAAATGTATGTGTACTTTCCAATATTCCAAACTGAATTGTGTTGTACTGCTCATCATCACTATATTAACTGACTTTTTCATTTGAGCATCCTCCGATGAGGCAGCATTTCTACTCAAAGCCCTGTTAAATTTGAGGTAGATTACTAGTTTCTCATGCAACACAGTGCAGCAGTCACAAATGCTGGGCTGTGTGAGATGGACAGAGCACTCACCTCCCCTCTCCCTAGTGCTGTTGCAGAAATATGCTGCTGTGTGCCATGGACACACTGTTGCACTATAGTGCAAGGGTGTCTCCGTAAGTCTAGCATAGGTTCTGTACTGGAAAGGAGCCCTTCCAGTACAAAATACCAAGCATAGACTAACTTGAAACATTTTCCCACCTTGTATGTGTGCTATACAGTGCAGCACACATACAAAGTCGGAAAAGAAAGAAGAAATGAAAGCATTTCGCCTTCATAGCACCTATTTGAAATGGGCACTATTTTCTCACGCTAAATCCTGTCAATTTTTTAAAGTAAATAGGGTTCATCATCAGAAACCTTTGTTTGTTGCATGGGAATGGCCGTGCACCACCTTGGTGGTAAGTAATGCAAAGCAGCACTATGTACTGCTTTGTGCTATTTTCTAGTGTTTTCCACCGCTGACAAGTTTAGCGCTGGAAAGTAAATTAGTAAATAAATATACAGCTTCATTTTGCTTCACTTTTATGACACAAACACAGCGTTAAATCTTAGTAAATAGACCCCTTCATGTTCATCAGCTGCAAGTCCCAGTGGGGCCAACAGAATCAAAGTTATCAAAACAATGATGTGTGAGCACAGCTGTCTTTACACACTAATCCACTGTAGTGTCAGAGACATAGTAAGGAGATATCAACTCCCTTGCACCTGTCACATGCATGGCTTCCGTCTCAGACTAGCATGTCAAAAGATGGCTTGTAGAACCTGGAAATGTATCTGTCAACTGCAGATGGAACAGCTGTCCTTAAGGCAAGCAGATGTGTATAAAATTAAATAGGATACAGTTGTTTAATTACCATGAGTTATTAATCCAAGATTATATAATTTTGAGAATTAAATATTCTCATATATATTCTAGCAGCTTTAAATACTTCTGAGGTACCAACTTCTCGGCTACACACGGCATGGTGACCCAATGGTAATGGAGATGCAATCTTATACATGCCCCATCCATCTCAGCAGAGTAGAAGCACAAACTCAACAGAAAGTGAGTCAACCACCAGTAATAACAAGCATACATTCAACTACCACTGGTTGTATACACGTATCTTTGTATCTTTATATCTGCAGAATGGATTTTGGTACTGATGAATTACCCAACACCTCTGTTGAGGGTTTCATGTAGGTGGAAGCAAGCTGACCACCTAATTAGCATTGACTTACACCCCATTGTTTAATCTGGACACACTCCACTCCATTTTTTAAAATCTGTGCAGACAGGGGACAAGAACAAAATACTACAGTTTCACTAGAGGTAGTTTTAACAGTCTTTTACCCTCTGCACTCTTTCGTTTTTGTTCATGCACAGGCACTAACTGCTATGGAGGGATTCCTCTTGTTTAAATAACACAAGAGGTCCCCCCTCGGTGGAGGGTTGTAGCCTCACCACCACCATAATTGGTTGTGTTATGAAGAGGGGCCCTATTGTGAAGCATACCACCCCAGGGTGGATGAAGGCTACTGTGCTTTAAGTTGAGGACTTATTTCGGGTTCAGATCAGGGCACAGTTTAGAAACTACCCTTGTCAAAGCCACAGAAGAGATAATGGCTGCTTTAGATGGATCTACCTGGCTCATTCTCCTTGACCTAATCGCCGCCTTCGATACAGTGGATTATAAGACTCTGATCCACCATTTAGCGGCGATGGGAATCAAAGATAAGGCTTGGTCCATGCTGACCTCCTTCCTCTCTGACTGGACTCAAACACTGATCTTAGGCTAATTCGAATTCTTACCTTTCACTCTGCTATGCGGGGTCCCACAGAGATCCACACTGAGCCCCACCCTTTTAATCATTTATGTCTCTAAACTGACCCCTATTAACAAATGTTTTATGCTTGATCTTACCTCCTATGTTGACTACACCCAATTGGCAGTCGCACCCCTCAACAATGACCCCCCTGGACCTATACAATTCAAAAACTGCATGACAGCAGTCAGTCTTTGGATGAGTAAACCCTGTTAAAAACTCAACGCTGGAAAAACTGAAGCAGTATTGTTTGGGAGTCTCTTCCCCTGCTGGTCCCCAGCCTGGTGGCCTGATGAGCTCGGCCTCCCTCCTATACCTGGGACCAAAGCAAAATACCTGGGAGTCGTTTTGACGATAAGCTTAATTTGAGAGTTCAGGTCTCTGCCGTGGTGTCCTCATCTTTTCGCAACCTCAGGATGATCAGGAAAATTATTCTATACATTCCTGATAAAAACATGATTATGGCCTTAGTCCTCACAAAGTTGGACTACTGCAATTGCCTTTACATGAACCTACACAACAAAGTTGCTAGTAGGCTTCAGTTAGTTCAGAACTCCACAGCCAGAATGATCCTGGACCCACAGAAAGTCTACTTTATCTACCCCAGAATCCGAAAGCTGCATTGGCTCCTGGTCCACAATAGGGTCAAATTCTAGGCACTCTGCATGGCACACAAAGACCAGCACGACTCAGGAACTGATATCCTAAGGCGCTCCTTCCAGTGGTACACTCCCAACAGACCCCTACGTTCTGCGGGGTCCAGAACACTTACAATACCCACAGTCAGGGAAGCCAAATGGGGAGGTAAGAGCTTTATTGCCAGGACAGCTAAGCTATGAAACTGCCTTCCTGCACACATCAGAGCCATTCCTTCCATTCTGGCATTTAGAAAAGAGCTCAAGACGTGGCTCCTTAACAACTCCAACTTCTGCATACTTCAGGCCAGCCAGAGCCAAGACACTCATAGATATTCGTGTGCTTTATAAGTTATTTTGAAGTAACATAACATAACATTAGAGATAAACAACCTCTTTCTTCAAATACGCTGACCACTAGCATCTACTGTGTTTACTTGCAACTCTAAGAACATCATAATTGGTTTAGATATAGCCAAGAACATATATCAGGCATCTGCACCATGGGATAGTGCATTTCCTTCACAAGAATGGGTGAGACAATGATATTAAGTGACAGGTGATGTAGTTACAACAGGATGTAAATATAATGAAGGGCACATTGTGTTCTTTCCTTTAATAAATGACTGATGTAGTGAATGGATGAGTGTGCTGCAAGGGAGTAAGAGATGGAATGTGTAAGTGAGTGGCAGAAACCATGCTTTATCTGTAGTGTACTCACTGACACTATAACTCCATGCCAGACTTAGCATCTCTAAATACATTTATTAAACACACTTCTAAAATCTAAATCAGGCAGATGGCAATACCCTTGATGATATTCTGAAATTACAATTAATCCCTTGTGGGTCATGACCGCACAATCCTAACACCCCACCAACTATACCAGATGCAACATCACAACAAAAGGAGGTGTCATTTTAAATTAAGTAGGTCTATTCGCTTCACCAAGGGGTCACCACATCAATAAATAAGACATGTCTATTGTTTTTTTTTCAAGGGATCATTACATTAAAAAATCTAAGCTTAGCGTATTGAATTTGTCAAGGGGTCACCACATTCTAGGAGCATCAGTTACATGTTAGAATTCTCCATCAAACCAATGGAGTCAATAACCTTACTAAAATGCAATTGTTACTAAATAAAGCATTGCATCATTCAAGAATCACTGTCCACAAGAATCATTGTCAACAAGATATTATAAATAAAGTATTGACAATTAAAATAACAAGTGTTAGAATCTTTATTGTATACATTGAGGCCACATAATGCAGCCATAGGACCAAACACTAGGGGTTTCAATACTCCAGAGCTGAAGAGCACTAAGACCCATATCCAGGAATACTTAGAAGATGTTGAAAAATCTCCCCAGGTCGGGCATCCTATGACCTGGGAGACATAGAATGAATGCTTTCTATCTCAGCCCTGGGTCTGATGCACCTCTTGCAGACCCAGTATTTGAATGAAAGGTGGTGGTTGCACTCCCCATGCAATTCTCCAGTTGGTCCTCAGGGGGGCATAAGGAGGCCAGTGCTACTGGCCCTGGATAGACCCCCTTTGGTCTTGGTAATCATCTGAAGACAAGGTCCTTAGTCCAAGAGGGGCATCCAGCTGCCCATGATTCTGGTGTTGTCACTGTCCAGGTCCAGGGTCTTGCTCTTTGCCTCTCCCTAGTAATTACCCTCCCGCACAGCATTCTGGGACAATCTAATATGGCAGAACCCCTCTTCCCCTGGGCAGAGATTTTCGCCCCACCAAGGTATGACTGTGACAATGTGATAATGACTGTGATAATGAGCAAAGCCTCCCTTGTGATCACGCCAAACCAGTTTTGGGGGAGCTACCCCTCTCCCTGGTTTTAAAGCCAAATTGGCTAGAAAGACAAAGGAAGGAGGAGACCTGCTGTCAGGTTCATATACATGTGGCAGGGAAGGCCCGATTGAAGATAATCTAGTTACTGGGCAAAGCCCCAAGGCCATCAAGTCAAGAAGGCAACTCCAAGCCCACACTCAGGGCCCTTTGCCCACTGTCAGGAGCATTGCTCATCTCACTATAGGGAACCCACCCAGTTGCAGGTAACAGTTGAATTCTTTCAAGCATTAGACAGGAAAACTGTAAATTTTTAAAAGTCTCTGTTGCTAAACAGTTAGATCAGATTCAATTTCACAATTAAATTGGATTTTGGTTAACTATAAAAATGAGTCCTTGAATTATTTCTACTATCAATCCAAATTTAGCACTTATTAAATGGAACAATGTAGTCCAATGTTCCCCTATAGAAGCAGCCAGTTTTCCTACAGTGAAAATTTATTTTAGGTTTTTTCATTCTAGGAACATGTTCAACATTAACTTTTACAAGTTTCCCTTTTAAATGCAGTGGACCCTGCCTTTATGGGCCATAAGGCCTACTTAGGGGTGGCTTATTAATACTTAAAAGAAAGGTCAAGTTTAAAGTCAAGTTTAGGATCTTACAATGAAAATGCCCCAAAGCTATATTTACTGTAGCAAGGCAGATTGTTTCACAGGAAAAAACTGGGCTACATTATTACATTCAATAAGGAACATTTTATTTTCCCTGTAAGCATCTATTAGTAGCATGTAGTGCTGTAGATTCACATGCTGTGCATACTCCTGCCAACTACTGTTGAGCTAAGACGTATACAACATGTTTTTGTTCGAAGGTGTCTTTTCGAGTCATGAGGTACAGTGACTCCACTTATTTCTGGTAATGTGCATGGGCATCGGCACCATTGTTAGACTGTTTTTACCTCCACTACGCGCTAGGGTGTAGATAGAGCATAGAGGTAGGGAAGAGATAACAATGCAAAGTAAAGGTAAAAGGATAGCATCATCTGCAATTACCCAGGTGACCTAGGAGGGTGGGAGCATGTAAATCTACACCACTACATTTCACTAACCGATACTTATGGGGTTAGTAAAATTTTTCGATAATGCCATGTGCAGCTGTAGGTACACATGCTGTACATTGACTGTAAAATCACCCTCCCAAAGGTGATGGCTTAGCCTGAGGTTTTTGCAGAAGATTGGAAAAGTATACAGCCTGGTCAACATTAACTTGCAGGCGGGCCAATTTGAGGTTGGTTCTTAAAACTACCCTACGCTGATGCACCTTGAAGAAAGGTCCCAGTACCCTGTTCCAGTGTATTTCACTGACATGCCTAAGGGAAGTTAGAGCTACAAACAAAGCCACCTTCCAAGAAAGGAACTGCAATGGACAAGAACGAAGCAGTTGATAAGGAGGGCACATTAGCCTAGTGTGTTAAGGTTCCAAATTGGAGCGGTAGGCGTCCATGGTGGGATAACGTGTTTGTGGCTTTACACGAAAGTCTTAATTATTGGGATTCTGAAAAGTGAAGTATTTTGTCTATTTTGTACGTAAGCGGCAACTGCAGCTAAATGGAGTCTGATAGAAGTATAGGGAAGGTCTGACTTTTAAGTAAAAAAGATAATAGACATTGTCCTGTGCAAAGGATGTGGGAGGGTCAATAGGCCTAGGGAGACAGAAAATGTAAATCCGTATTTGTAAAGCACGAACTACTCAACCTTACAAGTCTCAAGGTGCTGGGGGCCATTGTGGAAATTAAGTGAGCTATTGCCCAGAGTCACATGGTGCTGAGCTGAGCTGCCACCAAGGCCGGGGATCGAACAGTGAACCCTGTGCTCTAAAGTCAGCTGCCCTGGCTGATGCACCACACCTCTCCACAGTAGTGTGTGTACCCTTTCTACTTGTCTGCATAGCAGGCTCTAGTTGTGGGCCGGCATGTATCCTTCAAAATGGTCATGCACTCGACAAGGATGTTAAGGTAACCAAATTCTAAGACAGCAGGACCTAAATCGCAAGATTGAGCTGCTGGGTGTTGGGATACCTGATAGTGCCTTGGTTTGGAGAGAGGATCAGGCCAGTTGCGAATCTTCTCATGAGGGACTAGGGAGAGTTTGAGCAGAGGGATGAAAAAGGGCTGGCTTGCCCAGGTTGGAGCTACCAGGATGAGATTGAGAGGCATCTGCCTTAGTTTATAACCCACAAGTGAGAGGAGCGGGAGAGGCAGAAAAGCGTAAGCAGATATTCCTTACCAATTCATCCATAGTGCAATGGATTGTGGGAGCCTTCAAGTAAAGCTTGGGAATTTGGGGTTTTGGGCAGTGGCGAACAGGTTTATCTGCGGGGAACCCCTCAACAATGGAAGTACGGTAATAGGACTTGGGGTTGGAGTTCCCATTTAGGGACTTGTTGATGTGTCCTGCTGAGCAGGTCTGCCAGGTTGTTGTCGATTATGGGAATTTACTGAATGAGCAGACGTCCTCTGTGATGCATCGCCCAAAGCCAAATGCTCTGGGCTAAAGCAGACAACTGGAGTGAGTGTATGTTCCCCTGATTTTGTAGGTAAAACATGTCAGCTGTACTGTCTGTCCGAATCAAGAATATCTTCTGCTGGATGAGGGGAAGGAATGTCCTGAGGGCCAGCTGTATAGCTAACAACTCTAGGTGGTTGATGTGGAAACCTTGGTGGGCAGGTATCGCTGCGTCTTACAACCTGTGAGAGAGGCTTCCACGGTGATGGTCTCCTGTGGAGCTGGGTGGAGAAAAGACCGTCCCTGCAACAACTGCTTGCATTACACCACTGCAGAGAATTACCCCCAAATCAACATTACATCCTCCCAATGACCCTCCGCCTGAGATCATTACACTGCTAGGTGCTGCTGTAATGGACGGATGTGTAACGTGGCGTGCAATACTATGGCGATGCAGGATGCCATCATGCTAATTAAATGCATATCTTCCTGACCGTTAGCTGAAGATCTGGCTGAAAAAAGAAGCACCAGCATTTGAAACACTTGCAGCCTTGCTGGGCTGGGATAAGTTTTCCCTACTTGGGAGTCAAGAACGGCCCTGAGATAGGGCAGGCATTTGGTGGGCTGGATGTGAGATTTCATCGCACTGATCACAAAGCCTAGGCTGTGAAGGAGTTGTATGGTGGTCTGCATGTGCGCTAAGCACTGCTGCTGTGTAGCGCTCTTGATCAGTCAATCGTCTAGTTAAGGGAAGACCTGGATGCCGCTCCTTCTGCAGTGAATAGCTACCACAGTCAGACACTTGATAAACACCCTTGGGGCTGTGGTGACCCCAAAGGGCAGCACTTTGAACTGATAATGCTGACTACGAAGTGTAGGTATCTTCGATGCATAAGGCGGATTGGTGTGTGAAAGCAGACATCCTTCAGATCGAGAGTGGTCATGAATTTGCCTTGCTGTAGAAGAGGGATGACATCCTGGAGTGAAATTGCTCCCCAAGGATGTACCTATGGAGGGGCCTGAGGTCAAGGATGGGCCTGAGGTAGCCGTCCTTTTTGGGATTAGAAAGTATATGGAGTACACTCTCTTGCTGCGGTGTTGCAGTGGTACCGGCTCCATGGCCCCTTTGGCAAGTAGTGCCTGTATTTGTGGGGGCTTAATGTTTGTTAGTGTTTGTGGGAGTTCTAAGCAATACCCCTCCTGTGTGATGTCTAGAATCCACAGGTCGGAGCTGATTTCTGCTGAGCGCAGCAGGAACTCCTGCAACCTTCCCCGGATGGGTGTTATATGGTCGAGTGGAAAGAATAGAGTGTCACTGTTTTGAAGGGGTCACATGAGGGTGTCTACTGCTGTTGTTTTGAGAGCGTTGTTTAAGTCTCAGGGGTGGGACTTTTGGAAGTGCTGTGATGTTGGGAGTAGTGAAAGGAGCCATGAGCAGTTGGTGTTTGTAGGACACCAACAGCTATAGCTAAATCTGTATCTTCTTAATTTTCCCTAGCATCTCATCGACCTATTGTCCAAAGAGATGCTCACCATCAACGGGTAGGTGCTGTTTATACCTCAGGCTTAAAGCCAGACAAGTGCAGCCATGTGTAGCGGTGGAGAAGAACACTAGTGTTTAGGCCTCTTGCAGCTGTATCCGCCGCATCTAAAGCGCAGCATATGTTACTGTTACAGATTATTTTGCCTTCCGCTACTAACTCCTGCCCCACATATTAACAGACATTCTGTCAGAGGTAAGAAAAAACACAAACAAGTTCCGTACATCCGCTGAAGATACATGCGCAGGAAATGCCCTCAATCCCCCGTAATGCACTACCAGCGGGGACACCCCATCCAGCAAGGACATAAATGAGGAACTAACGGGAGGAAGCCCCCAAAATACCCCCGCCGGGGTTACTTCATCTAGCGAGGAAACAATTGAGGATTCAACGGGAGAAAGCATCCCACTTACCATCGCAAACACCGAGATAGTAACCTCCAACAACATCCAAACTCAAGCAATTGACATTGACGACTCAGTCAACCAAGGTACCCAAGACCCAGGGCCACAAACCAACGAGCAACCAAAACAAACTAATTTGTTAACAAAACGTGAACGCAAACGCTTGAGGAAAGCTAGACAAAACAAGCAACAAGGAAAAAAAGGAACGACACCGCTCAAAACGCATCTGTACCAAGTGACCTCATTGGTCAGCCATTCAAAACAAAACAAAACCAAATAACAGAATTAAAAGAGAATGGAAAAAAGGTTAAAGAGTCAACCACTAATGCACAGGAAGACGATGGGGAAATCTGTCTGTACTCTCCCCCACCAACCCCACTACCGATAAAGTTTTCCATCTAGTGCAAGAAAAGAAAAAAATGAAATCGGCGGTCGGTCTTCCTCCGCAAAAGTCCTAAATAGAACAAAAAAACATCACACATTACTTTACAAAGTCGGTCACGTCGCAAAAAGTAAACCCGTTGGCCAAAGGGTCGCAACAAAGTCCCCCTACAGAAGGATCAGAGTGTGCTAGTCTCTCACAACCAGTATTTGAGAAAGAGCTTGCAGCTCAGACAAATATTCTACACCAGGGCCACCGAGCGAATAACCCAAAAACCACCCAAATCAGGCAGGTGGGGACAAAAGAAGAGTTAGAGGCATCTCATCTAGCCGAGGTACTTGCTCACAAACTTATCCCGCATTATAGCTCCAGGGGGAACCACAACATCCTTAACCGGAGCGCTATTTTAAAACTCATAAACTCAATCAAAACATTGAAACATCTGAAGACTATACACATTGAAAGCATTGAATTCAAAACAATTCCAAACGCAAATGGAAGAAAGATGACAGTGGTAACATGGAAGGATCTCTCGAAGGCCAAAGAATTTTGGCAACATAGGGAAGAGTTTGCAAAATGGGGGATCGAGATAAGACCGGTCGAAACCGAAAGATACCCGGGCCCGTTATCCACGCTGCCAGATGCAAACACAAATTCGACAGTGGAATTCTCCGGAGAGCAGTCGGCTGCTCGGATAGTAGCAAGGGAGGATAGTCCAACCTACAGATCATCCATCAAGGCGGGTCAGGAATTACCAGCCAGATGCGGAAAGTCTTACCCCCAACGGCAAGCTCAGCGGACAACATGAGGGACGAAGCATGGAAACCGAACCCGAAGTTATGCTCTTGGAATATAAATGGACTGGGAGGAAAAACAAATGATCTTGAACTAATAGCTTTCCTCAAACAATTTGACATTATACTATTCCAAGAGACTTGGTCAATCTCACCGGATCACATCAATTGCTTCAAAGAAATCCAACAATATGCCATCAAAAGAGGTCCAACGGGCAGGGCAGCGGGAGGTCTATCGATTTACTTGAACACCAATATCCCATGGTCACTTAAGTCAATTGAGTCAGGTCAAACATGGATCCAATGCATTAAAATCACTCTCCCTCCCGAGCCCAGTTCAGGACAACTGGATTCGCAAGGGGGTCAGTCACTGGTCATATGCAATATTTATATACATCCGGCATCAAAGAGCAAATTAGAGAAAATTCTGACCCTTAAAGCACTTCTCAAATCCTTGCAAGCCATTTACCCACAGGCTGGCTTGGTGGTTTCTGGTGACCTGAATATGTTCCTACTACAAACAGATCCCGCATACGACATCCAACGAACCAAGCTGTACGGGAAACCAATCCCCCCAACATTAACAGACCATTGTAAAAAAGATAAATATGGCAAGATGTGCGCCCATATGTTAGCCGAAATCGGACTGATTACCTTGAACGGCCGATTTTCGCAGGACCAGCCGGCATCCTCGACCAGAATTGCCAAAAAAGGCTCAATCAATCCTGGATTATACCTTGGTGGACTTTGAGGTATTACAAACAGTAGTCACCTATAAGATAATCCATAAACTGGAGAGTGATCACAGTCCACAAGTAATAGAGATCAGATCACAACATTTAAGGGCAACCAAAGATCTGACGGTAACCCCGACCCTTTACAATCTTAACCGGTTAGCTTGGACGGAAAGAATGTAGGTGAAATCATGGTTCACGTGAAAACCACGGCGGCAGAAGACGACGAAAAAAGCCCACTAGCATACCAGGATAACTGGGAAAAAATGACCGCAACCCTGACTGACAAATTTGGTCAACAAAAGCAGACTAACAAAAGAAAACCTTCTAAGACACATCAAGTGCACTTAGGAGCAATAGGGAGCAAAAAAAGGATTTTCAATCAGGAAATCAGAAAACTTAAAGGGAAAGACATAAAGAGGGGTGACGACATCAAGAGGCAAATACACATTCTAAAGCAAACATACAAAAAAGAAGTATGGACCGTAAAGAAAAAACACCAAACAGAAATCTGGCTACAATTATTAGAAGCTAGCAAATCGAATGACAACAGGAAATTCTGGGCCAAAATTAACAAAGCAGCCAATGGAGCAGGTCTCGATTTTAATGTAAATATACTACAGGAAGACTGGATCCACCATCTAGAGCAAACTCAAATGACCTATGCGCATGAAAGGAACCAACATCTCCCCACCCACCCGTTGAATGAAAAGCATGAAGAAGATCAAACCTTCGGTGCAAACTGGATTAAGCAACGCCAAGTCTAAATGGTCTTGAGAAAACTGAGGGCAAAAGGTGCGCTTTGGCAGAATACCTCACACCATTGTATAATCACGCATTTCAATCAGGAAGTATTCCCCCGTCATGGAGAGGGAGCATCTTGCACCCAATCTTCAAAGCAGGCGCGCGAACAGATCCAGTGAATTACAGACTGATTGCGCTAATTGATGTAGAGGCCAAGGCATACGCATCAAATCTCCTGAAAGCACTGGAAGATTGGGTTAGCCGCAACAACATCCTCCCAATCACCCAGACAGGGTTCAGGCCTGGAACCAACACGTCATGTAACCTCACAGCGCTGAATCTACTTGTCGACAAAGCAATGGCCAAATCTACAAAACTGTACACCTGTTTTGTCGATCTAAAAGCGACTTTCGACACAGTACCAAGGGAGATCCTATGGGAAAAGATGGCCAGCTGGGGCCTCCCTCCGAAGTTGCTACGGGCCATCATAAATTTGTACACAACCACCTGGGTTAAGATAAAACTTGGCAACGGGGACAGAACAACACCAAAAATCCCCACCCACATTGGCCTCAAGCAGGGATTGTATTGGCCCCCACCCTCTTTAACATCTTCACTGAGGACCTCGATAAGAGCATCTCAGAGATCCCAACAGACCCTCCAAATCTAGCCAAACACAAAATAAGGAGTATGCAGTACGCCGACGACATAATCCTTTGCAGCCAGACCCCGCTGGGTCTCCAACGTGCTATAACAAGGCTGCACAAATACATCTGTACGCATGGGCTGCAATTCAACTGCAAAAAAACGAAAGTGGTCTGCTTTGTGTCTCAGCCAGGGCAGCAAACATTCAGATCGTACATCGCTGGAAACAACATAGAGCAAAGTAGCACCTATAAGTATCTGGGAGTACTGGTCGACTCGAGATGGTCATTAAGAGAACACACCCTGCACAGAAAAGCCCAAGCTAACAAATTGCGGTTCGCCTTAAACATACTAAAAACAAAACTAAAATGTCCATCCAATGAATATCTGCTGAAAGTGATTGCTGCCAAATTCTTACCCTCCCTCACGTATGGCTCCGAGCTATACAGAGGTAAAGACGCTAATTTCCTGAACCTCCAACAGACAAGCCGTCTTAATAAAAACGTGCTGGAAACTAAGAGCAGCTCAGGAGGACACACTGATGGGTCACTGTTGGTCTGAAATTAACAAACAAACAAAAGGAAAAAAGACATGGAAAACAACACTGGAAGAAGCATTGAAAAACTTAGATATGCAAGAGACGTGGAACACTAAATACACCTTCGCGGCCTTCAAAAAAGTAGCCAATGGAGCGGCAAAACACAAATCATGGATTGCTGATAAAGCAGCATTGGCCAAGAAAAAACACGGCTGGATGGTATTGGCCACGTATGAGAGATGCGATCCGCAACCGTATCTAGTTAATTACATAACACCATCCACGCAACAAATGCTACTATGACTACGGCTGGGAACCTATATCTCAAAAGATCAGATCCTGGCATGGCGGCAAACATGGCCAACAGCTCAGTGCAGACTTTGTGGTCTCTCCGAAGAAACTTTGATCCATGTCCTGTGCATCTGTCCCCCTCTGAGTAACTTGAGACGGTATTATCTCCTACAAATATTCCGCCTTTTCCAAATTAGAACATGCCGGTCGGCAGTTATGTTAGCACTGAACAGCCAACAGTTGCAGATAGCCTGCAGGGCTGCCAGATTTTTTCAGAAAGCGAGCCTCCTACTGCTGAAAACCGAAAAAGAGGCGATCAATGGGTCAAAACCTAAAGACACAGTGAAATAAGTGACTATGAAGATTGACAATGAAAGTCAGACTTTATTTCTTCAAAAAGGACATCAGTCTGCAGATGCATTTTTAATTATTTATTTACTAGAATAAGCTTTTTTGAAATGTACTCTTTTTGTAAAGGTTTTAACTAACCATACACAATAACATTTTTTACTGTTTCTTCCTGCCCCATTTCTTATATTTGTCTGGGAGATGTTGGATGAGGTCCTCCATCTAATCCCAGTAGGCTCATAATGGAAGAGAAGGCCTACGCAATTGACATCACACCAATGTATGGCAGACTGCGCCCCAACCCACTTGCCACCAGCAGCAACCCTCTTACTCCCCCGGTCCAGAGGGGACGCATCTCCTGCACTATGGGAGTTGTCACACTTTCTGGCTGTGTGCACAACTAGGCAATCAGGAGAAACTGACCCCTGATATAAGGAGGGTCTGAGAAAGAGGCCTTGTACCTTTGGTCAACCCAAGACATGACAATTCACACCTTTGCAGGCTCCCTAAAGATGTCACCAGTGGGCTTAAGTATGCCCTTGAGCATTGGGAGATATTTTAGGAACCGCTGTGTGGAGGAGAGGGATTCCATAAGGAAGTCATCTTCCTCATCAGCAAGGTGGCGGCCCTGTACAAAACCTCATTGTATGAGGTGGTGTCATCCAGGGGTGTTGTCTTTACAGAGTATAAATCAGGGTCAGTATCAGCTGGACCCTCTGGATCATAATCAGCCAAGGGCCGTAGGGACAAGGGATTATATGGCTGGTCATAAATGTGATAGGTTGGTCCTGGGCTGTCCCCTCCTCCCGAATGTGAGGAACTCTATGGGGAATGTTGAGGGCCCTCAGGTAACAAAGGAGAGGTAGAGGAAGGGGGAGCTGGAGGAGGAAGATGTGGAAGATGAGGACAGGAAGGGATGGGGCAATCAAGAGCTGCTTCTTTCATGTCGTAGAGGCTTCTTTAACTTTGGTTCCACCGGAGGGTGTCTGTGGCGGCGTAGAAGGAACAGGGCAGAAACTGGCTCTAGGTAGGTATGGCTTTATTTTCTTTATAACACGCTTGTGTCTACTTGTCAGTCTTTCAGCTGTGAATTTTGCGGGATCCGTGATGGCGGCAGGCACCCAGGTCTTCCGGGCAGCTGATGGATCAGGTCTCGAACTTCCTTGTCAGTCCAGCGAAGAAACGGCAGCCCCAAAGGAATGAAATAGAGAGAGGAAGTGGTCAATGAGGCTGTTTATTGTATTACCACTACTAAGAGGGCCAGGAGTGAGGAGACACCTGTTGCACTAGTGTGATCTGTGCACTTTCTTTACAGTGGCGATTCGGTGAGGGAGTGAGGTGTCGGAACACAGGGAAAGGGAGTGAGGAATACGGGAGGGGTTCCGCGAGTGACAAGGAGCGGCGTGCTCCGAGCTGTCGTTTTACAGGCGTCCCCGCCTCCCCATCCAGCCCGAGAGACGGTCTCGTACCTGGAGTAGTCACGCTCTCCCGTGAGCGTGGCTCGGGGATGAGAGGAGTTGTTGACCTCCTGGCTCTGCCTCCGTCTGCGATGGCTCTCCTGCCGTATGCTGCTCCTCATTGCTCTCGGGAAGTAACACGCTCTTTCTCAACTCTGCCGCGGCTCCACTGCTCTCCTCCTCCGCGTCGGTGACATCGCACGCCTTGTGGTGTGTTTTCTGGATTATATCCAGTGGTTGTCCGGTGACGTTCTCAGGAGGCGGAGCCTCATAACAGAAGAACGTCCAATTAAAGGCACCCTGTTCTTTTTCTTCGTATGTATCCTGATCCATGTTCCAGGACCAGTTCCGTTGGGATGAAAGAGAGAGGGTGACGGAGGTAAGACATTCCACCAGTCCTTTATGTCTTCATGTGACTCCGGGTGCAGGTCTGTCCAGTCACAGTGTCCTAAAAAGTCAATTTCCTCCTGTGAGAAACCAAATCCTTGCATGCTTGGAGAGGATTGGCCAGGATCTGACCCATTCCAGGCTGTATGTGGAAGAGAAGTTGCCTGGCATTGAGGTGTTCTTGGAACCATTGAGGATTGGCTGTTCAAGATTAGGCAGTGGAGGAGGAAGCGGTGGATCACAGTCTAGAGAGATCCGAGGATGGGGACAGCTTGAAAGGCACTGAGGAATGCTTTGGGTCAGTGGGTTTTAACTCCAAGTGCTGCAGCTCAGTAAGTCTCGGCTCCAAGACTGTGGTTCCGAGTGTCTCAACTCAGAGCGCTTTGGCTCAGTGGGTCTCGACTATGACGGAAGCTGTGGGGGCTTCTTCTGGGCTGCTCAGTGGCAGCAGTCAATGTCAATGCTGGCTTCGAGGATGACTTTGGTGCCAACTGAGAGGAGAGCGTGAGGTCTGGCTTGGATGTTTGGGGCTGACTTTGGCCATGAGGCAGTGGTGGACCAGAGGGCTCTGATAAGGAACAAGAGCTCAAAGTGTGTGCCTCCCTAAGGTGAGTGATATGCAGGAGATTAGTTCTCAATGACAACCTTCAGCAGTGGGCAGTGTGCTGCTCGAGGTACCTGTGCTTTGGCATCGGTATATGAACCCACACTTTCTGGTGAAAAGCCTCCTCAATGTTGATACCATGAAGATCGTCCTGTTCTCTGAAGAGGTCAAGAGTATCTTCCTCCTCCCAACGATGCACCATGGAAGCTGAAGCGATGTGCCGTGGCAGTTGATTCAGAAGCAGCTTTTTGTTTTGAAACATTAGGCCCGCTGTGCAAGAGTCCTCTTGATGATCAGGGGGCAAACAGAATTTGTAAACTTTTTTGCAAGTCTGTCCGCAGATATGTTGTGTGGCCAGTAGAACAGAAATGAAATGGGTCCTTTCCATCACGTGCACTTTCTCAGTCATCAAAGTGATGGTGGTTCCAGGGGCTGAGCCCCGTATCTTAGATGTTATTGACTGAGAGACAGACAGAGGTAAAGGAGTATGCGGAGGTTGGAACTGACCAGCATGTATGATTGTTGATTCACTTAGTGAGTAACGGATCTGATGGCCCATTGAGATTGCCACATGGCAATGAACTGGAGCTCACACAGACACATACCACCCAACAGCAATGAAAAAAACAATCCAACAATGCAGAAGATGCCCATGCGCATTACCAGAGATAGGTTAAGTCACTGTTCCTCGTGACTCAAAAGAACATCGTCGAACAAAAGCAAGTTGTACACATCTGAGCCCAACAATCAATGACAGGAGTATTGACACCATGTATATCTACAGCTACACATGCGACATACTGGTAATTTTGGGCTAGGAAACAGCTAGAAATCTGATTCAAAGACTCTTTGTAAAAGGTATTCTAAATTCAATTTAATGGCAAAATCAGATTTTAATAATTAGTAAGAAAATGGTACTTTTAGAAAGTTATCTTTTCCCTGCCTAAAGCCTCTGTTCGCTCATTTGCATGAGCTCCAACTTTCACCTTGCCGCTGAATAACCCCTTTGTAGAGGTTTGAAAATTGTTCCCAGAGCAGGACAACAGCTTGGGAGTGTGGAGATGGTGTTGTTCCCTTGACAGCATGGCCAATGGAATATACCCAGGAATTTGATTGACTTCAAAGAGACCTACCCTGTCACAGCCAAAAGTTAGCCAACACTTGGGCAGGCCCTGCCTTTGTCTCTCCAGTCAGGCAGACACAAATCCAAGTGGGAGAGTAGCTGCCCACAGAACTTATTTAGAGTGACCATAGAGGAGGAGTTGCTTATTGCCATGGCCACAGCTCTGGGGTGACACAAGCTCTGCTCAGGGGCAACTTTTACCCTATTGTTTCGAGAGCGGCCAGGAGTCTCCCCCACCCACAGGTTGGTGGCAGGCACATGTGGTATCCAAAGTACCCTCCTCAGAACACAAATGGACCTATGGAAGATAAAAAGAGGACTGAACTAGCTGTCTGATACATGAGAAGAGCCCTTAGGAACTGGGCCTGCTCTGCCTCTTGTAAAAAGGACAAATAAATGGACTCCAATAGTCATAAGGCTGACATCCTGTTCAAGCTATAGAGACACAGCAAGCTACAGAAGGCCTTTCCTGCAACTGCCTAGCTAGTCAATTCCAACTGGACATGCCCCGGATCCTGATGGGGGCATCTGCTGGAGTGAGTCTTGGCCCCCCAGTGCTGTTCCTGACTTCCTGTAAGACTGTGCTGTGTCAATGTCTATTCCTCCTAACACCTACTGAAATCTGGGGCATAGAAACTTTTTGGACCAAAGATCTCCTGAAGAGACCAAACTGTCACACCAATCTGACAAAGGTGCATTACAGCTAGGCTGAAGATTTGGGTTTTA
Organism: Lissotriton helveticus; assembly: GCF_964261635.1. Taxonomy (NCBI): domain Eukaryota; kingdom Metazoa; phylum Chordata; class Amphibia; order Caudata; family Salamandridae; genus Lissotriton; species Lissotriton helveticus. The sequence continues at coordinate 802,200,972 of NC_136067.1, forward strand.
CCTGCACAGAGCTTTTCCACAGCAGCAAATCCCATTCAGTAGAACCTCACAGAGAGAGTATCTGCCCTCATGGAGGCCTCTGCGGCTATAGCCTGCAGCCTTGCCATGCTGGAAGCATGGTGTTGCAAGGGCAACGCAATCTTTAAGTCAGATTTACCAAGCAACGCAATGCCACCAGGAGTGGCCCTGAAGCACTTGGTAAATCTGGAGTAATGCCAGGCAGCACAAGTCGCTGTCTTGCATTACTCAGCCCTAGGAATGCATTCTATGGGTGGACATGGTGTTCCCACGCATCCACCCACGGATTTCGGCACAATTTCAAATATACCAATACTGGTAGTCCTCGGAATGTGTCAAAATGCTACACCTTCTTGGCAGAGGTGCAACAAGGAGAAATATCTTTATTTCTCCTTGTTGTTCCTCTTTCTAAGGAAAAAGTGTCAGTAAGTGTTCCAGCTATCCCATTTACTCAAGGGTAATCATCAGATTTATTATTATTAATTTCTCATCTACCCAGGTATTCTCCAAGTCACCTTCATTCATTCATTCATTCATTCATTCATTCATTCATTCATTCATTCATTTATTCATTCATGCTTCTTCTATCAGAGGTGACTAGGGACAGTGACCAGATTTACTATACTGTGGTATGCTTTTATCATAATTGAAGTCATGCATGAAGCCTCTGAATACTATCTTTCTAAGAGTTGACACAACTTTGCTACTTTGCGGAAGATTTACAAGCCGATTGCGTCACTTTTGTGACACAGAGGCGGCATAAACAATGAGCCACGTTTCGGCACATTTGCAACGTGATGCATCTAGGGAGATGCATCCCATTGTAAAGCTCTGAGCCACATTATACCTGCGTCAGGTATAATGTATGCAGGGTGGGTGTTCCCACGCCGGAAAGCCTCGTAAAAGTGATACCATGAAAATCTTCAAGATTTCGCTTCACCACTTCTAGGACGCCACTGCATCAAAACCTTACACCTGCTTGAAGCAGGCATAAGGAGTGACACAGCACAAAAAGTATAGCCCTGCCAGAGCATTGCTGGAATTGCGTCATGCTTGCGACACGACTCCAGCAATGCATGACCTTTACATCAACAGATACGTGATGCATCTTTCAATCCTTGCACCATGGAGCACCGCATTGTAAATGCAACACATCCATGGTGGTGCAAGGGTTATTTGGCACAAAGAAACTGATGCATCTCTGCTATAATACAGAGATGCTTTAGATTCGTGTAAATCTGCCCCTCAATTTGTGTAAAAGTGACTTTCGATGGTGAAAAACCCTGGCGGTGAGGGGTAGGCAGTGTGTTTTGATTATAGCTAACACAACAGAAAATAACTAAAATTCAGCGACAGATGGCCATGTCTTGGCTATGTGTTGTAACAACACAATGAATCTTTGCATACTAAGGGGCCCATTAGGATTGCGGGCGGATTACCCCCGCCGGGCCGGCGGTAGGTACCGCCAGCCTGGCAGGGGCAATTCGCCCGCCATCCTCAACAGAATGACCCCCGCCACATTAGGATGGCTGGGGGGTCTTCCGCCGGTCGCGAAGTCGACCGCATGCGGTCTTTACTTAGGGGGCCCGTTGCAGTTCCCCATGGTGAAGGCGAGGTGGGGGTGCACATGGGGGATACCTGTGGTGGTTCCATGATGAAATATCGATTACAAAAACACCGACCAACAAAAATATCGTCACAAAATCATCGTCTACAAAAATATCGTCACCATATACTTAAACAAGGATTTATACAAATATCGATAATTTTTTATCGACTACATTAATTTCGTTTACAGTTATATCGAGTACATAAATATCGACTACTACATTATCGACAACCCTTGAAATAACATTACCATCTACACTAATATCGATAACACAAATATCGAGTAACTTAGTACCTAATTAAATATACTAAAAATGTTGCCTTCCTCTCTATAACCTTAAATACACAATACCTTCAATTAATTTACTTTTTTATTATTATTTAATTTATAAAAAAGCCTTTCAAACATATATCTATATACTATATATTTTAAATTTTAGTATATAATATTTAAATAAACATTAGTAATATAAACGTAACCAAAAATTATTATACACTCATTTTCGATTAGTTTTATTAAGATTTAACATATTTTAAAATTTTTAACATTATTAACCATTATAATAAAACACATACAAAACATTTTCTAATATAAAGTAGAACAAAAAAATTATTACTACAGGCTCATTACAAAATAACGGTTTTCAAATTCAAACTAAAGTTCTCATCCAATGATTTTAAAATGCATGTAATTGAACCAATCAAAATGAACAATTACTTAACTCACTACAATAAAAACAATTACATACTTAACTAAAATTACCATTTTTGGCCCAAACTTGGAGAAAAATGGTTACTTTGCTGAAGAGAAGAGAATACACACCTACAACAACGACTACAACACAGTCTACTACAACTCAAGTAAGTGAACTCCCATTTTATGTAGCATAACAACCTCACGAAAAGTAGCTAAACTCCCTGAGCTAAAGAAATGCTCTCTCTTTTTTGTAAAATATAACTAAAACATCCTATCAACAACAGCCACAATAAATTAATAAACGAAAATATGAACAGCCTTATCAACTTCTACTTAGAAAAATTTTAATTAACTAAGAATATAACAAACAGAAGTTCCAAATGACTTGATATGGTATGAGCTACAAATATATCCAATTATAATAAATAACTAATATTAACTTTTTTTCCAGACTATACAAACTTCATCTACCAATCTACAACTACACAAACATCTTCTACTAAATTAAGTAAGTATACCCACTGTGTCTATTAATAATCACAAAGTAGAAACAAACAAGTATCAAACTATATCATTAATTACTACTATTCTCTACCACAACTACAGGACATTAAACAGTGAAACTCTGAATACAAGAACAGAAAACATCTGATTAGCAGAAACACAACATTGTAAGTACATTTTTAAATTTCTCATTTTAGCCTAGACATTTAAATAAATGTTTATCACTTTTACTAAATACACATATATATGTCTTCACAGATCTACCTTAGACATGGCAGAAGGAGCTACTTTTATAACTTCTCAAAAGGGGAAAATAATGCTCAGCTACATGGGTTATACCTACACCCAAGAAAGAGTCAAAGAGAATAAAACCCATTGGAAATGTAGTAAATATTATTCAACTGCATGCTATGGTAGAGCAACTACTGTTGATAACAATGTTGTAAATGTACGTGAGCATAACCACCCACCCAATGTAACAGAAGTCGAAGTAAGAGAAGCACAAAAGACATTGAGAGAAGCTAGTACAGGCTCCCAAGAAACAAGCACCACTATTTTGAAAAATGTTTTAAGCAAAGTCCCAGAACATGTAACAGGACAGTTACCTTCAATCCCCAACTTGAAAAGATTAATAGCTAAAACTCAACGAGCTTCTGATCCAACTCCACCAGCACCTGAAACTTTTCAAGAGATTAAAATATATCCAGAATATACTATCACCCACAATGAAGATACATTCTTAATGTATGATAATCAAAGTCATGATAACATTTTTTTACTTTTTGCAACAAATAGCAATTTGCAAAAACTAAAATCGTGTGAAACATGGATGATGGACGGAACTTTTAAAGTTTGTCCCAAACCTTTCTATCAACTTTACACCATCCACGGTGAATACCAGGAAACTAATATCCCTTTAATTTATACACTGCTGCCAAATAAAACAAATGCAACCTACGTAGAAATTTTAACAACTATCAAACATTTTACTGATAATTACTATCCACAAAGAATCATAATAGACTTTGAAATAGCTATGATTCAAGCTATACTTAAAATATATCCACACACTTCAATACAAGGGTGTTATTATCACTACAACCAAAGTATATGGAGACACTTACAAAAATCTACTTTAAGCATTGAATATTCTACAAACAGTAACTTTGCTTACCAGATTAAAAAGTTAATTGCACTGGCATATGTGCCAACAACAGAAGTCACTAATCATTACAATTTATTACTTGACAGCCCTTTCTACCGCAGTAATGAGAAAAAATTAACTCGCTTCTTAGACTTTTTTGAAGACACCTGGGTGGGAAGATTACATCGTTCTGGTCACCGCAGACAACCTAAATTCCAAATTCCATGGTGGAATGTGTATGCTAGTACTATAGCACAGAAAGCCAAAACCAACAACGCGGTAGAAGGATGGCATAATGCCTTCCAAGCCACAATAGGAAGAACACAACCAACACTTCAAAAACTAATCCAAAGCATCAAAAAAGAGCAAAGCTACCAAGAACTAAGAATCGAGCAATCTCTATCAAAAATCGGGCCAAAACTAAGTAAACAAACATTAAATATGTACGAATACCTACAACAAAAAAACAGAATGTACCCAAGTATCCAAGGTCTAGAATACTTAGACCTAATTGCAAAATCTATCCTTTAACAAAATACAAATAAGAACGCATCAAACAATAAATAAAACAGACCATTTTTTTTTAATTAGTTAAATTATGTCATGTAAAAATAAATGTAATTTATTATTACAAGACATAATGGAACTAAATAAACATTTTTTTAACTATTTTGCATAATCCACCCCAAAATAAAAAATAATAATAACTTATGGTTCTGCAGCTGTAGAATGTGTTGCAAGTAGATGGTTTCAACACGAATACAACCAAAAGCAATCCACATCGTAAAAAAAATCCCCACAAAATGCTAAAAATACAACTGTATAATAAGGGTCCAACGTAGCAATCCTCTGGATAACGGAACCATAGAAAACCCGAAAATAAATCACGAGAAAAAACGCTCCAAAATCCCGAAAAATAAGGAAATGTATTTAAACATTTCCCTGTATGTAAAAAAAAAAATAATGAAATCCATCTGGTCACCAAAACGAATACCTGTAAATAAAGTACAAACAAAACCCACCCGCAATAAATACGAAACCCACAAAGCCTAAAAATAACATATAAAAGACAGTAAGATACATAAAGTAATACTTTAATACAATAAATTAACATGACATCCATATTAAATATCAATCAAAGTACGCTATCACTAACGTCCTTAAATAACACGTACTTTTCACATAAAGAGTAAAATAAAACACATAGCAACACGTACACACTAAAACTAGCTCAATAATTTCTAAAATTTTACTTAGAAGTAATGAAAATTAAACTTACATTCACCAACACGAAGCAGCTCCCAATCGCGAGGTTCCGTTTTCTGAAATGACCCAAACAACGATGTAGATAGACTAAAAAGTGAAGTACACCAAACAAAATGGCAGCATAATAAAAACAAAAATAGGACTTAATCCCCATTATAATAAAGAAAAAATGTGTTATAAATTGCAAATTATTTTCCATAAATTGTAATAATTTTCTAAATGTTTAAAATAAACATGATTAATGTAAAATATACAATAATTATGTTTTATATAATTATATATTAATAAATTATTGTATATTAAAAATATGTTTATTATTGTAAAATATGTATTTTAATTATATAAAAATGTGAACTATTTTATGTATATACTTTTGAAAATGGCAATTATATGTAAATTAATTAACATATTAATTTTTAAATAAAAAAATTGAAATTTAATATGCTAATTAATATAATATTTCAATGTATATGTTACAAATACTGCAATGTAAAATGTGAAGATATAAAAAAATTGTGTAAAAAAATGTTTAAATATTTCCATCTACAAAAGAAAGTAATAAAAAATGTTTTTTTCACAAGACTATATTACTATTGTACTTAATAAATGTTTGAACTTGTGATTTAAATGTTAAAATGTTTAAAAATATATATATTTGTTTCTTTATAAAATTAATATTAAAAATATATATGTAATAATAATTACAAATATAAAGAATATTATTTTTTATATATATATATTTTTTTTTAAATTAACAATTTTTAATAATGTTACTCCAAATCCAACATAACTCATTGAAAATGTTGGACAGTAAACCACAATAATTTACTATTCTAACTCCAAATCCAACATAACTCAGGGAAAGTGCTGGACAGAAAACCATAATAATTTACTATTCTAACTCCAATCCAACATAACTCAGGGAAAGTGCTGGACAGTAAACCATAATAATTTACTATTCTAACTCCAATCCAACATAACTCAGGGAAAGTGCTGGACAGTAAACCATAACAATTTACTATTCTAACTCCAATCCAACATAAATCAGGGAAAGTGCTGGAGAGTAAACCATAACAATTTACTATTCTAACTCCAAATCCAACATAACTCAGGGAAAGTGCTGGACAGTAAACCATAACAATTTACTATTCTAACTCCAATCCAACATAAGTCAGGGAAAGTGCTGGACAGTAAACCATAATAATTTACTATTCAAACTCCAAATCCAACATAACTCAGGGAAATTGTTGGATAGTAAACCATAACAATTTACTATTCTAACTCCAATCCAACATAAGTCAGGGAAAGTGCTGGACAGTAAACCATAATAATTTACTATTCTAACTTCAATCCAACATAACTCAGAGAAAGTGCTGGACAGTAAACCATAATAATTTACTATTCTAACTCCAAATCCAACATAACTCAGGGAAAGTGTTGGACAGTAAACCATAACAATTTACTATTCTAACTCCAATACAACATAAGTCAGGGAAAGTGCTGGACACTAAATCATAATCATTTTCTATTCTAACCCAAAATCCAACATAACTCAGGGAAAGTGCTGGACAGTAAACCATAACAATTTACTATTCTAACTCCAATCCAACATAACTCAGGGAAAGTGCTGGACAGTAAACCAAACTAATTTACTATTCTAACTCCAATCATACATTACTCAAGGAAAGTACTGGACAGTAAAGCACAATAATTTTTAAATCCTACTCACCCTTCACCCTATGCAATCAACTAATAAATACTAAAACCTAATATTTTATTTGTAAATATTTTTTTTTAAATATAAACATTTTGATCTTGAAATTTTAAGATTTGTAATTTTTTTTAAATTATTTTTGTTCAAAATTTATTTATTATGACACATTAACACACATTTTTAAATATTACTACCCACTCTTATCCATCATAATGCGATTTACCCACAAATAAAAGATTCACACACTAAATTTTTATTAAAAAATCATTTTACAGATTTTATTTCAAATTTAATTTTCGCATTAAATTTTTTTTTTATTTAATAACAATTTCACTTTTTTTAAAACATTCACACACATTATTATTATTTACTACCCAACCTTAGCATCTATATAACATAAAACACACTAATAAAATATAACACACTTAACTTCATGTAAATTAAAAAAATATATATTTTCAAAATTCAAAATTCAAAATTCAAATTTCAAATTTCGAATTTCAAATTTTAAATTGCGAAATTTTGATTTAAATAAACACTCTAAATAAAGAATCACACACTTAATTTAATGTTAAAATATATTATATTATTTTCTAATTTTAAATTTCGATTTTCAAAAATCAACATTTTTTTTATTTTAAATTTATAAAAAATTTAAATTACTACCCACCCTTATCCCCTATATAACCAACAACCCGCTACTAAATCTTTTAAATACTTCATTAAAAAATTTTATTTTTAATATCTAAATTATTTAACATTTCTATTTTCTAATTTAAAAATTCTCTTTCTATTTTTTTTTACAATTCTAAAATAATATTTACCCAACTTTTTTAAATTACTACCCACCCTTATCCCCTATAAAACCAATAACCCGCTCCTAAAAATGTTACTAATATTTTATAATTTGTATTAATTTGTTTTCGAATAATAATGACAATAGACATAAAATTACAAAAGATTTAACATAAAACATAAATTTTTCAACATTTATACAACACATCTAATTATAATAGCGATATTATGTACAACGATATTTCTCTCAACTATATTCTATACAACGATATTTTTATTTGTCGATATTTATGTTATTCTACAAAATCGATATTTACAACACCAATATTTTTGTTGGCGATATTTTACAAAGTCGATATTCTTACCTCGATATTTTTTGCTAGTCGATATTATCCCGTCGATATTCCTGCTGTATACCACCTGTGGTAACCCCCTGCATTTGCATACACAATGCGGCAGGCACCGCGCGGTGCCTGCCGCTTTGTGTATGCAAATGCACAAAATGCATTTGTCACATTGCGGCGGGTGCTGGTGTAAACACTGCCCGCCGCAATTGTTACAAATGCATGATGCGCCCGCCAGTGTGACGGGCGCATCATAATTTGCATAGCGGGACCACCGCTCAGGTCGCGGGCGGTCCCATTTTCCACGCTTTGTCCACCCGCCATCCTAATGTGCCCCAAAGTCTGAGGTCACTTTAATGAGAATTAATACACTGTGTGCTGCTGTGTCAGAAAGTATATGTGAAAAGACTACCTGATAGTAACCTTTTTCACTGCATGTGCAGAAGAACCAAAATACATTCACTTTAATTTGCATGAAACTATCTATTGGAGGGCTCTTGCTTGACTCCCCTGCCCATTCTCTGAACCTGCTCAGTAGGACAACGTGTTTCCAAGCATCATAGCCAGCGGAGAGGTCAAGAAGGATCAGAAGCACTTGCTGATCATTATAAAGTGCCATTAGCAACTCTTCTCTTAGTGATGAGCCTGTGCATCTTCAAAGCATGATTCATGATTCGAGAACATTTAGAAAGGGGTTCTACTCAGTGTACCCATACTAGTGGCTGGTGATATATTTTGCCAAGACTTTTGTTCTGTATAGGAGGGCTGTACTTGAACAGCATCTCTTGGTATGCATTTGGTTTCTTAATAAGAGGACTAAGATGCATCTTTCACATGATCAGCTACTGAGCCATTTACAATTGAGGTACGCAGTAGTCTTGTGAAGTCAGATGCAATCATAGACTTTCTTTGTGTAAATCTATGGACAGGGATCCACTGGGCGTTTGAATCCTTTTATTCTAGATCATGTCTAGCATTTGCTCTTCCAAGAGGCAGGTGAGGGATGAAAATGAGCAGGATAGAGATAGTTCACAGAAAGTCTATAAAGAGACTTCTTTGAGTTGTTAAATATGGATTGATGGATTTGTAAAATTAGCTTCAAAGAAGTCCACCAAATATTAATTTTGCTGATGGGATGTGCAGGATGCATTTTTCATTTTCCAACTCTTACTGATTGTACATTTCTTGAAAGATGTTGGTCTACTTTACCAGGTTTGGAACTTAGTTTATGCTTTTGGCATGGTATGTCATTTTGTGCAAATTACTTGGTTTCAGTATTCTATACTTTGGATATTTTATATGACTTTATCTGTGTCAGGCAGAAAAGTGCTACCTAAGTGTGCTTTATGTTATGGCATTCTACCATATGTAAAAAAAGTATTGTTTGCTGCGCTAGCGCCGTGAAAGTTTGCCAAGAGTGGTCACTACACCGTCTTGGACAACAGTAAGAAATGAGTTCCGCTCACCATCAATAGGATGCTTTAAATTTGCGAACGGATGAAGATGTTGATTCTCTTCCATTTCCTTTTGTCTAATTGAGCCTGGAGTTATCACCAGTTTACATGACAGTGATGATAGTCCTTGTGGCTGGTGATGGAAGGAGTGCATTAAAAAAGCTCAAATCAAAGCTACAGCTGCATGAAGAAGTTTCATATTAAGTGATGTGAGTGAATGCAAGGTCAAGGCATTGTCATATGAGTTGGGCCATGCACCATTTGAAATAAAACAAAGCGAAATGACAAGTTTGTGTTCTTAACCAGCTCTGAAACAGATTTTCAAACTGGTCGTCTATCCATAGATTAATGTCTTTTATGATAATGTTTTTATTGGGGAGGAGCTTTACAAAAAAGACCAATAAATTTCCAGGAATAAATGCAGATACCCCATGGAAGGATAAATAATTGTCAGCGTATGGTAATATAATATGTACTATGTACATTGTTGGCTAAGGACTCGATTCATAGAACGGTGTCTTTTCTTTCACAAGGGTCAAAATGTTGCTCACAAATGTGGGGTTCCACTTTAAAAGAAGTATTGCCTCGCAGTTTCCCTATCAAAAGATGAACACTAATATAATAAAAAATATGTGGATTTTAACAAAACATTTTGCAAATGATCCCTAGCGGCAAAATGTTTGCAGATTTCCTACTGTCAAGGGTGGATGGAAGAAAGAATAATTTCATTGGACAATGGGTAGAGTTTTGCCCCAAAACTAACTTAGAGGTAAAAGAAGGAGTTTCCCTCACAGAAAATATTTTTGTAGATGGAGAAATCAAAAAAGCTATAAACTGGTAAAGCAATGTATCACCACGTGCAGAAATCTATACCAGTAATTATTTTTTTAACAAATCTTTTCATTGCATTTCTACAAGCAAGAACATAAAATTGCATATGCTGACTGACCCAGCCAAACAGTATGGTGACTTCTTGAAATACAAAATACACAGAAAACAGGAGCAATAGGAACTTGGTAGGGCAATGTATTCTCATTATTAACAGCTGATACACAAAATACACTGACAACAGGAGCAATAAGAGCTTGTTAGTTCAATTGGGGAAGACCCATCTGACTTCTGAATAATTAAAACATTTTAAAAAACAGATAAAGAAGTATCCAATCCCTAGCAAAATGCTGCAATATCAATCGCATGCAGAGGTTTTTCTAAATGGAATAATAAATATTTAGCGCCTCATTCACTATATTTTGATGCACATCAGCGCAGCAAGATTTCTTGCTGCTCTCTAGTGCGTCAAAATAAAAGGGCAGGAGCATGCCGTATCTACAAGATATGGCGCATTCCTGTCCATCTCCTTTGCACTGACGCACAAACAGCAGCCATGTGGCAATAAAGACACCCTTGCGTCATGTTGTATGGGTGCCTGCATTGAGGGTATGATTAGTGTTGTGCAGGAAGAGACACCTTCCTGCACAAAAACAATCATTGATGGCATTTTCCTCTTTCTATGTGTGCTGTTTTCTGCAGCACACAAAGAAAGAGGAAAAAAGAGGAGTAATAAAAGTATTTCTCCTCATTGCGCCACTCCTGCACCTCCCCTGGGAAGGTGTAGGATTCTGAAGCATTCCCAGCTTTACAAAACGTTGTAAAGCCGGGAATGTGTCAGGTTCCATGGATGTTGGGTGGGAACAACCACAGCAACACTCATGGAATGCCCCTTTCACGCAGGGCAATGAGTAAAATGGGTCCATATTTACAAGGCCATGAAAATTCATGCAGGTGACTTTACATGGCCTTGTATGGGCAAGCTCATTGAGCTGCAAGGGCGTCAATTGGCTTGTAAACGAGGACCTTATTTTGTAGCTGAACAATTCAACAGATCATGATTGTAAGAACACTAAACCATAACACATTCCTATTAACAAGTCACAATCACAGGAACTCCATTGCTTGCAGCTCAACACCATGTATTATAGTTTTAAAAGCGTTTAACTTAATGTAGAATTTTTTTGTGAAAGTGTATATTCAAAACTTCTGTAAAACATGTTGATGCAATGTGCTCTTCTATTTCTACAACTCTGGACCTATGTAGTAAGTGATACATTTTGGACAATTTGCTGAGAATAAGTGATTAGCATAATTTTAGAATAGTTTTTAGATTACTACCCGGTTGCCAACACACAGATGATTTTTATGGTTCTATTACTTATGCCCCAGAGGCTATCAAAGATACCAACGCAATCACTATTAAAGCCAGCACAATCGCGTCTGAATGTATAATGTCATTATAGTGTATGAATTTACAACCAATTTGCAAAGTGTGTAATGCAATGAAAGTACAAAGAAACTGACAAAGCCTGCAAGTCAAATGTAGTAAAGCGGTAAAATCAGTCACATCATTAAAATTTCAATATTGAATAGGCAGGAACTAAATTTACATATAATAGTTTTGCAGTTCATGTGCAGTGGTTTTTACGAAAACTCAACTCAATTCTTGAACACAGTAGTTGAATGATTGCAGCGATGCTTTCACAGAAGTATTTATAAATATACTGTAATGATCTGCCCTCAACTTTTAACATTGTGGATCCTATTCACAAGAATTATATTTATCGCAGAGAATACCTCCATTTAGCACTTTCAGGAATCCACAAAGGGATTCCTGCGCGCACAGATGGATTAACTGCAGGAGATTTGTCCACAATGGCTGTGGAGAAATCTGCAGTCAAGGGGTGACAACTGGGTGTTTTAAAGCATGGTTTGCTTTAGGAATGAATGAATGAATGAAAAATGTATTGTTCAGTTACTAAAAACTTACAATTAAAACAACAATATACAATTCTTCTTACATTTCATACATTGGTTTGCTTTAGGAGGTTGGGAAAGCCCACAAGCATGTATGTTTGTGAGCAATTGTAAACTGTGATCTTACCACTTTCCATTCTTAAATGGTTGGAGATATACTCCAAACAAGGAGTGGAGTAACCCCTTCCTCAATAGGAAACAGGGTGTATCGCCCTGGAAGTGTAGAGGAAAGGCTTTCTCAAAGGTAAAAAATGTTTTCCCCACAAAAGGGGTTAATTTGTAAAGAAATAAGAACCAGGGTTTCATCAGGAAGCCACACATTGCCCATGCTTTGCTGTCAATTATTGTAACAACACAACTACTAACAATCACACTCCTACAATGGTGACAATTCAGACTATTTCAGGATACCAAAGCAATAAGAATGGCTTGGGTGTCAGGTAATAGTAATTTTAATGTATATTGAACTAATAATTAACTGTTGCTGTGGTCTTCTCTAAATCAGCCAGACAGTGCCAACTTCTGGCACAGTCACAAGAGCCGGTGTTGACAATTAAGTGCTGGTGCCCAGCACGGGTAACCACTGGCTCAAATTAAGCACTGTCCCACTGAGGAAAAAACATTCATTTGCACACGACTCTACCTCACTGTGGGGAATTCTACACTGTGCCAACATCAGCACAGGGGGATTCTGAACCCTTGGTATACATTCTATGACATTCCCAGTAGTATAGCTGGAGAGTTGCGCCTGCCTTAGCTTTAGAGGCTTACTTCTGGCAATGTGAGTGAACAGCAAAAAGTAGCAGATCTGCAACCATACACAGGTGTACTTCTGCAAGTACAGATTTGGTACTTTTTCATCAATAGGGCCTTCTAAATTTAGACATTACTCAGTGTTTAAAAAAGTGAACAATAACATAAATTATTTGTCAGGCTAAAATTGATAATTTATTTCAAGTTCCCTAGACCAAAGCCTGTCACTAAGTAGGTTGCATAATACTCACTGATTTGCTGGTTTTAGAGACAGGGGATTTTTTTTAGTTATTTCTTTAAAATCACAACTATAAGTCTTTGTTCACATTATATTAGTTATGATTAGCATTGTAATTCTAATTGTTGCTTTACAAAGATAATTTAATCATGAGCAAGGTGGTCAGCAGTGTTGAAAATAAAAGCCATACCTTAAAAAATGTCATAGTCGCTCCATCTTGAACTGTTCCATACTCGATTTTTGTTTGTTTCGCTAAGTCATCTGCCGAGTCAATGGGCGATTCCATGCGTTCAACTGTCAGAAAGGCGGCGAGGTTAGCAGTATATGAGGAAATGATGATGAGTGTGAAAAACCACCAAATGCCTCCAACTATCCTAGTGGAGAGTGCTTTGGGCATAAGTTCAGAACCTAGTGGAATTCAAGGAATAAGATGAGACAATTGCATAAGGAAATAAAGAAGATCAGTTGTTATAACGGAGAAGTTAATTGATTTAGCTGCCCACCATTCCATAACATATGCAATACAACCAAATGCAAATTAAAACTCATATGTATCAAACCAGCCAAACACAGACAATCTCTTCAGTTCAGTTGATTTCATTTTTCTAAAGTGCAGAGGGGGACTCAAAGCACCAAAAAATGAAACAATGTTGGTTGGTATGTAGAAGTGAGAAAACCGTTTGGTGTAGTAATTCTGACAGAATCCTAGAAAATGCATCAACCTTGACGCAGCCCTTTGGGCACAGAGTTTAAAGTTTAAGGCTGAGAAAGTTATGCCCTTTCATCTTAAGCACCTTAATTCAGAAATGTAATGTACTTTGTCATTAGTAGAGTGGGTGTGCTTCATTTTAAATGTACAGAGGTACTAGTACTCCTATATTTCGTTTTCTTGGTGGGAGTTACTTGTTTTGTCAATTTCATCATATTCGGTTGATGACCTAGGAAAGCACAACAGAAGCAAGATGAAATTCAAGCTTTCCACTTCTCACACATACTTAGACAGCTTTATTTTAAACTGGCAGAAGTTGATAGATTTAGCCACCTGGAATGTCCAAGTAGCAACTATTACCTAAGTATTGATCAGATGGGAGGAAAAACCTGCTGATATTTCTCTTATATGTGGTTGGCACCTGATGGGATTATGCATTTTCGAACTGCACCATATTCTGATGGGAAGTATAATTTATTTTATTTTTTTTCATAAAACTTTTGTAAATTTATAGCGCTGCAAGGAGGTTTTGTGTACGTTGATATTTAATTTTAAAACAGTAAAATTAATTTTCTTTAAAGGCACAGGGCAACAAATGACAAAAGTAGTAGTAGTCTGAAGCTACACTAAGGTCGTTTTTTAACTGTTCACGCTCAAATTCAATTAAATGAATTAAACAGATTGTGTATGAGGTTCAAAGCAAGATGGTTCCAGCAAACTGAAACAGCATTGCTTTTTTTAATTGAACCATATTTAGTCATTTACTGAACCCATTATAACTTCTGAATACTTTTCAAGGCGATTATCTGAAAATGTTGTGTACCATTACTGAACAATTCCAATATTTCTGAAACCGGTCTTCTTTGCCTCTACTTTTACAAACTGCAGTGTAAAAACTTGGCAAACGATTTAAACTTCTGAAATTGATCAGATTGGACAGTTTAGTTCCTCATTTTTCAGAGAACAGAGGATACTCTGAATATTATTTTTATTAGTGTGTCATTGGTAGGATAACGATGTCTGACTTAAATTTTTCTGAAGAAATCAACAATGCACGTTTCTCAAAATGTAATTTCACTCCGGCACATTAACATCAACTGGTATTTCCAGTACCAGAGACGATCATAAAATTGGCATTCTACTAGGTATACATTGCTTTCATGATTCATATTATCCTCAACTGGTCTTGATATGAACGTATTGTGGTATGCACCAACAGGTTGCAGCAGAGGTCGTAGGGATGTGCAATTATTACATGTTCATTGGTGGCATCTGACTTTTTTACCACCTTTGGAATGTAAGGTGTCTCACAAGCTCTCAAACAGAAAAAGAGATTTCTAAATTGTTCATCTAGTACCACAAATGCAGCTCTCAACTTGATGAGAATTGAACAATCAATGGTCTTTTGATTGACAGAGGGTCATTGTTGGTGCATAGTGCTTACATTGTTTTAAAGAAAATTCAAAAGGAAGGAACTAATGGTAGATACGCATATGAGTGAAGCTTTCGTTGATTTGTAAGCAGTAACTACAGCAGATACACCAACATACATTTCACATATTGGACCAAATGTTCAGCGGAAGAAGTTTGGGCTTCGATTTAACCAGCTTCATTGTGTTCGCTTGTACACCGCCAACATAAAAGATTTTAAAGCCAGTGCCCAGCGACACTGTTCTATTTCTGATAAGGGAAAAATATAAGAATCTGGGTCTGTTTACAAATGTGAGCAGAGCCAGTCCACCAGGACCATTTTCAGTAGCTGCAAATATTTGGGATTTTCCGCAACGAAACAACTGTACACGTTCAGTTAATTTCAGAGCTATAATCCAATTGATAGCAGGTATTTCTATAGGTCATTGTAATGCATTTTTGCAGAGCCCATCATACATTTTTCACTAAAATAGATTGTTTGTAATTTTGTGGGACGGCCATGTTATAGACAAAAATGAATGTTTGCAATGGAAAGTGCCTGATTAGCTAGTCCCTATAGAAAATGCTTTCACCGATTGTAATATATTTGGCTTTCACACTATTCTGAAGTAGGTCACTGACTGAGATGGTTGAATTAAATGGTTATCGCAACTTTGTTTTGCATGACACATATTCAAAAATAACCTTATTGTATTAATTTCACAGTGCATTATTAAATGCATTATTTTGACATTACAGTTTTTATAGGGATTCAACACACGCATGCCCTTCTCTCTAAATCATGCTTAACTTAATTTGTCAGTCATGTAACAGTAAGACATCCATAACACACAGTCATAACTTTTAGAATTTACATTCAGTACAATAATGTTATATAACAGTGCACTCAGCATAAGTAAAACGAAGTGAGGGCAAGATAGACTTTTTTCAGTATGACCAGTTATGTGCTATTCAACTACACAGTATCCATATGGGTAATTGTAAACAACTCATCCAGAAAGGGATCCCATCTTTGAAACAATTGCCTTTAAATCAAATGTAAGAGGACTGAAGGAGGTGGAATCATAGCTGGACTATTTGAAAACTGTCCATTTTACCAGTCAGTTCACCTTACCCTTGCTGTTTCACACAGAAAAGGCTGACCGGGTTAGACATGACAGCCAACACCTTCTCCAGACTCTGCAAGGAAAGAAACAGAAACGTACCCTCCGACTGTAGCGGTTCCTATGGCCGACTTGTTAGACACTCATAAACACAAAGGCATGACCATATTGACCAAGTTGCCATACTAGTACACACAACTCAGCCAAATGTCATCTCATTTAGTTAATCAGCAAGATAACAGTTCAAACATGACAGGGATAGAAAGTGCTGCAGAAAAAGCTTGTCCCAATTACCACAAGTTCACATATCAGCCAAGGACTTAAACAGAGTGCCACCTCGGCCCACGTAACAGAGCCTGGTTGGGGGCTGACTGTCATGTACCCAAGGTAACGTCATGACCAGCACTATATCCCACCATTTCCTGGGGAAACTGCAGCAACAAGGAATGTACGGGACCCTCTATCATGTAACCGTTTGTGTTTATGAAAATACTGTAGTATGATATAGACACTTTTTTTCTCTACTTAGAGGTGACATAATGACTGTTTATGTCTAAAAATGATTTTTGAAAGTACATTTATTTTAAGTATAGGTGGGCAAAGCTTGTATTCCCCCAGAAGTCCAAACATTTTGCCCGTAGCAAAATTTCAGATATTATATTAGGCACTTCACCCTACAGCAAATGTACGTATAACTAAAGCATTTGAGGGATACATTTTAACCTAAAATCTCCTTTTCCTTGTCGGTAACTTCTCTTACAAATAAATGTAGGTTTAGTCGGGTTGGCTAATTTTTTCCTTATACATACTTTTTGTAAATTATTACATCTGCTTTAGTTTTAGCACCTGCAAATTTCACAAAGTTTGTGAAACTTCAAAAATACTTTGAGAGGTTTGTGATGGTGAATGTCTTAAACTTCACCCACCCCTAATTTTAAGTAGGTCAAGACACCCATCTGGACATTTAATTTGACTTAATAGGAAAGTAGGAAATTATTTAGCAGCATTTTTGAGGGACTGTTTTCTTTTGTTGTCTGTAATGCAGGGACATACTGAAGAAAGTGCAGCACTTAAAAATAGTATTTAAAATTAAAATTAAAAAAGTTGAACCAAGCGATAGTCATAACTTTTTAATTGAAAAGACTGAGCGAGCATCATTTTTTATCGATTGCCAGGTTTGACATTTTCTTAACATTACAAGTTTAATTATATAACTTTCAAATGCTATGTTTGGAATCTTCATTAAAAAATGAAAATGCATGCACTGTATGACATGCGATTTTTTTTATTAATATTAGTTATGGAATGCATTTGTTAGTTATTTTAGAAGATGACATTACCCTATATTGTAAGCATATGTGTTCGGTATACAACCATCATATTTGGTAAAATATAATAGCTGCAAAGTCTAACCATGCAATAATTACTATAGTACATCTGTATCTGTATGAAATGAGTTGAGGCTTCTTCATTGAAATCATGTAGTACAAAGCAATATTGTTGCCTCGTCGCCAATGATTTTGGCAAAAT
Source organism: Lissotriton helveticus (assembly GCF_964261635.1). NCBI lineage: Eukaryota > Metazoa > Chordata > Amphibia > Caudata > Salamandridae > Lissotriton > Lissotriton helveticus. The sequence goes on from NC_136067.1 coordinate 802,219,088, forward strand.
TAATACAGCTTTGATTGTTCATTATATTACAGCTACTGTTGACTGATGAAGTAATGCAACTATTTTTTGTTAGGTGGGATATTTGATGAAGATGTATCTATGTAGGATTAGTAAACACTTGATGTGTCTACACAATCCTCAATTAAAGTTTAACCATGCCTACAGTTAGATGCATTAACATGAACGAAAAGCTTTCTTCATGGCTACATGCACAGAGGCACCCATGCAAGTGACTTGTATGCGAGAGAGATTTTACCCCCAGCAAAAAGTGGGACATAGCGCCCAGAGAAAGAGGAGGCTGAATCGTATACCTTGCTGCATGAGAGCTCCAACGCCAAACCAGAAACTATTTAGCAAGGTAAAATTGTTTTCCACCACGTCTGAGTCGGGATTGCAAGGGTGTGGATTATACCACTCGTAAGGGCTAAACCTGTGGTAATTGAAAAGGGAAAAAAAGGAAAAGAGATAAAAATGCCATAAGCAGAAGCGCTGTCCAGCAACTGTGCTGCAAAAGAAACAGACAAGAAAAGTTAAAGAGAAAATAAGAAACAGTTCTTCAAACAAATCGATTATATCTTGTCACAACAAGCAAAATATGGAAATCGATATCTAAGACAATATTCGTAATGCAAAAAGTGCAAGTCCTCAGTTACTCATCACCGCGTGTGCCTGGGTGGTGTTAGTTTTTATTGTGCAATAGCTGTTCATCCTACTGTGATTGATTTGTTAAGACTCAATAAATTCCAACATGCTTGAAAACTGTTAACGACATAAAATAATGAGGAAAAACAAAGGCATGCAAATTTATCGCGTATGTTGAATGCAGAAAAGCAATGCAAATATATTAAAAGTGATAGAGCACAGAAAGCATGCCAAACCTCGTTACAAAAACACGAACAAAAGGCAATTACTGCAATCGGAATGAAACGAAGGCATGCCATTCGAATGACTCGCAATAACAACAGCTACAGGCAAAGAAAAACACCGAGGTGTCTGAGAACCGAGAAAGGAAATACCATTCAAGCCTCTAAACCCAGAGATGAATATTGATGGCTGATTATGTGAAATGGTGCCAGTCACACCGACAGATGTGACACGCGCTAACCCGGGAAAGCGGGAATTGCTGTGAGGAGACGGTGTCGTTTCTCGGGAGGCACGCGCACGCAGAGCAGGCAGTCAGACCATTTCACGCAAAGGACTTAACACGTACTGTTGTGCTGCAATGCTCTCTGTACTGAGGCGAACTACCCTGTGTGACCTGTTCATTAACTCCGGTCGCTGCTCTCACTCCAAGCATGCATGCACACAATGCCGGTTAGCCCCTTCGAGGTATTTCTTCTTTAGGCATCCATCTCTATACTGTGCACTAGCAACATTTGATGCGGTCGGATCTCTGCAACTTTCACTACAATTGCCACATACACAAAAAAAAAATAATACAAAAAAACATAATGGTCAACACAAATTGTGGAGCAAGTTGCTTGTGGAAGCCGCCCTAATAATGTATTTGAAGAATGAATAATACAATTAACATATTCTTCAATTCATGTGCAGACGGAGCACAACGGTCAACCTTATGCGGTTAAATATCATTTATGTACACTGCGCATCTAATAATTCACACACGCGAGCTGAAACCGACATATGTAGCAGCACCTTTTGTGTGAGGGACCTGCGGGTTAAGATGGCGCCTGCCAATAAACAGTTGAAAGGGCTCTAATTGTTGCGTTATTGGCAATATGCTTGTTTTCTAATTTAGAAAACACATAAAAGCTCCTCTGCCAAAAGCCGAAATTGAAGCACGCACCCATCAGGAGCGTGTAAAAGACGTCTAGCATTTCATCAAAGCAGTCTGAATTACGCCCCTGTCGCTGTAGAGAATGCAATTTTCTTGCCAATAATCTCTTCAACGCATTGAAATTCAGATGATCAAACACTCGATTTCCACCATCATAATATAAAACCGCAGCTTCTTGAGACAGAAAAGGCTCCACTCGACAAACAAAGGCAATGTAAAGGGCGGCGTAAAGTTAAAATGGCAGCTGGTTGTGAGCTGGCATAGGTTGATAATGCAACCTCGTGGGCTGGTGGAGCTTAGCACTCAGGTTGACAAGTTATATCTTTGCAATATTCCATGTGTTTAAACATCCCTCAATGGGTGGACTAAAGTCAAAGACAGAACTCAAAGATATGCACACCGTGCTGAAGGGCCACATCTCATGTTTAAGACATTTCAAATTTCGATTGCACTTTTATATATTAAACCATTTGCTTTGTGTTCATCCGTTTTCATTAGCGTTTCCCAGAGCTGTCTTAGGTCATAACGAATGGGCATTATTTATCAGTAATGTCCTTTATTGATTTTTTTCTTCATAATCGCTTTGTAACATTGTCAAGAAAAGGACATTATTTATCTTTTAATTACGGAATTGGTAAATTGTCTTGCGCAGGCAAAGGCTAAATGCCAGTCTCCCTTGTTGCTAAGGCTCAACTTTAATGTTTATGTGTGACAGAAGAGGAACACGTCCTTGTCTGTCTGAATTTGAGCTTGCTGCCCCGGAAGTGATGCACAGTTCGCCCAATGAATGTACATTTGTGCAGACAAAACCGAAACTCAAACGGGCAAAAAGGGGTAAGGCTCCTACCACAGATTATGAATATTTAAACCATGTGCCTAGTATTTAATCTGTATCATGCATCCTCGTTAAAGGCAAGGAACAGCACAGGCAAGAGGTCTGGCCTGGCTAGGCTGGTACAATGGTTAACTTAAAAAAAATTATAGCGAGCATATGCCACCAAAATAAAAAGAAATTACGAAAACATGCCACAACTGAAAGTAGTGACTATAGGCTTGCAATATGTAGTGGCGCGCACCAGTCTATGCACGTCACGTAGCTACGTGACGTGCGGCGGCCACGTTGGGGGCGGACTGCGCGCGCAGGCAGTCAGAGGCGCGGCAGCCGCGAGAGAGCAGCGCTGGCTCGGCGCTCTTTAGGGAATAGTTGTAATTAATAAAAGGCACCATTTATAAGTAATCTGAGTCAGCGACTTCATTGAGATTACCATCATTACAGTGGTGACGAGGTCGGGACTCGACCAGCACACCCAGGAAAAAAAAAAAAACGGAAGGCAGCTCACCCACCACGTGGTAGAGGGAGACACTGCAGAGCTCCACCCAAGCAGACCCAAGGTGCCAGCAGAGCTCCAAGCAACCAGTGGCATCCAGTGGGAGTGGAACTGGCACAGCAGAGCAGAAATCTTGGGCAGAGCAACTGGGAACCACCAGGACTGCAAGCACCACATGAGGTACCGTACCCTAAAGAGCGCGGCAGAGCCAGTACCACCCACGCAATAGGAAAGTGGCATAGAGACCCCATAGCGGCCAGACAGCGCGTCGCATCCAACCCACTCTATCCACAAGGAGGTCAGACCTGGCTACCGTAAAGGAGGGTGAGGGGGCTGACACGGAGGGTCCCCAAGAACACGCCAAGAGAGAGGAGACGGACAGCACCCCAGGTAGCCCCACAGGAAAAGGAAGCAGAGCGTCGACGGTCAAGGAGGAAAAAATGAGCGCACCAGCAGGCTACGCTATTGCACCAGTCCAGTTCCTCCCGAAGCCAGGAGAACCACTGATGAAGTGGGAGGACTGGCGCGAATATATACACAACTTCATAGAGGTCTTAGAGGACGAGAATGAAGAGACATTCAAACCCAACAGGAAAAAACGTATATTGCTACTCAATTTGGGGCCAGAAGGACTCAGAATATACAAAAGCCTGGTGCCCAAACAGAGAGATGGCTCTGACGATGATGTGTACGCCCATGCTATCGATGACCTAAACGAACATTATAGGCCCACGGTATGTGTGTCGGTCGATAGATTCAACTTCCAGCAGAGAAAACAACGGGCTGGAGAGTCGATTGAGGAATATGTAGCGGCTCTGAAGAAGCTAGCGGCCACGTGCAGGTATGCCCTGTGGGAGGAAGAGTTTATCAAGGACCAAATAGTAATGCACACAACCAGCACGAATGTCCAGGACAAGCTATGGGCGAGTGGAGACACCACACTCAAGGACGTAATGGTCATAGTCAAGAGGGCAGAACTCGCACGGAGGTGCGCCGACGCAACCAAGAAAGAACCGCCGACCGCAGCCATGGTGAACAAGATACAGGATGAAGAACCTCGCAAAGATCTGAGGTACAGGGGCGCTACGCCGAAGAGATCAAACAATTGGCAGAGCAGCACGGGATCGCAGAAGAGACAGGAAGGCGGTGGCAACAAGAAATCGTGCTACAGGTGTGGGAGTTGGTCTCATGAGGCTCACGACAGAAGATGCCCAGCGTTCAGGGCCAAGTGCTTACACTGTGGTATCATCGGACATTATGAGAAAGTGTGCCGGAAGAAATTGTCCAAAGGTATGGTAAAATACGTAGACCAGGAAGACGAGGTTCAGGAAGAGACGGAGGAGGAAGAGGTCATCACTGTCCTGTGCATATACGACCAAATAATGTGTATAGATGGAAAAAGGACAAACAAACCTGTGTTGGAAATGAAGATGGGAGGAGTAACCATCAGTGTAGTGGCGGATACAGGTTCCCCCTACACGATAATACAAAGAGCAGTGTGGGATGAAACATTCAGACCGAAGATAGGACCAGAGCTGGAGAAGTTGGACATCCGACCGGTCACATATAACGGCGATCGCATCCCTATGGTGGGGTATAGACTCTTGAAGTTTGAGTTCAGAGGCAGATCAGCGTTATGCAAGCTGTACATCTCAGAGAGAGGACCGTCCGTCTTAGGGTGGCTGGACCAGGGTGACCTGGGAATCAAGTTGGACCTGGGAGGCAAAGAACAGATTTTGCTTACAGAGCCAGACGCATGACCCAATCTCACCAAATGGAAAGAGGAGTATCCAAGAGTGTTCGGAGGCACGGTGGGAAAACTTGAAAGATTCCAACATAAGATCGTGCTCAAGGAGGACGCTGTCCCGGTTGCCCACAAAGTGAGGAATATACCCATAGCGGTAAGAGAGGCAGTACAAAAGGAGCTTCAAGAATTGGAGAGTAAGGGGATAATTGAGCCCATCACCTGTGCAGAGTGGCTCGCGCCCTTGGTTGTAGTCATGAAGCCGAATGGAAAGGTCAGGCTCTGCGTCGACCTGAGAGAGCTAAACAAGAACATTGTCGTAGAGAAATTTCCCCTCCCAAGGATCGACGAAATGCTAGCAAAAACCAGAGGGGTCAAATGGTACTCCACCATTGATTTGACCTCTGCGTACCACCAAGTAGTATTGCACCCAGACAGCAGAAAACTCACGTCTTTCATCACCCCATTCGGATGCTACCAGTTCTGTCGCATGCCGTTCGGACTGGCCTCGGCGGCTGCGGTATTCCAAAGGTTAATGCACCAACTGTTTAAGAACTTAACTGACATCCAGTATTTCCAGGACGACATTCTGATAATGGGGCGGGATAGAGTGGACCACGATCAGAAACTTGGGAGAGTACTAAGAACCCTGGAAAGCAAGGGCCTCACAGCAGAATGGACCAAATGCCGCCTGGGACTAGAATCGGTGACTTACCTAGGTCACGAGATTGGGGCGCAGGGCATTACACCAAAAGCAGACAATGTAAAAGCAATTGCTGAAGCTCCACCCCCCACCAACAAGGAGGAAGTAAGGTCGTTTTTGGGCATGGCGGAGTATTACAGTAAGTTTGTGGTACACTTTGCCTCCAAAACTCACAATATGAGGATGCTGACCAGAGAAAGCACCAGTTTTGAATGGACACCAGAGGCACAACAGGAGTTTGATACCATCAAGAGAGACGTCACGGGAGCAGTGCCGCTGAAAGGATATGACCCACAGGGCGCTACCGTGCTCACAACCGATGCCAGCGACAAGGGCCTGGGAGCAGTGCTCATGCAAGATCGAGGACAAGGTCAGATGGAGACGATCAGCTTTGCATCCAGGGCACTGACGGCCACTGAAAGCAAGTACAGCGTGATCGAAAAGGAGATGCTGGCGGTAGTGTGGGCCACTGCAGTTCCTATGGGGCACCAGATTCCTGCTCAGGACGGATCATAAGCCATTAGTGAAAGTGCTAACATCGAGTGGGCATGCCAACGCTACGCCCCGGATATCGAAGATGTCCCTGAAACTACTCGAATTCAGATATGACGTGGAGTACATCCCAGGGAATCGCAACCGAGTGGCTGACTATCTGAGCAGGGCAGCAGCAATGGAGCCGGGAGAAGAAGACCCCACAGACCAAAGGGAACTGGTGGCCCTGGTGGGGGATCAGGGCAAGGTCATCAGCTACCAAGAGTGGACGGAAGAATACGAGGAGGACAGCGTGTTGAAGGAAGTGAAGAGGTACATTGTCAAGGGATGGCCGGACAAGAGGCATGTGAGCGAAGATGTCAAACCCTACTATGAAGTCAGAGAAGAATTGTCAGTGGGGGACAAAGGAGTGTTCACATACAGAGGGGACAAGGTAATCCCTCCGAGAAGACTTGTAACCCAGTTACTGGACTTGCTACACGAGGGCCATCTAGGCATTGGGAAGCTGAAGCTAAGGGCCAAACAAAATTACTGGTGGCCAGGCATGGACATAAGAGCGGAGAGGCATGTCAGAGAATGCCCACAGTGCCAGGGAGCGGACAAATCACTCAAGCCACTGCGCCCTGCGCTAGGACAGTTCGAAACCCCGCAGAACCCGTGGGAAGAATTGTCAATAGACATATTGGGACCCATCCTTGACAGCCAGGGCACGCAGAAGTATGTATGTGTCCTCATGGATCGATACTCCAAATGGCCTGAGTTGAAGGTAGACGAGACCATGGACACGGAGAACATCCTGAAATTTCTGTCAGACACTTTCGTGAGGGAGGGCATACCCAAGTCTATCTTGAGCGATAATGGCCCCCAATTCACGTCAGAAAAGTGGAACAATTTCATGCAAAGGAACGGAATAGCCATCAAACACACAGCGATCTACCATCCAGCTGGGAACGGCTTGGTGGAACGGTTTAACCGAGTGGTGATGGGTGCCGTACAAGCAGCGATTTCCTGCAACAAAGATTGGGAGAAAGCCATTGAGAACATGGTATGGGCCTACAGGATTACGCCAACAGGTACAGGATACAGCCCTTTTCAGATCCTGAGAGGGCGAGAACCATTCACACATGACAATCGGATTTGGAAGGAGAAGGTTATCACCAGCGAATGGTCCCCGGCGGTGGTACGTGCAAACCTAGAAAAAGCACAATCGATATACACCAACCACTACAACAAATGGAGGAATGTAAAGGGGACAAGGTTGGAAAAGGATGAGTGGGTAAGAGTAAAGTTGGCAACGCTGCAGAAGAAGGGAGACAGCAAATACAGCAGGCCCATGCAAGTCAAGGAGGTGTACGATCGAGCGGCTTTACTGAGTGACGGAAACGTGTGGTCCCAAGATCGCATGGCCAGGTGTAACAAAGTCCTACAATGGGATCAACAGGGAGCTGAGTGGGACGATGGAGAAGAGCCGAATGCAGAAGGAGAGCAAGGAAATGGCGAGCAACATGGAGAAGGAAGTGGTAGAGACGAACCAAGAGAGGAGAGAAGAAGCATAGAGGAGAACACGGCTGGACAGAGAGAGGAAAGAAGCGATGAGGGGCCGAGTCAAAGGTCCCAGGAGAATTCGACCCAGGTGACCAGGAGCGGGAGATCTGTGGTGAGACCAGCAAGGTTTCGAGATTTTGAATTGGACATTTGAACTGTAAGTGACTCTTATACTGTTTGGAAAAAAGGGAGATATGTAGTGGCGCGCACCAGTCTATGCACGTCACGTAGCTACGTGACGTGCGGCGGCCACGTTGGGGGCGGACTGCGCGCGCAGGCAGTCAGAGGCGCGGCAGCCGCGAGAGAGCAGCGCTGGCTCGGCGCTCTTTAGGGAATAGTTGTAATTAATAAAAGGCACCATTTATAAGTAATCTGAGTCAGCGACTTCATTGAGATTACCATCATTACACAATACAACTGCAAACTAAATACGTAACAATTGCATGAACTTTTTATAGAATAGTAGGAGTGCTTCCTAACAGCCAGGTGTACATAGCAAATGTTTTAAAGCCCAGGTAAATAGGATTTGTATCGGTGAAAAGTACATCTACTTTGGCTTTGAATTTGTGTCATTCGAAGACTTAGTTTAAAGGTACAGGGATGACTAATTAAAGGATAAAGAATACAAATTAAAAATACAGGCAATAAAAAGTATTAGCCCACCAGCCCCAACCACGGAAGTGCATTTTTTTCACCAGAGGATGTGCACACATGATCAGGAAAGACGCCACCATGTACCGTGCAAAACAAACAAAACCTGAAGTCGACTGTCCCTTTCCCCCATACCCTGTTTTGGGGTGGGTGCAAGAAACATTTGAATGACAGTTGAACATGCCAGAGGACGAAAACGCTAATTCAAAGTTCTCAATAGTTATGCAACTATGTATTCTTGTTTATGATTTATTTTTTTGGGATTCCTTGATGCTTATGACAGTAAAAGCTGTCTCCAGGAAAGACGTAAAAAAACTCAGTATGGCCTATTCAAAAAATATTTTCAAGCCATTCGTCAGACGTGGCTGTCTAAAGTTTATAATGTATGGAGCTTATGGTTGAGTGACATCAGAGAACAGGTTTTCAAAATACTGAGATTTACACAATACAAATTGGTGATGTATGCAACCTATGCATACATTATGCCAAGATATATTCTGACTTATTGTAGAAACGTGGGCAATCCTTGGGGAGTCTCAGAGTGGTCGTCACGGCAAGGCAATGGAAATTAGCGAAACACATATAACGTTTAAAAATGTTGGTATTCACAAACACGAAGGCACTTACAACACTTTAGTGTACATTATGCACAGGTACAATTTCACTTAGTTTAAAATACGTGATTGCACATTTAATGCAGCAGTATACTGAAGTATCAAATGGTTTAACCTGTGACATCAGATTCTAAAGGATGTTAACCTCGTTTTTTTTAACATAGAACATTGAAACAATGATACAATAAAATGCTATGTGATAGGAAAAAGAATGTCTGTTCAAAAATAAAGTGAAAGGTTGAAATGATGCCCATAAGTGAATAGGAATTATGATAATGTGGAGAGCTCACAATCAGTATTTGCTCAACCGTGGACCTTTAGATTTTAACTGACCCAAAAATTTGTGACAAATTTAAGCTGTAACATTTGTAAATCACCACAAAAAGAGCACTGTACAAAACATATACACCACCCAATAACTAAGATGTCTAATGATCATGAATTTGAATATGAAATGACGGTGTCTTGAAGAAAGATGTAAAACTTGGTGTGATAACTAAACAGTGGCAACATTTATTTAATTACTTTGATTTTATTTGTAGATCTCACTTGATTTTGGTGCTCGAAATAGGTTTTACTGCACTATGAAAGTCATCATAGTCTTTGAATGGGCATAAATAAATGTGAGACATAATTTTAATATTTGATGAGGTGCTCCTATGTAGGGTGTATTTTAAATAGACTTATTCCACTTAGTACATATTTGCTTTGCTTTGTAATGCAAAAAAAGTTATACATTTTTTAAAATTGAGTTATTTAAAAATGTATGTTGTTCTGTAAATATATTTGTAAAGACATTTTCTATAATTTGTTTGTTCATAAGCTTTTTTTGCTCATAATGTGTGAAGTGGATCATAATATTTATATTCTGTGCATTTTACACTAAAATATGTCCCTTTTTTGTTGAGTTAAGGTATTTATAGTCTCCAATACGTAATGGTGGATCGAAAAATGCTTATTTGTTTTATTATGTGTGGCAATTATATAATTAAAGGGCAGACTATTTAGCTATTTGCTATTTTTTTTTTAAATGGGAGCTAATTTTAAATACAGTACTTTGACCATTGTTTTAGTCTATATCCTGGAAGATGTCTGAGAAGCAGCAGGGGACATGTACTTCAAATGATAGCAGAACCAAGAGAGTAATACACAGCCGCGGCCGGTAGTGGGAGTACCGGCCGGGCGGTGACGTGGGGAGGGGCAGGGTGGGGGGTAGTAATGTATGGATTACGGACTTTAAAAGGTAAGTAAACATAAAAATAAATAAAACAAATTTCGTTTCACACACTGCATCACCAAATGCGATGTTTATGATGATATATGAAATATGAAATATGATAATAAAAAATAAATAAAACAGAAACATGCCTAAAATGTTGAAAGAAGTAGGTTTGCATACCTTATCCTCTACAATTACCCCTGCTGATTTCCCATATATTTTTACATATGGAAAAATACTTCCCATAAACTTCATGTAAATATAAGAGGTTTGAGGATTTTCAAATCCAGTTTCCAAACGTTTTCTATATTGTTTTGCACCGAAGCTAAAATAGCAACTGTGTGGAAAAATATTGTAAATTTGTGCGCTTCTAGATTTTGGGTAATCAATACCTTCCTATTGGCCTCCCTTCTGCATCCACTCTTGGAACAACCATGTCCTCACCACAGTCCTTAATGTACGACTGTGTTACACTTGAGAGTTTTATGCAGTGGAAAATATCCACTTGTTATACTATATGTTCACAGATGTTCATTAAATGAATCGGGATCTGTCCTTTGTGCTCAGACACTGCTCTTTTTATGCAAAAGTAAGTGTGGAGAAAAGAAACCTTCTTAATCACCCTGTGTGATTCAACTGTAAAATATGACAAAATGAGAAGGCAATTTTCTGCAGGATACAACACACAAAGGGTACATTAATTCTTATATTGCAGAATGCCTGGAAGCGTAGATTTTGGGGGGAGGGGGTGACGATGATCTTTATTTGGTTAATCATACAACCCATTTTATCCTGGATACATATTGAATTTTTGTTGTTGTCTACACTCTTTTAGCATTGGACTTTTGTACCAGCATTCAACAGTTCACATTCTTAATTGAACGTGCACATGTGATGGAACCAGAATATCAAGAGCTAAATATCGTCTGATAAATATAGAATGACCTTCATAACGTTTACAAAACTATCACCCTGTTGGAGTTCCTATTAGAAAATCTGCACAAATACAGCAATATCTTTGTAAACAATATTTAGGCCAAAATATTTATGTCAGATGATATTTTAGTTATTGATACTCTGATATATAGCCACATATCAAACATCTTGTTGCCATTTCTGACCATTAGGAATCCTTCAAACAGCACCATAATAATAATAAGGGGTAAAAACAATTTGCAAACTGCTATTTTGTGCTATTTGATGTGATCACTCCATCAAGTTTACATTTTATTTCATATCAAAATTATAGTGAAAATGTTCTTTCTTAGATGATCATACAAATGTTTATTAAGCAACATACAGAAATCACAAAGACAATTTGCTGTTAAGCTACATACTGCTGTTGTTTAGTACATAGCAGGATTTCTCAAACACTTGAAATTGGTACCTGTGAAAGGCCAATAACACTAGTAAATGGACTACTCTCTTGAGAATGGATCAGGATCATTAAAAGCCTCCTCATGTGTGACTGCAGCTATTGATCTCAGATACAAAGCTACAATAAAACAAACTTAAAGGCTTGTCGAATGGTTCTTATTCATCTCTTCATCTCAATGGTTTTTACATCAAGTCATCAAGAGAGTAAAGGTTCTTATACAAAAACTTGTATGTAGCCATCTGCCGTTATACTAATTAGTTATTTTTATTCACTAACTAAAAAGATTGTTTGGTTATGATTTACAATGGATGGACAATGTTTTTTCGAATTATTGATATCTAGGTTCAATGCTTCAAAAGCAGTGTCAATAAAGCAGTGTGGAGTATAATAAATGTACAAACATTTTGCATCGTTTAATTGACTGTATACTCCATTTGTTTGGTTTTCTGTGTATACTTTTACAGAAAGTTGTATTTGGACACAGTTTTTTGTTTTAAACAATCCTTATTGAGAACATACAATACATCTGCACTGTACAATACCAGAATTCACAAAGGCTCGGATCACACACAAATGCTAGACTAGTGTCAACAATGTGAAAGCCCTTCATCAGACAGTATGGTGAAGTAAATGAAAATTGCTTCATCACACAGAACAAAAATGTATCATATATTTTTCTATTTGACACATGGCTTTAACTCTCAGAAACCCACGGAATTAACCACAAGTTGTTTTGCAGGAAAGAGTTTTCCTGCGATTTCTAAGGTCCTTTCAATTCCATTATAGTATGGTTTATGCACAAAGACGCTGTCCATGTTACAATATCTAATACTGAGCTTTGCTATCCTTCAATGAATGGTTAAGTGACCAAATATTGGACCTTCATAACTGCCAATTTTGGCTAAAGGTTCCCTGCGTTGAACTTATGCAAAGTTGAATAGGGATGTAAAATGTCATGCAAAGTGTTGGGATTTGAAAATGCTCTCTTGTGACTGTTTGAGGCATAACATCTTCAACGTTTACTTTCTTTCATCTTTAATTGGGTCCTGTAAGGCTACCATTCAGAATTGCTTGCTATTTGTTGATATTTGGTTGATATTTGGTGGAGACTTCTATCGGAAGAGAAAAAATATTACTGGCTGCATTATATTAAGAAATACTACCAAAAACTATTGTGGACATATTTTATTAATTATGTTTAATTTTTTTGCGTACTAATTTGAGGCTAGGAGTTATTGGTAAAACAAAAACAAATATTTTTTTAAGCAGCAAGTCAAATCATAAAGCAAACAATTTAAAACATGACATCAGAGGACAAAGTCAGAAATATTTCTTAATCATTTAGACAACTAAATTTAGGAAATATAGTGCTTGGGTTCACGTTTCTTTCTCTCGTTCACTTAGTGGAAATACTGTGTTTGTAGTGCCACTGTGGCACTGAGCCTCAACATTTATTTAAGGCTGCTTAGCTATGTTCACATTTTGTTCATTCTTATTCCTTATTTTAAGAAAGATATTTTCACACATTAAAAAGGTACTTGAAGACATGCTCTGAAAAGGTTTAATGTAGGAATCTACTAACAAATGGCATACTTTTAGAGAGCTTAATGTATCAGTATATAATAGCTTGCTTCTCAATTTAATTGCTTTTTCAGATCTTCTGAGAAGGCGCAATACTCTTTGTTTTGAAAGTAAAATGCTCTAATCTTTGGTATTTTTTAGATAAATTATTATGTATTTTCTTTTTTAATAGTTTGGTTGTTTTTTGTAAAACCAATATGCAAAATGTTTTAGTGAAATGAAATGAAGATTGAATTCACATTGATCAGAGCACATTCTCCAAATAAGTGACTTTGTTGTTTTATAAAGAATTTTTGTATGGGACGTGGCAGTCCTCTAAGGTTACTTAGGAGGGCTGACAAATCTTTCATTCGGGTCAGCCAGCCCCCAGAGTTTTCTTCCCTTCCCTGCTCTGATGTTTGATGAAAACATTGTGCTTGCAGTAGTATACATGGTTATGGGCAGATGATTGAATAAAGCTTCATATTACTTATGAAGCTTATGCAACATGGCTCCCTCTGAAAGTATTGTCTTGGTCCTGGTTGCTTCTTTTCTTGTTCCATTCACTCCAGCTTCTAAAGAAATGGACTTTTATTTTTTCTAGTTTTACTGCCAGAGATTCTAGTGGTATTGCTTAGCAAAACCACTTAGCTGGATGTGGATCTCATCAGCGCAGGCCATGAAGTGCTTCTTCTTAGCACAGTGTTCTAGCAGTCATTGTTTCCACACTGCAAATCTAGGATTTCCATGAACAAAGCACACAATTGCCCTGTCTTCAGCGGTATCAGCTTTGGGATGGTCTTCTGACCTTTGGAGCACTAGAACACTTTGGTTATAAGGCCACTAGTAGTTCACTAACGTGAAAGGGAGTGCACAAGACAAAACACTTCCAAGATGATTAGCAATAAGTGATTAAGTTTTTCATGCACACAATATAAACATTTGTGTAAATGGGAATTGACTACAGCATGATCCAGTAAAGTGGTAAGCATTGTACAGTCCACTTTTCAAAACGTTCCTGTTCAGGGAGGCCTTGGACACAATCTTATCAATTGCCACGCATGTTTGGTGACTGCCGGTGGTCTGGACCACCCTATCTAAGCGCTAAGAGACCTGCTGGTGATTATGCGTTATAGAAATAACAGTTAACATAACATAACACTTTAATGGGTGTTATCTTTTTGTGTGCAGTGTAATTATTTGTCTCTCCCCCACCAATGTACTCACACATTTCCCTCTCTGTCACAAGCTCCCCTTTCCACACTTTACGTTATGTTTCGTTGTTTAAATTTGCATAGCATATAGTCCGCAATTAGTATGGCCTTGTAGTAATTTCATTTGCTTGCGGGTGCCTGGATGTGTGAATCTAGAGTAATTTAGATCGCAGTCTGTGTCGTTCTGTGATAATGTGTTTTGGTGTTGGGGTCTAGTCCATTTCTGTCTGAGTTATATAAGATCGAATAAAGTACTGAGTACCATTTGCCAAAGTATGCTACTAAATCAAAGTCTGAAGATGGGCCAGGATTGATATAGTTTTCTATTCTACAAGCACAGCGCTCTGACAAATTGTTATAGTGTGCCATTCCAATTTCGCTCTTGACTTTAGTCCTTAAACATCTTATAATGAATCAGCAGTTGGTATTGATATAAATCATGAGCATTAATGGCTGGTCAGAAGAATTTATGAATGCTTTTAGTGTAATTCAACACACTCTAAATATTTCCTTGTGTGGTGGATGGCAGTTTCTACAATAATCACAAAGCACAGCAGTCGATAGAGCAAAAAAATTGTCTCCTCACTGCAATACAATCCAGCATTATAGCAATGCAAAGTGGACTCCCCAGCCCTGGTTCTAGCAGCAGTGGTGGAACACAATCGTGATGCACCTCATCGCTTAACCAGTTCTGCTTGTACATCTATGTTTTGAATGAACACAAAACTTTTGTAAAAGGGATCAGTAGTGCCACAACAGTCTGCTCTACAGTACACCTACACCCGCTATAGAAACTTGAGTATAAACGTTCTTAGCAACTATTGGGGTGCAGTTTGGCAACTAACAGCCTGATTCACCATTCTCCCATTTTGCGAGCCCCTAATAGCGATTCATAAGGAATCGCTATTAAGGACTTGCAAAACAGGATTCATGTAGGAATTGCAAAAAATATTGCGATTCCTACATGTTCCTTATTTGCGAGTAGCTAATTGCAAATCGCAAATAAGGAATAACTCCCCATGCATTCCTATGGGCCTACAGGCCCATAGGAATGCATGGGGAGTTATTCCTTATTTGCGATTAGCAATTAGCTAATCGCAAATAAGTTTGCGATTTCAAGGGTGCAGGGGTGTCCAAAGGACACCTTGTAGCACCCCTGAAATGTAATCTACATTGGTGTTGCGCACACACATGTCCAAAGGACATGTGTGTGTGTAACATGCAACTTAGAAAAATGCATTTAAATGCATTTTTCTAAGTTTTTGCTATTTACAGAGAGGTCTGACCTCTCGGTAAATAGCGGCCCAAAATTGCATTTTCGCAATTTTAAAATGCTTCATGAATTGCATGTAAGGAATCTCAAATAGAGATTCCTTAAATACAATTCTTCGCAAATGTACGAATTCTTAAATAGCGAATTTTGCATTTGGGATGATGAATCCCAAATGCAAAAATTGCACTCGCAAAAGGCAAGATTCTGAGAATCTTGCCCTTTGCGAGTGCAATTTAGCTTGATGAATCAGGCTGTAAGTCTTAGCTTCTCATTATTTAGCTGATAAATTATAGATGCCAGTGTGATACTAAAAAATATGTTAAGGGCAAGTAAAGTTGCAAATTGTTTTTTCTTATGAACTTTGGGTATTTCTCAAAACAAGTATAAAAATAGTCAAACTTTGTGAAGTTCCATGGGAGTTAGACTTCTGCATGAAAATCGTAGCTTTTTTGAGCAGTTTGTAATCAAGTGCAATTTGTGTTGGGGGTAAGCTTATCAACGTATGCATTCACACACACTTTGCTAGTGAGTTACTGATGCAACATTGTTTCAGAGAATTCACCAGAAAAAAACTAAGCAAGGAGTGCACTAGCATACAAAATACTACCAGCTAATGCTTGTAGAAGAAAACTGTAGAAGTATGTAGGTATTTAAAAAAGCATGAAGTTCGGTTAACTGTAGGCAGGTCAAAAAACAGGCACTCTGCAAAACTATCGTCAATTAATACAAGGTTTGCACACCCCTACTATATGCATAGTACCATCTTATGTCCAGAACTAATACTGAAGCAGTAGGGTTTGATTTTATCCATTGGCAATTGGAGTACATAAAATTGCAAATGCTAAATCTTCTTTTTAATTGTATTTTCATGGACAGCTTCAGTCAATGTGCTCATGACTGAAAACAAAAAAACATTTTATTGTAATTTATAGCGAGAAAAAAAAACTCTGCTAAAACCTTGCAGTTCCTATCTGTGCTGATAGAGTGGGGTGAGAAGGAAAACAGGTAGGGTGGCCTGACAACACGCATGTTGACCCTTGTCCCTATATCTGAGTAAGTGTTTGGGGTACTGAGCTGGTGAAATGATAGCACCAAACTCTATGGTACCAAAACTCTACACAACTATAGGTGCATCGTTGTGACTGTAAATGTAAATGTATTACGACTTATATAGCGCACGTATCACCCGAAGGCATCAAGGCCTTGCTTTGGGAACCCGTCCTGGCTTTTTCCCTGTGAGATAACCCCTACTGGGTATCCCCAGGGTGAAAGCCAAGCATCCCGCAGCGGGTGGGCCGCTGTAGTGGAGATTAAGCAACTATTGCCCAGAGCTGCAGCGTGGGACCCCATGATTAGAAGGCGAGAATTATCGAGTCCGTGGACATTTGGGCTCAGGACCCTGCCGTGTCAGGAATTGAACCCTGGTCCCGGGCCAGACCTCTGCATCAGGGTCTGCCGCTCTAATCAGTGAGCCACACTCCTCCACTGTGCCTCACCTCCTCAAGCTGCACTTAAAATCGGACCCACAGCAAGTCTGATCAATATCCTGTTAATTTGGTCAACCTACTCATCTATTCTAATAGAGGGCTGGGCATAGGATCATATCAGAGGCCACGATTAAGGCATGTTTACAGTTTAACATTGAATAAAATTCTACATCTTTCAGTCAGACAGACGCGGAATGGTTTTAGCAAACATGGCACGCAAAACGAGGAGATAGCAGTGAAGCACTAGTCAAGCCTGAGAAATTGAGTACAGATGTTAAATGCGGAAAGATACTGGATATTCTGTGATAGTTTCAGTAACTAAGCAACTGATTTAGGCACACCTGAAACACATTTGCAACAAAAGATTGCAGAAGCAAGTCCCACTCAAAGAGTCTCTCCAATTGCACCCCTCATTATGTCTTTTTTTCTTTTATTCACTGTTTTTATTCAGTTATTTTCTGTTCTATTGGTCTGTTATTGTTTCCAATACAGTGATTGTAAGGAGAACACTATGAGTTTGAACTTTACCTCCTTCTTCTTACCCATTAGGCATGCTTTCATTCCTACTCTTAGTCATTTCTGGCTGCCTAACTTCCTTCCTTTATCTCTAATTCACTTACAGCATGCTCCTTTTCTTTCAGTCTTTCTTTAGGTTTTTGGTTTTTCTTTTGTTTCCTCATTCATTCTCTTCTTCCCTTACTACCTTCTTCTCAGTATCCTCTTTTTCCTCCTTTCTTCCTCCATTCCTTCTTTCCCCTACTGTCTTCCTGTGTCCTTCTCTCTTTCCGTCTCTTATTGCATCCGTTTCTCCATCACATGATCCATCTGTCCTTCCTTTTTTTCCGTCCATGCTTCCTTCTTTGCTTTCTTCCTCTCTTACATGCGTACCATATTTCATTCCTTTCATCATTTTCATTCTTTCTTCAGGCAAACCTACCGTCATAGGTATGGAATGGTGTATAATGGTTGGGAGATCAAATGCACTAATGAATGTAAGGCAGGGGAGCAACGATGCAGGTGTGTAGTTCTATCAGAGGTGTGGACACTGGGTTGGAGTGCCTGTAGTTCAAGTAGGCAGGGTGGCTAGAGTATGTGCTACTCACTAAGCTGCTTTCTGGTCTGTATGGACCTTTAGGCCAATCAGCTCTGTAAGTAACCTGTCATCTCTAGTATACCTGTTTCTACGATGGCCAACTTTCAAGTATAATTCTGCAGTACTCCTGTGCTTGAGGAGACATTATGCATGTGCAATGCCATTGGAAGATCTTTATTTGGGGGAACAATAGTTACTGGGGTTTCATTCTACAAGGCCCTCCTTTAAATGAGTCACTCATCACTTCTTTAAAAGATATAGATCCGAACGGACACTTGAGTTTTTCAAGTATGACTACTGTGCAATACTGTATTTGAATTCCAATCCCTTTAGCACCTTCTCTGCCCGCTATCACTACTTGTAGAGAGTCAGTTGTACAGAAGGAGAATGCAGGTAATCAAGTTCAATTTTAATCCTTTCTTTGCCCCTGAGGCACAATGGGAAAAACAGTATCCACAATTGATACACACCACTAACCACATAGTATCCATGGATGCAGAAATATTGCTTCAGAATGTACTTGTGCTTTTATTTCCTTATCATCAACACTAGTAGCACTTAGAGACAAATTAAATGTAGGTCCTGACTGAGCGCCAAGTAAAGAAACTTTGACAGGACCCAAGCGAGGTGGGCATTTTGCAGGAGTGGGTTGATAGAACCACTCACACCAATAGATGTGATCCATTGGTTACATTTTATCCATGGATCTATGAGGCTTGATATCTAATCCCAGATTTACCATTTTATCTAAATATGCTGGTAATAAACACTGCAGCACAGATGCAGGTAATGCTCCCAACACTGTGGCATTTCCTGTGAGGGTAGTCCCTATCTCCCTACTAAAGTTGGGATGCAGAGAGCATGTTGCAAACTGTGAAGCCAGGAGATGTGATTTTTAATTCTCCCTCTTCATGTTAACTATTTGTGTGCTCTACCCCTATATTTCTATTTTTTTCCTCTACTTGGACTAGAATTCAATACACATTTGATACTACCGGAAGGAATACAGTGGCCCGCCTCTCTGTCTACTCACTTAAAAGTGGTACGGTAGGAAAGTTACAAGCCTTGAAAGGAGCAGTCTTGGTGGAAGGGTGACTGTGTAACCATGTATTACAAGTAATAAAATGCCTCCAACCACACAGTATGAAGATGTTACAATCATGTGTGAGTTCCAAAACCTTATAAAGAAATGTGTTTGTTCCATTAGATGATCACGGACCGCTAAGGTGATTTGAAGCTCGTCATGACCTCCGCAGAACGCCCACGCGGGGATAATTACCCCGCTGTGCTGGGCGTTCCATTGAGCGGGCATGGCCATGACGAGCTGAGCTCGTCATCAGCACAGCGCCACCGTGCTGCATGGCGAGCCGAGCGCGTCACCAGCACCGCGGCGCCGCACGCGGCCCCCCTCTCCCCTGTGCCGCGGGGGAATTAGCCCCGCGGCGATGGGGTTAAAGCAGATGTTTGAATCTCACTCTAGACTATGCCATTATAAACCATGGCCAAGATTCATGAAGCCTTTGCAATGTCTGTGTGTTGCACAAGGTGATGCAAGGACAACAAAAAGGCTCCAGTAATATTTCCAAAGTGACGCACTGGGCAATTTGCGCCGTCCTACGTGTCTTTGTAAAGAAATGTAACGAAACACAGCTGCTTGCACTGCATTACCTTACATTTCAAGCAGGAGGTGTTCCATAGGTGAAGCATGAGTGTTCATATGCTCTACCTATGGATTCTGGCACATTCCCAGATCTACTAAAGGTAGTAAAGCTGGGAATGCGTCAAAATTATACTCCCTCCTCAGTGAGGTGTAACAAGGAGAAATATCTTTATTTCTCTGCATTATTTTCACTTTCCATGTGCTGTATTTTGCAGCATACATAGAGAGAGGGAAATGCCTCCACGGTTTGTTTTTGTGCAGGGAGGTGTTCGTTTTTGCACAAAAACAAATCTGCTGAAACACAAGCATCCTTACACTACGGTGCAAGCGTGCCTACATTAGCACTAGGAAGCACATAGTGTGACAGCACAAGGAAAGAGAAGACATGCTCCATATCTTTGCAAATATGGAGCATTTCTACTCTCTCCCTTTCATGGAATGCAGAGCCGCAACTTGCTGGCTTTTGGGCAATGCGACTGGTGCGGCCGCAATGGGCGCTAACCTGTAAAGGGGTGCTGACCTCGGTGGTGGGGGGTGCTTTGAGTGGTGCAACCCACGATGTAGCTTGAAACTGCCTTATCAGCAGTTACGATTGCTCTACCCTCTCAATGCCTCAGTTGAAGCTACCAGTATGCCACGTTTGATTCATTCTTGTCAGCCTGTTGTCTCTAAGTGTGTTTCAGTCACAGGGGCTTTCTGTCCACACATAAGGGAACAATGTAATAGTGATTTGCTGTGTTATATGGTAATCCGTCTGGAAGGAAGATTCAATCTGATTTCATGGTTTACAAGTGGAAACATTTTCTCAGCAGTCTACGATTCTCTTTCAAATGTTCTCTCCTGTTAAGATTTGGGCACTTTTCTGCACATGTCCTAAGGTAACAGAATGAACTTGAGTGAAGTTTTGATTTTTATTGGAACTAGCGCTCCTTGCGGCGCGCATGATCATTTTAATTGGGAATCTGAAGGAAAAGACCTGACTCAAGTCTTTCATCCTATAAGGATAAGAGACAAAATACCTCGAGGAAATCGAGTGACCTGTTAAAAAAACACAAAGCAACGCAAATCACCTTTGACTGAAGGACCCTGATTAAAATGAGCTGAAACGAGAGTAAAAGCAAGTGAAGGATTTTGCTGCTGGTGCCAAATTAAAGCTATGCTGCTAATGACATACCCTATCCCACCATTTCTGTGTTGTTTAATATCAGGAGCTCATTAAAAAGGAACTGTGCGGGAGATAGAGCTAAAGTCTCTCATCTGGATTTGTGTACACCGATGGAATTTATGTTGTCTGGTTTGAAGTCACAAACGATTACACTTGAATCGAACATGGGTGGGGTAGAGGCCAGAAGCTAATTACTTTTCCGTTCAAAAAAATACCTGTGAATCGTTATTCCGTCAACACATCAACGCCCATTAAACTATCACAGGATTTCTAGGAGACGCCATCTACAAAACACTGCCTCCAGCGATGAGTGATGGGAGATGTAATGAATTGTGACAAAGGTGTAGTCGCGGCACCTCATTAGAGGCAGCCGTCAGCAGCATTTTTACATAACTCACTTGAATATTTGCTTATTATTTCAATGCAATGTCTCTGCCACTTCCTAGAAAGAGACTTCAGTACTGTACAATCAGATCTTCTCTGAGAATAGACATTCTATGCTGGTTGTATGCTGTACGCGCAGCTCATCGCTAGGCCCGTAGCAGTGAAAAAAGGAAAATAAAGGTACTATAGAGACTCAAAAATGAGTGTGAGATCATAGGAACACAGATGTATCGTGTGAATATTTGAAATCTGATATAGCCTTAGAGACCGACCTAGTGGGCTCTACCGGCCATTAAAAGCCAGCTCCACCGTTCGGCAAGGGCCTTTAACAAGGGAGCGGGTCTTTAGTGGCTGGTAGAGCCCGCTAGGAGGGCTCTAAGGCTATTAGAATATTCTGCCAAGGGGTTTAAATCCGTTCGGGCTCAGAGAGGCCTTAGTTCACAGCAGCAGCATTGAAATGTTGCTTTGCAGGGTTCTATCGGTTCGCAGAAGCCTGGAGCGCTTCAATGGAGTGCTCCACATTCCAATGTTCTAATAAACTCTACATTCCAGTTCCAAAAATACCTTGGAAATTTTAAACCCTCTTTCCAATGGTTCTATCAAGGTTGGAGGTTACTACTTTTTATATTCCAGGTGTCGCGCGGTAAATCTAGTATGGGCGGGGATAGAGTTCCTGCTCCTATGAAAATGTGGACTTCATCAAAAAGAGTACATCAAGCCTCCAGTTTCTCCTCCACCGGTATTCTGCCATTGACTTCCTCTGAAAAGTGGAGGACTGGTTTTAATTCCAGAGACTGTCTTCTGTTCACACAGTGACTGAACTTTCCTCTGTTTAAAGCAGTGGCAGACAATTTTCACTGACTCACTTAAGGATCAATGAATATGCAAAGGAGTCAGCACCTCAGAAGGAGAAATATGCTGTGCTTACTTATCTTCCGTCAAGATGAATCTCTGAGAGCATCATTATGATTAAGTTTTCCCATTGGACGTACAGCAGGCGGGACTGCTCAGTTGGCTGAACGCTCGCTGCTGTAGCAAGCAGTAATCTGTAGATCACTAGTCTGGACCTGGCAAGGGCAACTCAACCGTCTATCCTTCTCAGGTCAGTAAATTGACTGGCGTTACCTCGCTTTCTAAAAATAAATGTTATTTACAGTGCTGTAAAACGTGAAAGTGTGGTATGAAGTGCTATATAAAAATATATTAAACTGTACTCCACACATCTACAATGAGTAAGGAGGTGCAGAGTTAGGGATGAAGGAATATTAAATGTGTGAACTAATGTATCCATACACAATCTTGGAGACTTACTCTAGCAGGTTATACTATTTTATTAGGTATTTTATTTCAAAGCTTTTTACCCGTTTATTAGTTCATAATATAGTAGCGAGAAGGGTATTGTTTCAGGTGTATTTGTGTAAAATAACAGTTATGGTGGTAAAAACAGGCTCTATTACATGTATTATATCAAGTTTGGATTTTATTGGTTAAAGGCGTTCTGGGAAAGTAGTGCGTCCTCTTGTTTTAGTTAAGTCTGCACTCTCTAACTAGTTCTGGTCTGTAAATTGGGAGAAATCATTAAATAACATGACATCATATCTCATTAAAACCGAGCACTGGGCAATATTGACCTTCTGTAAATCTAACTAGTTTACAGTCCTGGAAAGAGTTGGAAGTGTCGCAGCTCGCAGGGAAATCACGCGATCCTGTCTCGGTTACTGATGCTTCAAAAAAACACAAACAGCTCACCGGAACACGCGCAAATTAACTGTTTTGTGTATTCGATGTATCTGCAGCAGCCAAAGCTGACATGAAGTGGCTGAATGTTATCACTGTGCTACAATGGTGCTGAAGTCTTTTCCCTATAAATCAAAATCAACTCTGTGTTGCAGATGCTTAAAGAAAGAAATGCGATGCGGCTCACTTGCAATTGTTGATGCTGACTGCTTTAAGCAGCATCGGTATAGATGACGCTGAAGCCTTCCCACAGTTGTCTGACCAGTCCTGTCAGTGGTAGAATAGATCATGAGGAGGGAGGCAGGAAGGAAGAGACAGAGCTATAAGTTTATAATGGAAGGAATTGTTAAAGAGACATCACTCCATGTCCCCTTGTTGAGGCATTTGAGGACCTTCTTAAAGGCGATGGGAAAGATACTTTGAGAAGGTATTTTAGTTAAATTTTTCCCATATAAAAAGTGACGCACCTGTGGCGCAAGAGGCTTGTAAAACAGCCCCTCAATGTATACGTAATGTTGGATTTACAACATATGATTTCACTTTAACCCCTTGCATGCTCGTGACGGAATCATTCCGTCACGAGCCACGGTGGTGCTGTGCTCGTGACGGAATGGTTCCATCACGGCCCGGCCGCCGCGCCTGCGCGGTGCTGATTTCGCACTTGCGCGGCGCGTTCTATTGAGCGGGCGGGGCCGTGACGGAACCATTCCATCACAAGCACAGCGCCACCGCGGCTCATGACAGAGTGGTTCCGTCACGAGCATGGCGGCGCCGTGCAGCCTCCCTCCCCCTAGCGCCACGGCAGAATTACCGCCGCGGTCAAGGGGTTAATCTACGGCACTAATGTGGTGTACTGAACATGCCACGCAAGTATGGTAGCGCTTAGTTCTGAACCTCTGTCACTCACATTTTGTGAGAATTACGGATACAGAAGTTGCTTTTAGACATGCTTCATTTTCTCCTCTGTCTCTGACAGTGGATAAACATGGCTCACTTGGAGTGGCATAGGGGGCAGATGTATGTACAAATCTTATGCGCAACAGAGCACAATGTAGTAAACATCTTTAAATGTCAAAACATCTACAGAAAACTGCGTGGGACCCATTAACTAAAAATAAACCATGGTCCCGTTCTGGAGTGGGTGCGCCCTAAATACATTGAAAGTGTGCTCACCCCAGTGAACTCGGGCTTACACTGAGGAAGTCTCAGTCAAGAGGCAAGGACCAGCTGATTCAGACTGAGGACCCATCTTCCACAGCATGACAACGGGCTGGATTTCAAAGAGAAGACAGGGATCCCTCTAGAGGTGGGTGCTGGGGGTGACTGCTCCTTCCTGAGCATGAATGTTTGACCGCCCGCTGCTCCCTCCAAAAGGTGCCCTCAGGTGCTGTACTGAGTATCAATTGCAATATTTTGCACACTCTGCACCTCCTGTGAGCCTGTTTGTCCCTACCCTCACATTCGCAATAAGGCATGGGTGGGGAAAAGGCTTTCCCTCCTTTGCATGAGGCCTTGCTTCCATACAGGTAAGGGTAAGCCCCCTTCTCATCGTGCTGTCACAGAATATGCGCCTGTGAGTTTGGTATTACAGAAAGCCTGGCAGTGGTGGAACAAAATCTGCACCTGCACGATTGCAATTACAGAATATTCTGTAATATGGCAGGGTTCCTGAGAGACACACTTGGGGTACTTCTGCGATAAGATACTTTTATTTAAAAGTGTATTTCTAAAAAGCCATTATGGAACCATGGCATAACTTGCTTTTATTTTTTGAAACTTTTTTATAACTTGCTTTTATGCTTCCATGATATGTTAGATGCTCGAGTGCAGGCATTATGATCAAAGCAGTCCAAATTCTCTGAACGATATAAAAATACTCACATGTTGTTTTATTCATCATTTCTGTATTACAAAAATCTGTGAGTAAAATCTAAGAATTCTGTGAAAAAGTCTAAATTTAGGACCCAGGCTGACTGAATAATGTACATCAAACTGCACTCCGTATATTGCATATGTCCACCATGACTGAATTTTTAAACAACATTATATTTGCTCGCACTTGCAAATTTCTCCTGAGCACCCACTGTGTTCGTTAATTTCAAGTTCTTTGCCCCTCTCAGACACATCTTATGTTAGCAGAACTGTGCTTTGTAGTCTGGGTCTTGACACCCTCTTATAACTTCTTTCATGAACCTTTTTGTGAGTTTGGACTCAAATGAACACAGGTGCTTGACTCATTTCCCCAAAGTGAACAGACAAGAGCCTCAACTAGGTTACTGGGTGATGACGATTGGGCAGTTTTCATTGACTAATGCATTGTGCGGGATTCAACTGCTCAGCCTGGCTGTGACTCAAGAGAGCAACCATTGCGATGAATAAGCACCCTAGACAATGACGTTGCTAGCCTGTTGTGATAGCTGCTTTAATTGCCCAGCCTATGACCCATAACACATCCTGCCATACCCATTAATGGCTGGCCAACAAACCAGAGTAGTGTGTGCTTATTCTTGCACTTTTGCACATGGATTTCAGATGGAACCCTCAAGAAAGAGATTCAGGGAAGAAAGCTGGCAAGACCACCCCATTATGTAACATGGCAAAAAAAACATGCAGTAGAGCTGTGCTTTATCTTTACATTGTGTTGGTACTGTGGAACTGGTTCAGCAGCACAGCACGTGAAATACGACTGCTAATCAACCTCCTGAATTCCAATATGAATAGTTCCTAGCTAACGACAATGCTAGTAAGAAACAACCCAGAATGCATAGGATACATGAGAGGTAGGTGTGTGAGTAAAGGCAGACCAATAAACACACTTGTTTGTAGTTGGTGTCAATATTTCACAGGTATTAGGGGAGCCTAGGCCCAATCCTTCTCCCTGCTGAATGCTGGTGGGGAGGGGGGGTCATCTGGCCACAGATTTTCCTCCCACAGGCCCTTAACACATCTGTTCGAAACATGTTCTCACACTTGGAGTCAGATTCATCTCTTGATATCTAAGTCTCCAAAGATAATAAACCTGTTTTCTCCAATTAATGTTCTTGGAGAAGGTGATATGTTTTATCAACGTGCAATGCCAAACAACTGAGATAAAGGCCCTAGTCTATTCTCGACCGGATTACCAAAATGCAATGCATATGGATACCTTGATACAATGTTTGGATTGTATGCAGTTGGTCCAGAGTGCTGCTGCCAGCCCCATCAGGGGCCTTTCTAGATGGGAGTTTCACACTGTTTCCTAAAGCACTACATTGGTTTTCTATTTAAAACAGGATGAATTTTAAGGTCATACCTACAGACCACAAGGCAGACTATGCCAAAGTGCAGGGCATTTGGACTACCAAGATCAAGTGACACATCCCAGTTTGTGCACTGTACTCACCCCACTAATTTTAGCTGTTGTAATCAAACTAGAAAAACACTTTTTTCTAGTTTTTCTAGGGCATTTTAAGCAGCTGCAGCAAAACAATGGAAACCACTTCTCTGTTATGTTATGTTATTTTGATTAATTACGCATGCAAATCACCCTGGGAGGGGTATCTCAGCACAAGTTCCAAGATAAAATGCAGAGAGTACTCTTTTTAGAATAGATTAGTCTTAAGCAATTTTCTGAATTGGAGGTGGTCCTAGCAGATTCTCATTTGAAGAGGCAACCTATTCCAATAGAAAGCGTTAAGGAAAGAGAACAACCTTCCTCCTGACCAGGACATTCAGAACCTAGCAGAGCTTTGTCATAAGATCTTAAGAGTCTGGGGGTGGAGTAGCAAGTGAGCTTTGAATAAAGATAATTCTGTTTCTCACTAGTAGAAAATGTAAAGCACATGGGAGAGGTGAGGATGCTGTTCCAGAAGGGAGTTTGCAAATGGGACATGCTGCGATGTTCTGTACCACTTGAAGTTCAGATAGCAATGTCTCATTTGCAGAGGCCAGGAGTGCATTACCATAGTTCAGATGGCTGATAACCAGTGCCTGAACTAATGTTTTGCTTGCTGTGAGTGAATGTAGTAGAAAGGCTCTTCTCAGCAGACACATCACGCAGAAGCATGAGCCTGCGGTGGGCAAAACTTGTTCTTTCATGGTAAAAGATTGATCCATCTGGACTCCCAAATA
The DNA here is from genome assembly GCF_964261635.1 of Lissotriton helveticus. NCBI lineage: Eukaryota > Metazoa > Chordata > Amphibia > Caudata > Salamandridae > Lissotriton > Lissotriton helveticus. Next base: position 802,246,243 of record NC_136067.1, read on the forward strand.
TTTTACTACTACTTTGGGTGAGGGGGCCATGCCAAGTTCTGGGGGCCACCTATCAGGTGTCCGGAGTTATTGGGACTTCTTAACAGCATCATCTCAGTTTTTGCTGCATTTAACTGGAGACATTTTTCAATCATCCAGGTAACGATTGCATTAATCCAAGCAGAAAAAGATTATTCAGTTTCAACCAGATTTTTGTCTAGGGAGATTAATAGCTGGGTATCGTCTGCATCCAATATAATATCGTAGCCAAAGGCTCTGACAATGTTGGTGAGGGGTGCAGCATAAATGCTGAAAAGTGTAAGGTTGAGGCAGGGGCCCTGTGGTACCCCTATGTCCAGTGCCTTGGTATGAGACTTATAGGGACCTAGAATGACCGTTTGGGTCCTATTAGAAAGAAGATCAGCCAGACATTGTAAAGCTGTTCCGTGGATACTAATTTCTTGTAGCCTACCAAGTAACCTGGGATGGGATACAGTATCAAATCTGCTGACAATTCCAGCAGCACCAACATTGATGGTATGTTAGCACTGAGAGAGCATCTGATACAGTCAGTGAAGGCTACCAAGGCAGTCTCTATGCTGTGTGATGGTCTAAAACCAGACTGAGATGAATCTAAAATTCTATTGGCCTCCAGATATATAAGTTGTTTGTTTATGTGTTTCTCTAATAGCTTCCCCAGTAAGGAGGAGCGAGATAGATCAGTTGTTGGTGAGATTGGTCAGTGCCAAATTGTTCTTTTTTTGAAATAGGTCTGATTTGAGCCGTCTTCCAGTCCAATGGAATTTTACCTATATTAACAGATAAATTAAATAGGGAACAGATTGAGGGTGCAAACTCATATGAGAGGTCTCTCGTGATTCTGGGAGGGCAGACATCTAAGGGAGAGCCTGACGTGGCTGAGGCAAGAAGTTTCTGAATTGTCTCCGGTGAAGAATCTTCAAATTTACCTAAGCTATTAGTACAGCTAGGGGGAAGTGCACAAAAATCGAGTTCCTCACAGGCCTGATCAGGTGGAAAGGAGAAATGTTGGTAAATCATTTTGATTTTGTCTTCAAAGTGGTTAGCTAAGGCGTCACAGAGTGCAAAACAGGTATTTCTAGGGAGCATGCATCCAGATTTATGAAAGTATTAAGTATTTTAAATAGGGCTTTGAAGGAATTTTTTGCCTCTGTGATTTGGTTTCTTATAAACAGTTTATGGGCTTTCTTGATGTTACGATGGTACATGGTCTAGGTGTTCTTGTCAGTTGCATGATTAGTCTGACACCACCTTCTTTTTAAATTCTTACCAGAGGATTTGTCTATTTTTATTTCTGTTGTGTACCAAGGAGCGTGAGGTCTATGTAGCCCCTTATCATAAGGTTTGAGAGGGGCTATTTTATCAAAAGCCGAATTCAGAGCTCAATTGTAGTCAGAGAGTGCTTGATCAACATCAGGACAGAGCAGAAAATGAGTTAATGATACGGCTCCAGATGTATATCACATAGAGAAACGGTCTACCCTACATTCTACTACTAAACACCTGTAACATAAACAAGATAACTTTTCGTTGCAAAAAGATGTCAATGGCTGGATCAATTCATATTGGGGCATCTCAGTCTGATGATATTATACACACCAGCACGAAATGAGAAAGCATGAACCTAGCTTGTGACTGTAAACAAAGGAGGAACAATCATGTTTACCATCCACAAATGACTGTGTAATCTTAGGATGATTGCATCCATTTACAGATGAAGTATTCCAAATTGCTACCTGTCCAAGGCGGTGTGATACAACAATGCACAGTAAATTGTGGCTTGTCCTCGAAAGGATGGGCATATTTTACATGTTACTCAGCCTTCCACTGTACATGACCTCTTGAACTCACGAGGAAGCTGAATACTTCATTATATGTTCTTCGTTGCGGTGAATGTAACATTGATTTGCTTAAAACATATGCATGGATACAGCTAACTGAGCAAATTGGTGCTGGAATGCAGAAACAGCCCTAACCCTGACAACCAGACTCCTTATCCATTTTATAGCACAAAGTTTCAAAAATTAATTTCTGCAATTTCAATACGTGTGATATTCTACTGAAATTAGATACCATTTTTTTAATTAATCAGAGATTTGAATACCAGAATTGCAAACACAAATTTTGTTTAGTTCAGCTAAGCTTGTCTCTTTTGCAGTAGAGTAGCGGTGCAGCAAAGAAAGGGGGTGCAATGGGATATTTAATCACTAAGGTCTCTTAAAAATTAAAATGACTAAAAAGGAATCAATTTGCATTTCAAATACACTAATGACCGTTTTTAAATGTATTCAGTGTGCCAATGGCAATAATTGCTTTTTCTAGTGAGGAATGCAACTTCCCCCAATGGCCACCCTCCTGTGTGCGCAACGGGGCTCTGCGGCTTTGTCTTGACACCGTGGTGGAAGGTTTGCTGTTGCTATCTAATCTGAAGGTGTTCCAGTAGGCTTTAGTTCCTGCCAGGTTCTTAGAATGGGAACTAAGGTGAAAATGTCCCTAATTAACTGCTGCATTAGGTTAAACAACATCAATTGATATTCTGCCACTCGCCTGCTGCAGTGTGGGCTTCCCGGCAAGCTCCTGGAAGGCTCAAAGGCGGGCCTGCTTTCCTACTTGATGCTGAGTCCCATGATGGAAAGAGGTTGTAACGATGTAGGCTGAGCATGCTTAGTTAGGGACCCATGCATAGGTTTAGCCCACATCATTGGCCTTCAATCAATGACCGAGGGACCAATAATACAGATGGACAGCTTGCGTAAATGCTGCAGAGTTGCAACTGCAAGCACTTTTACATCATCCTGAAATTGTGAACATGTGTATGTGTCATCAAACTGTATCAGTAAGAACACACACACTATAGTTATATAAATGAATGTCAACAGAACGTGTCATACAATAAAGAGCAGCTATACTACTACTGCGCTCTTGCAATGAGAAACGAGGATTTTGATGCTTATCGTGACTATTGAATATTTTGTGGTTGCCAATAAGCTTTTGCACATGTGCGTCATTAATGTAATTGACTGGCAAGCCTAATGGAGTAAATTAATTTAAATGAGAAATTTAGACTACGTCCAGAGCAATCTGCATATTATAAGGGAATTTATGACGTCTTCTGTAGTACACAGTTCTCTTGTAGCTTTTACCTTTTCGAAAAGTGACAAAGGAAACTACCCTCAATTAAATGCCAGTTGTTGTCTTGCTAGCAAGATAATACATGGCTACCCAGTGCACAAAAGATGTAAGAAAATGCAATAGAGCAGTCCACAGACCGAGTGCAGTACAGATTGCAAGGCAGCCACGCTATGGTTGTCAGTTTCAGTCACCCATTTTGAAGGCTTAAGGGTGGAAATGAAGCGAGCTTTGCCACTCTTAGTCCAGCGGTGAGTTTCTCTTATTTGTGCCAGGGCTCCCCTGCACCCAGGCTCTGAGTGCAGTCAATAACCCAGATAGATCCACCCTCGTGCGATCTTGCTGTCTCTCTCTCTCCATTGAGAAGGGTGCTGAGTCCTCAGGCACTCATGGAAAGTGTTGGGTGTTTCACCAATCTATGTGGTACATGCACACTTAAGAGTGTAGAAACTCTCCCCATTGTGGTGGAGGAGTGTTGCCCCACCTGCCGCGAGCACAGCATGTACACACATTAATAAAATGGGAATAATGCAGGGGGCAGTGCTGGTTCATGCAATTGCACTAATACTGCAACCGCTGCCAGCGCGCATGTCTGATTGGCCGGCTGTCTAAAGCTGGCCTATCTGACATGTGCACTTCAGAGCAAGCAATCCCAGGGCTGAGAAACAGCCGGGGATTGCAGCCACAGGCCAGCAGCCTCAAAATGATCCTTGGGGTAGACTGCTTCAAACAATCCGGGAGGAAGTCCGTCCCTTTCCTGCTAGAGTCACTGCCGAGGAGAGCGACAGGAGATGTACTCGACTCGAGAAACATATATGGTGAGTTTTTGGGGCATCGCATCTCAACCTATTTTAATGTTGCCGGCCGCCACTGAATATAAAACTAAAAATACAGCGATGTGATTGCCCGTTTTGTAATGTTTCTCGTGTTCAGGCCATGAAAGATCATAGCGCCAGGATACCCGTTGGGTGACAGCTGCGCTTTATAAGTGGGCTATACAATACATACATACAACGTGCTTGGTGCTCTCTTGAAGTGTGCTACACACTTGTGAATAAATGGTAAATGTACGTAACATATAGTTTCAACAGACATGGCCTGTATAAACACGGTACAAAATAGTTTGGGTGTGTTTTCGTACCATTTGATCGTTTTATTTATTGTGCATTAGTGCATTAGTGACCACTGGTGATTTATTAACTATAAAGGTCTAGTATTCATACATTAACCGCTTCGGCTAGAATTAAAATAATCTTTCAAAATGTAACAAATACATTACTCAAAATTAGATGTACTGATTTGCAAGTCAGAGTATAGATGGCTTGTTAAATATGAAGATATGTTTTTTTAAATTATTTTTTTTTTTTTACTGAGAACTTTGTTAAAAACATATAAAGCCAAAACTGGCCATTTTTGTTAAAATGTAGTCCCTGAGGCAAGCAGTACAATGGATGTGTGAAAAGTGTTTTGCTTAATGAAGGAGCTTACAGCCTGATTCATGAAGCTAAATTGCACTTGCAAAGGGCAATATTCTCAGAATCTTGCCTTTTGCGAGTGCAATTTTTGCATTTGGGATTCATCAGCCTGATTCATGAAGCTAAATTGCACTTGCAAAGGGCAAGATTCTCAGAATCTTGCCTTTTGCGAGTGCAATTTTTGCATTTGGGATTCATCTTCCCAAATGTAAAATTCGCTATTAAAGAATTCGCACATTTGCGAAGAATTGCATTTAAGGAATCTCTATTTGAGATTCCTTAAATGCAATTCATGAATCATTTTAAAATTGCGAAATAGCAATTTTGGGCCACTATTTACCGAGAGGTCAGACCTCGTGGTAAATAGCAAAAACTTAGAAAAATGCATTTAAATGCATTTTTCTAAGTTGCATGTTACACACACACATATCCTTTGGACATGTGTGTGCGCAACACTAATGTAGATTACATTTCAGGGGTGCTCCAGGGTGTCCTTTGGACACCCCTGCACCCTTGAAATCGCATCCTTATTTGCGATTAGCAAATTGCTAATCGCAAATAAGGAACATGTAGGAATCGCAATATTTTTTGCAATTCCTACATGAATCCCGTTTTGCAAGTCCTTAATAGCGATTCCTTATGATTCGCTATTAGGGGCTCGCAAAACGGGAGATTGATGAATCAGGCTGTTAGTGCTTCTACGCACCAGGAATTTACAGAATATTCTTGCTACTTTTTTAAGGCATCAGTGGATGTGTAGTAAATCATTACAACGCATATTCTATATTTGAACACCATAGCTGTGAAGGCCAATCGTGTTGTCCAACTGTATCAGTTCAGCCTTCCCACATCATCCTGCAGCCATTACTCATGCACACCTGGGTTGTCAATGTGCAGGCCATTTATAGCGTAAAATGACACATCCTGTCTACCTGACATATTTTCACAAACAGCAGTGCCCTCTATGCAGTGGTCAAACATGCTGTTTTTGGAAAACCAAGCGGGGGCTCCGCTCAGTTTCACGTTCAATTTATTAAAAATCAGAACCTTTTTGCTGTTTCCTCAGCTGACATTTTCCAGATAGTCACAGAAATCAAATCTGTTTCCAAAGAGTGCCACCAGGGATAGGCGCCTGCTGTCTGACAGCTGGTTCCCTGTCAGGCCCGTCCCCTCCAGGGATCTAACAGCTTAGCTAATTGAGTATGCACGCGCCGTGCGGCGGGGAGGAGCTTGGAAGAGGACAAAATGTAGCCTGGTGGACTTGGAACCTTCTAGCTGGCTGCATTCTCCCATTTTGGTTCCACATGTAAGTAGAAATTCCTAAAATGCGCCTCTGTTACAAATAGGACAGTTATTTAACTTGTGTGCCAAAATCAGAAGAAGAAGAGACCGAAGTTTGAGAAAACCGCTGCAGCAACACTCTAATATTGTACACCAAAAATCAACAGACTTGGGAACACCCATGAAAAAACAGAAACTCTGCAATGTATGTTGTCAAAACTCTACCAGTTTTTGGGAATTGGGGTCAGATCACCTTCAAATCAGAGTGTGACACCTTTGCACACTGTTGTATAATTTGTGAATTTTCGATCATAGAATTCAATACATTTTGCAATATTTTCAGTGCGAGGTTTAGCAGTATTTTTGTAAACACGAAAAACAAAGGTTAATTTATTATGGTTGACCTAGATGCTGGTAAATAATGAATTGTAAAACAATATTTCATTGATAAGACATCTTTTAAATTGAATTTGCTAACTTAACACCCACAAAATAACCATTAACGTAATTGTAAAGTGGGCTGCAGCATCAAATTTGCCTCATTAAGAAAAGTGTTAATTGAATTACACATAATTACAGCAGTTTAATGAAGCAAAGGTTGAGAAGCTCTTCTGTAATTCATTGCTTCTGTTAGGGTTGTACCCAGGAACTCCAAACCATACCAACGCTTCCACTTATGTTTAACTCGTTATCCTCACTTTTCTTTTAAAACAATGAATATTGCAGAATATGTATTTCTGCAGACTTGTCTGTTTAAGGCAAACATCTGTTTATTAGGCGTAGGAAATATTAGTTTTACCACTAAAGAAAGCAGCACTCCTACCATCCTAAAGCAAATTAGTGGGCCATACTATCACAAATATGCACATCCCTAGGGGGCAGCATGATTTGACTGCTTCAGGCACAGTCACTCACTCTGTTCAACACGGTATACTCTCTGCCTATTTGAAGAGTGCCGGCACAAGTTTCCTGTAGAAGGTGCTAGTCCTTCTTTCGGGGGTGTCTTCCATGCTCTCAAATCATGATTCAAGCCAAGATTCACACACAGGGCCTCATTCACAAGCAACTGACACATCGGCATCGATGCGTCACTTTCCTTGCGCCTGTGCTAAATGTCCTTGCAATACCATGGATGTGCTGGAATTGCAATACAGGGCTCATGGTGCAAGGATTAACAAATTCATCAGAAATTCTGACACATTGGTTGACCGAAAAGTGATACATTGCTGGAGTTACTGATGTAACTCCATCAGAACACATAGGCCATTCTTTTCGCCTGGTCCAAGCAGGCATAAGGATTCTGACGCAGTGAAGTTATAGAGTGATGCAGAGATGTGAATTTCACTGCTCCAGCTCTACGTGACTTTTTTGTGTAGGACCGCCTATAGAAACTGATGCACTGGACCCAATGCGTCAGTTTTTAGATATGGCGCAGTGTGGCATACTGATTGGACTGCTGTGGAGTAAAAAAAAAAGTGATGCAGCAGAGGCCCCCAGAGTCTAGTGGAGAGATCAACTCTAGGCTTCCATGCATCACTGGCTACTAGAAAGGTGGAGCATTCCGAGGCTCCATCGGACAGGTGGAGAAATCCAAGGAGTGGACGAGAGAATTGTGTAGTTTACCCAGACCGTCAATGAGTTCCTTTTGGGGGGCGTGGAAATGGGGGTGTCCTGGGACTATCCCGGTGTTGTCTACGAGATGTGCAGCAGTGGGAACCTTGTTAATGGGGAATCTTACTGCAATAGCAGTCTTTTCGCTTTTTGCATGTGTACGATCATAATGGAAGTCAGGCTATATCTGCCAGTAATCACCATCAGATCTATATGTATTGTTGTGGGTAGTATTGTCGATTGCAGGCATAACACCTCAGAATTGCCAAATAGTATTGATATCTCAAATCAAGAATGAACCACAGTTTGCACTTATGTGCATGTACATGGGTTTCCGTTTGCACACAATATCACAGCGTGTACAACTTTAGAACACAATGTAGCTCTCTAACAAATAATTCTAAAGATTGATAAAAATAAATACACTCTTACACCTGGGACTTAAATTAGATTTTTGGGATCACCATGAACTTGTGAGGTTTATTAAAGAAAGCCAATTTACATGCAGTAATAGCAGAGTAGGGATGAGCTCACAGACAACACTCTATCTCAAGGAAACTGAAGCTTTGCCACAGTACCAGAGCAGATTGCAGTGTAATGCAGTGTGGACATGTTTCATTAATTCTATCAAAATAGTACTGTTAGTTGCAGGCCTTGATATTTCACTTTTCATCCTAAATTTTCTAGAATATCACAACAATACAACTGCACACAGAGAAACCAAAAACGTTATAAATTGATGATGAAAATAACAAGACTGCAGCATACAAGAGTGGTAGCATATGTTGCATGATTGTGCGCACAAACAAGTTAGCGCGCCGGTGCCTCACTTTTCCCTTATATTTTTCATGCAAAACAACTACCATGTTCTAGAAGAGCATGCAACATGCACAATGCAGACAAAGAAAAAAATGAAACACCTAAAAGACCCTGATGAACAAAGTCAATCACATACCCTATGGGACTTGCACTTTTTGCATTTTCAGAACATCATCTCATAAAATGCGCCGGGTGGATCCCAGGCTACTTACTGCGGCGAGCTCACCACAAAAGGCGGTGTTTCTCAGCCGCCGCATTGGTTAGGATGAGATACTGCTGCAGTTCAGAAGCACAAACCCCCTCCCTTTGTACAGGAGAAAGAGACATAAAACTCTACATTCATCGCCATGCTGGAGTGCCTTCACGCTTTATTACACCCTGCATTGTTGGTACAGGTTCAAAAGAATATTCATTTTAGGCTTAGCTGAAAACCACTTAACAGTTGGAAAAACAGTCCCCTTGATTTAAGAGGTACGCCTCTTGGAATGAAGCCTTTATGGTGCTTTACAGCCTTTGCTCACAAGATTTAGCTTACCTGTTCCTCACAGTGCTCTGCAAATCAGAGCACAAAGGGGTGGGCCCCAACAATCCCACAAACCTATCCCCTTGCATGCTGCAGATCTGCCCTGCTCCACTTCCACTGACAAGCAAAACACTTCAGAAGGGGAAATAGGGAAAAAACTTACCTAGTTTCCTTTAATTGATTAAAAATAAAGTATTCAGGTGCATATTCTGAACCAACTTAGATGACAGTTGCAGCCCTTTTTCTCGTTGCAATTTTCAAAATGCCAGTAACACCCATAGGCCCAAATAAGGGGCCCTTTTTTCACCATTGCTTCAAATACTTCATTGAATTTACGTGGGGACGTTAAGCTGTTTGCGCACTATCCGCACACCTACCTGCCTTTGAATGTGTATTTTATGGAACTACTTTAAGATAACTACTTAAACACACTAGGATCAGAATATGCAGAAACTCTTGCTTGTTGAAACGAGGATAAAGTATCTGCTATTCTTATACCAAAAAGGAAGAGAAAATGGAGGGGTATTTCGATACATAAATTACAGCAGCAAAAATAAGTAAAATGCAAATGCACAGGGTGGAAAACATGCCTCTGTTAACTAAGGAAGAATATGTCAATATTAACTGTAATAGATCGTGACGAATTTATATAAATTGTAAAAAAAATATCCAAATTCATGTGGAATGCAAACATTTTCACATATACAAATAGAATCAAATAGATTCAATGTTACATGAAAACCCCTGGACTGACAGAGGAATACAATATGTCTGGTTGGTACAAATTCTATAGGATGCCCTACTGATTTGTTCACCAATGCAGCACTCTAAGGATTGACCTGTTAGCTGATTGGCTTGTAATATAGGTGTTAAAGTAGACACCTATCCTTCTGGTCAGTGGTATAATGAATATATAGAGGATGATACGTTACCATACTGTGTTTAATTTTAGCACCCGCTATTTAGTGTGGAAGTTCAAGGGATACTCGGGACTATCATAACTGCACTTTTTGTTAGTTGGGGCTCTTCCATAATCAGTGAGAGTGAAATTAATTTTACCCTGCCCATATCATGTATATATAGATTAAGACACAGAGGGCCTGGATTAAAGTTTGGCAGATGGGATACAAATTTGACGAATATCAAGTCTGTTGTATTACAAGTGCATTATTTCTGATGCGCTTGTAATATGGCGGACAGGATATACTTCATGTTTGCAGTGAGTATCTCGTCCGCCAATTTCTAAATCAGATAAGTTAAATAAGCTTGTTTGAGGGATATGGGCATGGATGTGCTTGTGGTGAGTGTGCACGCATGTGTGCTTGTGAGAGACTGTGTTTTTGTGCATGTGTGTGTATGCTCCCAACAGCCCCACAACCCCTTCCCACAGTTGAGACAACCAACAACACTAAGTCAAAAAATCATAAAAATTGGGAACACAAACAGCATCAGAGCGATATTCAATCTACTATTCTCAATGGAACATCAAGTGAAGTATAAGGCTCTCATGACCTCATGGCCCTTAACAGGTTAAAGCGAATCCTCCACACCCCCACTTCAAAGAAATTTCATTCTTCCTAAAGAAGCCCAATAAAAGTTGCAGGATTGGTGTAGAAGCTACATAGTCAACAAAAGTCTACACACTCAAGGAAAATCCAGCACAACACCACAGTCTACAAAAACATCCACGGTCCCCAAGTAAAACAAGGATGACTATTCCACTGGGATCACAGCCATCAATGGAAAAAGAAACAAATACACAATGCCCTGCATAGAACACTACCCACAGGACCATTGGCTAATATCCAGCAAGATGATCCTCTACTTAACACACAAGCTCCACTGAACACTATAAAAGTAAGATCCTTCCTGAAGAAAAAACCCACTCTGACAAACTCTTAATCTCCAGGACAGAAGACCATCAAAGGCTTAATTATCTTCTTTACACAAAAATACTGATACCCTAGTGATTCTATTAAGCTTTCAAAGTTTCACAGGAACTGTTTCCTTGGAAGTTACTCATAATGCAGCCTTCGATCTTCTATGTACTTCTTTGTACTTAGAGGGCTTAGTTGCCTGCTCACAACTTCTACTTCAGTCCCAGAAACCATGGCAAGAATTTCCACCTAATTTGGGTCTTGCCTGAGTAATACATTCCTCCATAACACAAGAAGCAGAGGGAATAAGGTGTTCGTCCTTTGAGTCATTAATAACCCTCTGATATAGGTAATGTTCAACAAAATAGTGTAAAGGTAAATAGTAAAGTATGTGCATTCCAATTAAGTGCGCACCTTGAACAAGGCTGTACTTTAGCTGGAACCCACTGCATCATTTTTTGTTAAGGTATACATTACAGAACGTCACTCTGGCCAAATCAATTTGGAAACCGTATAATAAACTTTCTGAATACTCCTGTATCGTGTTTTCTTGCAAACTCAATACTACACAAACAATTTGAAGGTGACTACATTTAGAGTTCTATTGCATGAGAGAACTGCCATACATTGGTGGTGCATCTCCTACCAACCCCATGCTTCCTCCATCTCACTTGAAGGCGGGGAAACTGCAGTGTTTTCAAAGATGGAACATCTAGCTCTGCTATCACAACCCTTGACCCAGAGGTCTGAACACAACTGGACTGCCAGATCACAGTGGCAATTGACCTGCTTTATCCACAGCAAACTGATTTTCACTGTCTTACCCTACCTTTGGGCACGGAGAAATCTCTCTGTGGATCTGGACTATTGATTTTTGTTTTACTGAAACAAACTCCCACTTTGGGAGATTTGTTAGTAAACCAAGAAAGGAATAACGAGTGGGTGAAACATGTCTCTGCTTACAGTGAATCGGCCAGGCCAGATGGCAAACAAAAAAACATAGACTTCCCCACCAGTCTCTCTCTAAATGTGGTGGGTGGTACTTGCCTACAGATCGAAGGGCAGAGTCTATGCTGACCTGCACACTTTAAATGTGACCAAAGTGTCCTATTCACAAAGGCACAGGTGCATGTCTGAGACAAGTAACGCCTGCCTCACAGATGCATGAGTGTGTTTTATTGTATACAGATCCATATTGACAAACATTATGTGTGGGGGTGCTCTGGTTGTCAGTACCTATACAGTGTTGTGTAGCCTAGAATGCCCTACATGCTAAAGTAGCGGGTGTACACCTGCTGCTAAGTCTGCATTGCATATGTTTATTTGGACGATTGTCCACAAAACATTCTAAAAACACCTGAATCACATAAACAGGTACAGTGTAAAGGGGTAGAAAGGAACAGTTACTACAAAATGATTATAAAATGCATAAGCATCAGAGTCTACGTGTATGTGTGTATTCATGTGGCATATTTGTTTTAGTCCGGTCACTGAGCCATTGTACATAGCCGTAATTTGTCAATCTGAAGGGTCACTCAGAAGGATGAAGGATGTGTGTTCTGCCTGACAAAGTAGGAAAACTCAAAATAATGATGTGCCCTCTTTCCAGAAAAGATTGTATAACATATTAAACTAAAGTAGGTAGGTCATTGCAATAAAAAAAAAAAACAGAAATACCATGCATTGATTGATGAAACATCTTTGATTAAAGATGTTGAACGTATATCTGACTTCACCTCCGGTGATTTGATACTTTACAATATTAACTAATTGCAGACCTTCCGAAAACGTCCAAATTGACTCTGAATTTCAAGAGTAGTTATTGTGCTGATATTAACTTTGCTAAACAAAACCTCTTCTGAACACTACATGAAAAACAACACAAATGTTAGCTTACATCTGTGAAGTATTTGCACAAATGGCTGCATTTTGGATCAAACTGATCACGAATATGAAATAATATTGTATCCAGTGATGTGAGATGAATATAATGTTTTTTTCTAGATCCTCTGCCTATTAAACGCCTGAACTCTATCCTTAACACAAATGTTATGATGTCCTACAAGGGCTTTAGACAGTGCAGTCCTGTTTTCCTCTATGCAGGCAGTTTCTTTTGATTACAGAAGCTCACTTTTTCTGTACAGCTAGCAGCAGCACCGAATTCATTAACACAAAGAAAATTAGCATACAAATCCAATGCTCTGACAGCACAGACTCTTTGCCAAAGGGGGATGCTGCAAGATCTTTTAAATGAAAAAATAACAAAACTGTCAGAGCGAAAAGAGTTCTCTCGATTAAAGAGAAACCGCAGTCTTATGCTCTGGGGGAAATATAATGAAGACTGTGATTTTTCAAATACAAGGTATAAGTCCTCCAAACATTCTGCTAAAAATACTCTGTATAAAGGATGTTTGACAGTGCAGAATCAATGCTCTGTCTTCAGTCCCATAATGAGACTTCAGGTCTTTCCTCTGAAGGAACACGGCCAAGGAAAAGACTCCAGGGCAGTGAGGTTCGCCTGCCAGGATCCAAAGTGTCACAAAATAACCAGCAAAAATACTTTAGTAGGCCAGTGATCCATCTGTTCAAGCTTTCTATCTGCCAAATCCCTCTTTCTTTGGTGCACACACAAAAGCGTTTGACTCGAGCACACCGAGATACCGGCATTTTTACTCTAACTGTACAGCCAGGTTCATAAAGTCTCTTCCCCAAAATTGGAGGAATTGAGTTAGAATATTAAATTGTCTTCTCCAACATTTGGGATTATTTCTATGTCTCTCCTTGACATTTAAGGGGAAGCACAGAATTAAAGGCACTTTCCGAAGGTATTCAAAACTAGGGTTAACTTGTCTGGTTAGAACACCAGCAGGCAGGTGAGTACCCTATGTCAAGTACGCAACACATAAAAGTCATTAATTATCCATCTTTTTATTGACTCCTAAAGAGTTTACAGTACTTGTTTGTGACACCCAGATGGATAGATATGTCTTAAAGCTCAGATCTGCTAAATCAAAGACATAACTATTTTAATATGTACAATTATGCCACAATGCAGCTGAACTTACAGAGAAAGAGGAGGTGTGACCGTGTTCCGAGCTCCCTTCAGGTAATGAAAGGGGCTCTATCTGTTAAGGGAGATGATTAGCTTTTGTTAGGTGCTACAATTGACACAATTCGAGCATTAGGAAGATAACTAGACAAGCAAACTGCACTGATATTAAATCTCTGAAAATATGACGATTCTTTCTGTCCCCAAACTGGTAGTGGCGTCAGAACAAAAGGCCAAAACAAACCGTTCATTCTGTTTCAGAATAGAAAAGGAGAATATTTTGTTTGGTCATATAAAGATAAAACCTAAACCTTCAAACCTTTGGTTTGGGCTCCAACACAAAAGTTGCTGACTCCACTTCAGCTAGTTCAAATGTCTCCTTTTGGAAGAGGAACAGTCATAAAATCAGTATACACTGCTCTGGCTTCCACAGCAGACTCACAAATCCTATAAAACATTTGGGACATATTCGATGCATCCTAGATTATTTTAGGAATATCTGCAATACATACATAGATCAGATTTCCATTACCTTGTGCTGTGTTAGTAATATATTGGATGCCTATGGTAACCTGCCCATAACTTGATACTGCTGCCCTACTTGGGAGTCAATTCATGTTGTGATTTCTTGGTGTGAGAGATTGTGTAACATATTTTCATTGTAACAGCACACCTTTATCACATAATATGCCCGCTGCTTTGATATCACACCGTTCCTAGTAGCGAAGGTATTGTCATTGATACTAATTTTGCACTCTTTGACTGATTAACAAAGGTATGTCAACACTGACGTGAACTCATTCACAAGTGCAAAATCATGCTAGTGACGTACAAAACGTGTAAATGCATCTGTAGATGCACTTACATTCAAATTTATACCAGTGTGTGGGGGTGGGGGCGACTTTCCATGGTCGGAACACCAACTACAGATAATAAATACCAACAAACCTGCAGGGTTAAAGTCATTAACAAAAGCTTTAAATTTGTTTCAAATCCTGAAATAATATATTGTAATTGACTCCTCTCAATGGCAGGTGTAAATCAATTTTTAGGGAGGAGTATGAGGAGGAATCAGCCCAAACACTGGCAGTATGTTAGAGGGTTTCTATACACAGAAAAAAGAAATCGAGCAACTTCTATTCAAGGAGGGCTATATTTACTAATGTGGAAATGTTGACGTACTCCATTACCAAATACATTAAAGTTTATGTGTGTAAGTATTCCTGGGAAACTGGCAGCTAAAACCTTCCAGAAATACTCCTAGGACAAATTGTGAATTCCAAGAAAGTCGTAAATATGTCTGGGCTCCCAATATTGAGAGTATTGTCAGGGTATGATTTAATTTATGAGTAGACCTAAGAAAGAGCATGGTATTCTAAAGGTTTGCCCCCCTCTCTATCCTTTTTTAATGTTTTTTATTTCGTGCATAGCTTTGTCTAGGATGGGCAGTGCAATTTAAGCAGGGTAATTTTAAATGATATCTTATTTTATGTGTCCACTGTTTACATTGAGCACTTTGCACTTCCTAAATTCCTGTAATACTCGATGTAATTACATAGTGCTTAGGTGTATATTGTTTACAGCAGATTGCACTTTATTTATTTCCTTTTACTTAGTATGATGTAATTGTATTGCTGTTAAGAGTTAATGCACTTTTAGAATCCCTATTACCATATGTAAATATAATTGCTGCTATTTGACACTGTTTTTTATCTGCACACCACACTTTACTTTTTTTCGCCAACTCCGTTATTAATTCCATGGTTGTTAAAAGTAATATGTACCTCTGAACTGTACTGCTTTGTATTATGTGTGCGCTTTTATGGTTGTCTGTCCCGACCGAATAAAGTTATCTTTGAATTGAATTGAGTAGACCTATTGACCTCTTTAGGAAAACATATTCATGACAGTTTTACAAAGGAGACACAGTTATGACTTTCTTCAGTAACAGTGCACCATTGAAGTCATATTCTTTAGAGAAATTGTACTGACATTAAGACGGGAGATTGGCTGGTGAGTTAAGAAACAAACCAGTGGTTAGTTGATGGGAAAGTAAGGCTTTTAGACAAAGTAAACAAAAATTACCCATGTCACCTGCACATCTGGTTCATGTCAGTGCTTCTTCCAATTCTTTAAAATCTTCTGAGTGATAGATGTTAGCAACTCAGAGCACTTGAAGTTTTCCAAATGAAAACCACAGTTAGAGTAGCACAAAATAATGCACATGGTGTGACGCTACCAGTGATGTGGGATACTAGGTAAAATATCTGTGGCACTTAATGGTCTTTCTAAAAAAACTGTAGGTCACGGTTTATTCTGATTGGACTAATTCACTGTTACAGTCTTATGAGGTTAAGAAATGTATTGGATTGAGATGGGTTAAGGTAAAACGGCTTTAAAGCATTTATACATTCCATTAGAGACTATGAGCTTTGTACTCTTGATCATTATTGCAATTAAAGTTTTATACACAAAACAGATATATAAGTCATCTTGTCTATTTCAGCACTTTTAGATGGAGCACCCTCTTAGTCTATTTACTTAATTTATTATACCTTTGGATAAATATTTATGTGAGACTTCTTCTCTCTTACTACCTATACTCTTAAATAATATTTGAATTCCAAGAGTGAATCAATGCTCAGACACAAAATATGTTTCTAATCCATGTATCTCATTTCCAGTGTTCTATTTAAAGCTAATGAGAACCACTAGTCCGTAATTTGGCGGTCATTTTTTATTTCTTTCCACAAATTCCTCACATTTCATTTACAAAGTAAAATAAGAATTTAAAATGATGGCTGAAGGAACAGTCAACCTATATGCGTGTATTTAGGCAAACCGTATCCTCCATTTATAAAACATGTCTGCACCCTTGTACGATTTCTTGAGAGTATTTTACAATCTCAGAAATGTTATACACCTGCTACTTAATTAAATGCCTAAAGACAGTCTTGCCATCAAACCACTCCTATGGCATCCATACACATCACAACTGCTGACATTCAATACAGAGCTAAGGGCTAGATGTAGTTAATTATATTTTACCACTTCTTAAATACCGAATTTTACCGATTCGGTATTTAAGAAGTGGTAAAATAGAGGGGGTGAGATGTAGGTAATTCCAGATGTGGAATTACCGAATCGGTAATATTCGGTATTTACCGATTCGGTAAATACCGAATCGGTATTTCCTATTGATTTCTATGGGCTGTGAAGCCCATAGGTATCAATGGGAAATACCGATTCGGTAATTACCGAATCGGTAAATACCGAATTCTGCAAGGGTGCAGGGGGTGTCACTTTGACACCCTCTGGCACCCCAAAAATTGACATGTGCGCCATGTGGCACACGGGCATGTCTGTCTGTCACATGGCATAGGTGTGCATGCACACATGTGCATGCACACCTGAATTCGGTATTTTAACACCCAATTGGATTGGGTGGTAAAATACCGAATTTGTAGGGCCTTTGGGACTCAGAAGAGTCCCACCTACATCTCAGATTTACTGAATCGGTATTTTTACCGATTCGGTATTTTACAGAATCGGTAAATTTACCGAATCGGTAAATTTACCGATTCTGTAAAAATGTGCCCCTACATCCCAAAAACCCATTTACCGGTCGGTAAATGGCTCCTACATCTGGCCTCTAAGAGAGCTGTATTGTACACATCCATACACAATGAAAAAACCCAGTGAGGAGGAGTAACCACATATATGATTGCTTCTGCTCTTTAGAGTGAAGGCACAGTTCCCTAAGATCAGTGGCAATAAAAGACAATCTCACTCCTCTCTGTCACATATGTAAGTGTGTGCATGTAGGTTATGATATTTCTAGAGTGCAAGCTAACTAGAGAGCAACAGATTGCTACCACATGTTTTATCTATATGGTGCTATTTTTCCATAATCAATGGTAAAATGGCAGAAACTAAAAGTCCATCGGTTAGGAAACTGTTCCCAGATTTTGATTGATTAGTTCATCCCCAACTGAGTACTGAAAACACAATGGGGCTCTCCACTTGATCCTCACACAGTGGCTATCATAAAGCAGTTGGCTGCCAGTGGCCTCATGACTCTTTTACTCCCTGTAACCAGTCTTTATCTTCTGGGTTCCTCTTACCCAGAAGAGAGTTTTGGTCATGCTGCTTCTGAAGAGGTCACACTGCATACAGCAATTATGGTTAACTTTCAGCATTTTGCTTTGCTTCATTTTTTAATAAAGCCAGGGAGAGCTTTGCTAAAAACAGGGTTCAATATTTATAGAAAAAATGTAGTTCTTGAACAGGCTTACTCTGGAATTAGACGTTAAAAATAGGGAACAGAGATATTTCTAGTGACAGTACTGAGTATCCCTTGCTATTGAGTACTGTGACTGTGACAACCGCGGGAAGATGAGGTAATTGATTTTGAAAGCATAGAAAAGGGCTGCTCTGAGAATTGCTAGCTTGTGGAACTGAGTGAGCAGCATCAGGCTTCCAACTCAGCTTTTTAGAAGCCATCTTTGATGTGGGTCTTTCTTTGAGAATCAAATGTGTAACTTGTTGTCAGCTTGTTTCTATTGTTCCTAAAGTGTACAGTAAGATTCCCATTTTTCTCAGGCTCACTGCCGGAAGAACACCATCCAAACGATTATTCTATAATGGCCTATTGCAACTCTTTGATGCTAAGACTTAGATCTAACATCTCCAGTTGATTCAAAATTCAGCAGTAAAACTACTGTTGTCTTTAAATTGGTGTTCTCTCTACTCAAGACATTTGTCTTTCTTCCTAGGCTCCCTGTGGCCACTAGATTAATTTTTAAGACACGTTGTCTTTGTCACAATTCATTCTACTATAAGAGTGCTCTCTGGAAAATGGAGCAAATTGCTTTTTACATTTGGAGATGGACTGTCAGGCCTTCAGGGCCAAATTTTTCATATAGAATTGAGTATTTATTGGTTACGTCTAGGTGGAAAGGCAATGAGTTCTCTCTTTGAAACATTCTTACATATCTTTTGTTCTCCTCTCCTAATATTAGTTAGAAGAGTGTTTGATGAGTCTGCTGCCATCAGAGAATCAGGATTATAATAATAATAGTAATAATACAACTAATAATAATACTGACAAACGTTTTACCAAAACATGTTTAGATCTCATTAGTGTTTCAACATATTAAAAATTAAGGTGTGATGTCAGCAAAGCTTAGGGACAATTCACAAGGCTAACAGGGGTGAAGGTCAAAGCTTCTTACAGAAACTGGAACCCCACTAAATTACAAATTGCTCCTCAATAGCCACTTACAAGATGATCCACCAACTAGGGTTCAAATGTTAAAACATGGAGAGAGGTGCCTGGTGGTCCAGGACCTGGACTCTTGAGCACCATGAATCCAAACTTAAAGGCAGAACATATTCATCTGTGCTTCGAAAATTAACTTTCTCTAGTTAATGTTCGATTGAGAGCCTACTCTACAGAGTCTGGTGTCTGAAGAATATCTGACAATTAAGTTAGTTTAATGACCCTCGCACAGCTTCATGAAGTTCTTCTGTAAATCTAATGCGTTGAAGTGACACTAACATGATGCTGTAATATAATGCAAAACCTTATTAGAAATAAATACATATATACTTTGATTTAGAAAATGTTTCTATCCGCAAAATAGAAACACAATCACTGCTAACATGTAACATGTCTGACTGAACATTAATATTCTTATACCAGTGACATCATTTTTACATATATAACACTACCTCCAAGATCTAATAAATACTTGTGGACACTGTGAACTTTCCATGTGTTGCAATTTAACAGCAGTTGCCATGTATCAAAAATACATCACTCAGAGAGACTAGTTATTTATTGATGGCTCTGTCCTCTGAACTAAGAGGACAGCTTTGTTGGGTGGCTAATGCACAGCAGAGAAAGAGATCTTCACACTTTTGCCATGCTCCATTTATTGACTTACTTTTCTTCAAGAGCTTCAGTGCATATCAAGGTTAAGATGAAAAAAAAACTGCCTTGGGATGGTAATACTGCCCTTTCTAGCATGACAGCTTTTAAGTATAGGAGCCACAGAAGGAAATAAACTTCTCGGATGTGCTCCAATTTCTAGACATTTTTGTATAGAGTTTCTGCGAATTACTTCAAATATATTTGCATGCGTACATGTATGTATGTGCAGAAGCGAGCTGTGTGGAAAAGAAGGATTATACATACGTTTATTGATTGGATTTACTTATTTAATAGTAGTTTTACAGATCATATCATGTTTTTGTACCTTCACTTCACAGCACTGTAGTCAAGCTAGGGTTTATTTGGTGGGAAGATGTGAAATTGAAAGTCCACTTGAGGCAAGGTAAGGACAATATTGGTCAGCCATTGGTAAGCCATGAACTTCATGTGAAAGGAACTCTCTTATGAACTAGCCCGACCAAAACAGGCTTTTCCTGAAATACATGTAGTTTGGTTCTGCCATTAAGTTTGGGCTTCTTGCATTCCATGGCCAATGCCCAAGAAATTCCAGAGATATGCCTCCATGTTTCATTTGTTTGAAGATGTGTTGTCTGATCTGGTGTGCAGTTATCAAATGCAGTGTGGTGTTAGTTTCTGCTGATATCAAGACCCAGTGGCCCTGTAGATCTTATACATGGTGCAAAGACCTTTGCGGCATTTCTGTTTCCACCTGAAGCAATAGGAACATGTTATTTTGCATGGTTCTCTTCTGCATTTTCGGAAAATCCTTGGCTACCTGATTTTGAAGCCCTTGCATTCTGTCAATCAGGGTCTTTGGGTGCCCAGTATAAATTAGGTTGCAATATTTTGAATGTGCTGTCATAAAGGCTTTTGTCAGCTCCACGCACAGGTCGGTTAGAAGGAGCAGGACAATTTTCCAGAGATAGAAAAGTAGCAAGTTGATGTACTCAACAATTACATTAAATTGTTTCCGACTTTCAGCATAGTCTGTGGAGATTTTCCTCGAATAGGAGGTCAATTAATGGGTAGTGTAGTTCTGCTTCTACCAGTGCCAGAATCTTGGTCTTGGATCAAATCTATTTCAGTTTTAACTTTAGTTTTTAAGTTTAGATTTCAATCTTCTTATTAGTATTATTTAGCACTGCTTGTCCAAACTAATACATTAAATGAATTCAGTTAAAGAAAGTGTTATCAATCTTTAGTGTGTATATTATATGTAAAATATATATAGAAATTCAATTCACCTCCTGGGGTATACTATGGTGGTATGACATGATCAGATATCAGCAACACAACAAAATGTGTAGGGTTTTTCATGCATTCTCTAATCACACGCGTCAGATTCAACTTACACGTGAACTATTCACCAGCAGCAAAGCTGCCATCCAGCTGCAAATACCAATGTTCTCTAGTAAACTAAAAGCAATACCAACACCATGATCAGACTTCCTCAATGCCTCATCAGCAGCTCTCCTCAGTACTGGCTGCAAGTGTTGTAAAATGTATTTTAAAATAATTGTCATCTAATTTAAATAGTGCTCATAACACGGTCTTATACCATGCAAGTATCGTGTCTGTTTCTTTCTTCTGAAATAGTTTATTTTGACTGTGCCCATACCTCCATCGCTTGTCAGCACAGAATACCCAAACGTAAAACTTCATTCATTTTACCTTACCCGAAAGGCACAGTGAGCAGCTGCCTTTCAAAACCAATGAGAAAGAAACGGGGAATATTTGCCATCATGAACAAGCAGATGAAGGCGTGGGGTGAGGTGTAGTAGTACAGCCAAGAAGGCATACCTAATACATTCAGCAAACTTTGTTCACCTCCATGCCCTACTAATTCCCTGCACACTTAAAGAAATAGCCACAACTTACCTGCTTCCTTTGCGATAAAACAAAAAGTACCTGATCCACTGGGACTCTCTTAATGGTTCCTCAGCTTCAATCCCTAAAATCTAAATATACTTGGTGTCCTGTAACCCTCACACGTCTGCTGCCACTTGCCCCAGCCTCATTCTTTGCCCTACTTTTTCTCTTTCTCATACATGCTGTGGAAGTTCTGCACATCCTCATTTAGCAGTGGCTATGTCACTGGTACAGAGCCATCAACCTCGTCGGCCACATTGCCCTTGTTATTTTGCATATCCCTGCAGCGATGGGCCTGGAAGGGGAGAATGGCGGAGCGGGTATGTATCGATTTGAAGATGGGGATAGTTGAAGCAATAGGCATGTCCTCTACCTTGCCCCTGTCTGGAAAGTGAAGGCAAAGACAAAGGAAGTAGTGTAAATTATCTATTTCCAATTCTTTTCTCAAAGGTGATGGAAGGCAGCTGCTCCACTGTGATACCACATTTAATTGTGTTGTAAACTTGCAGGACATCCCGGTCGTTGACCACACCTGTCAGAATCTGTTTTGCACTATTGCTTCTTAAGTCGACCATATGCAACATTTTTAACTTCAACAATGTGTGTGTCTAATTTACATACTGTTTGCTTAAATCCTTATGCAAGAATGGAAACATCTCATATCTCTCGGCTCTGTGGCTCACAGAAGCAAAACACTATTGAAGCGAGAAATATGGATGTATGTCATTACTACGCATGCTTTTACAACGCATGCCTTTACCATGCAACTTTTACAACGCAAGTCGTTACAACGACTTGCGTTGGCGGGCGCTGGATAGTGAATAGTTTAATTTA
Source organism: Lissotriton helveticus (assembly GCF_964261635.1). Classification (NCBI taxonomy): domain Eukaryota; kingdom Metazoa; phylum Chordata; class Amphibia; order Caudata; family Salamandridae; genus Lissotriton; species Lissotriton helveticus. The sequence continues at coordinate 802,268,684 of NC_136067.1, forward strand.
CTATTCCAACTCCAGTCCCCGTGGATAGTAGGGAAGGTTTTGGATAGTAAATGAAACTATTCCCTAACCTACAGCGCCCCCCAGCGCAAGTCGTTGTAACGACTTGCGTTGTAAAAGTTGCGTGGTTAGGATAGTGCGTGGTAAAAGTTGCGTTGTAAACGCTGTTTACCGAGAAATATATCATGGGCCACCACAGACCCTTGTAGGAGGGGCAGAGGGGTTAATCAAATACCTGTGTATGCCTGTGAAGTGATGTAAATGCGTAATGCTACTGCTTGGGAAGCGACTCTTTTGGTGTTGGGAAACACGGGGTATAATTACAATTTAGGGGAAGCTTCCAGAATTTTATATTGCACCACTATTTGCCCCAATAATTTGCACATGGACTAATTATACACACATCCGGGAACTTATCACAACTATAGGGGTTACTGCACCCTCGGGTTGTGACTAAATTGAAATGGAACAATCTGAAGGTACCCAAAACGTTGTTTTTTTTAAATTAGACAATGCTTCCAGTAAAACAAATGGATGCAGTTCCTCTTTCATCTTCCTTGTTTGAACACGGAGACAATGGAAACAATTCAAACTCCCACAGGAGATGACACATGCAAGGACGATGGTCTACTCTCTGCAAAAAAGCATTTTACAGAAAGCAAACTTTAAGCGCTGTTTATTAGGGAGCCCAATTATAAAGGCTTTTTGGCTAAAGGTAGGAGACAATTCTCCCTTAATGGCTCACAACAAAAGTTCCATTTTGTTCCAGAATGACAACAGCCTTCTTGACAGCAGATTAGTTTAATGTTGAGCATCCCAGCAAAATAGTTATCCATTTTAGAGTGCATAATAATTCACTGTTGCCCTTCACCGTACATTAAATGTCACCCATTATGGTGACAGCAATATAAAACTGATTGCGCTAAGCGAGCGAGCCAAGGTGCAGGCAGTTACCGCAGGCACTTTGGACATGGCCTTGGCGACCTTGGCTCTCACAATGTTGTAATTGAAAACTCTGTAGTGTTTGCTGCACAATATTTACAAACATGAACTGAAAGAGCTTTTGCAGCATCTATTTAGTGCCCTTGGTCTAATAAGCAGGTTTTACATACCATATGCAATAATCAAAATTATAGTTAAATATATGTGCAGCATATTATTAAATATGGGGGCCAGAGGAGCAGGAAACCTTTCACTATCAAATGATATATAATGTGTGCAGAGATCATCCCTCTATTCTTTACAATCCCATTTATAATGACTACATTCTGCTCCTTGTTGTTTCTAAGGCTTGCGGTGTTTGACCCAAACTAGAAATGCTCTTATGGATGATCAGGTCCTCAACCCGATCCTGTGCCTGCATGATTGCACCCATAGATTCACAGACCTGCCAACTTCAAAATAAAATTCGCCATGTGAGATGGGGGCGTGACCTTGGAGGGGGCAGGGCTTGATTCTAAGAACAGCCTGAGAGCCGCTTCTATCCCCATCAACCTAATTCAACCTCCCCCTCCAAAAGAAAGGTTGCTGATGCTGCTGCCCATGTCCTGGAGATTTTGTAACACCCCTTAAATGAAATTGGATGCTTAAAGTCTCCAAAGACTAGCTGACAACCTCCTGATCCATTGCGCAGTCTGATGCGGAGAAGGTGTTCTTTATGTCTGAGTCTTTTTGGTTTTTGATGGATTCTATAAAGGTTTGTGGGTCTATTTCTGGGTAAAAGCAAACACATTCTAGGGAATTTGATAGGAAATTATTGTATTATAATAATAAATATTGCAGTGAGAGGCCTCAAAAATTACTGATATAACTCTTGTGTACTGAGTACTATCACTACAGGTAGATCATGGAAATAATGAGACAGTTGTCAAAAGAGCAATACGCCATGTTTGGCACAATTCATGCCTACCCATTTCAAAAGGCAATTTGGTTCAGTAGTTCTGGAGCGGTCCTATAGTATCAACCATGTTAGTGTTGACCAAGGCAGGAAATATTTCCCTCGGAGATAAGTTTTGAGGAGGCACCCCTTCCTTGACAATATGTACCCACAGGGAGAGCCGTTCCAAAGCACAAAAGTAACACATAATCAACCCAAAGGTGAATCAGTTAATTATGGATACTGGATGTCAATAATCAGGTGCTTAGGATGTACCTATTACAGAGTCACCCCAGTTTCATAGAGGACATCAGCAATGTTTTCTTTGATTTACTTAGTGGCAGAAAGTCTGTAGACAGAGCAGTGAGATATGGTGAGTACATGAATTACTTAATTTTTCTGATTATGTCACAGTGCTTGGGTGTGATTTGCAATTGGCACAGGGCATGGCCACTGTAATATGCTGACAAACATCTCTGGACTAATTCACTGCAGGTCCAAATAATTGCAGGATATTTTCAGAGCTCCTATTCAAGCCTCTCATGGCAATCATGCCTCATGGACTGCCCAACATAGTACAACCCCCGGAAAAATGAAACTAGACAAATTCTGTTTTATTTCCCCATTACCCTTCACTCTACTATCAAATACAAAACAACCACCTTTGCATTTCTGTAAAACGTAACAATTCTATTCACATAAGGGTCAACTGGCTGTTTCAAACAATGACTAGGATGAGGGTGTTTTTTCATCAGAGAGTATTTTTATGTTTGTGCCTTTGAGGGAGTTGATGACACAGAGGAAGAGAGAGTAGCAGGGGGTTGCCAGAGAAGAAGAAAGTAATGAGGAGACAGTGATTGGGAGAAATGTAGGGTTTTGACAAAGAAGTTTCAGACAGGAAGGGAGAAGTAAAGAGATTGTGATACAGAAGAAAAGAGGATGATTGGAAAATAGTAATAAAAGCAACAAAAGTATATGAAGAGATTGTGAGAAAGAAAGAGAGTAACAAGATGAAAGGAGCTTAAAGTGAGAGCAGGAAATGGTGCAAGGGTTATTTTACAAGCGAGTATGTAAAAGAGGTAAAGAGGCAGAAAAGGGAAAGGTAAGGAGAGTGAAAACGTGAAGGACAGAAAGAGAGTGTATTGGGAAGATTGTACCAATAAAAGGGGAAATAACAGCAATACGACTAAGATAAGATGACTGAGTGACAGATGGTGACAGAGTGAAAGAGAGAGAGAGAGAGAGAAGAAGATGATAGAGTGACTGCAATTCCAATGTGAAACAGCAAGACAGTATAGGACTTTATAGGTCACAAAGAAGTTTAATCTATTGATAACATCCTCCCTGTTGACTGGTCAGATCACCGCATTATTCTGTTCTACATTAACCAAGCAAAACCACACCCAATCCATATGCAAAAAACCCTTCAATGGGCGAGAAACATAAGGCAGATTCCCCTAGTTGATATCGAAGAAGGAGTGGTGTCACTACTTCCCCTCACTTCAGATATCCTCTCAACAACCAAAAGTACAACCCACTACAACTGAACAATGACAGCTGTCCTAGACCAAATAGCATTTCTGAAACTAAAAATGGTTAGAAACACCCCCCAAGAAGCTGGTTTAACAAGGACCTCAACACTGAAGGAAGGCAACTTAGAGCTGCGGGAAGATTTTGGCAAACAAGTCCATCCACAGCCCACCTTCATCAGCTCAGAGTACCGCAGGAAATATAAAAAACACATCATGGCAGAAAAAGCTGCCTTCTTCTGCAACACACTGCCAAAAACTGCCCCAAAGAGCTTTCAACATCATCAAACAAAAAACCTCCAAGCCAGTCCCAAAAAATCCTCAGGTCTCCAAAGAACAGTGTGACAAATTTGCTAATTTCTTCAATGAGAAAATCACTAAAATTGTGCACTCCCTCAATGGCCACACCCAGACATCCAATGGAAACCCACCACCCAGAACGGAGGGAATCAACACCCCCACACACTGTTCAGTCATCCAAGCAATGGTCTCTTTACCGAACATCACCGGGTTCAACCAAATACAAGGGTCCCCCATGACTCCTAGGAGCTGAAAGGTGTTCAACCCACTCTCGGAGGCAAACATCCCTGAACTGATTGTTATGTCCAAGCCCTCTTCCCATCTCACAGACCCCTTTTAGCCTTTTAGCTACGCTAGACTGCTTCAAATTTGGTCAAGTTGCGCCACTGCTAAAAAAGGATGCAGACCCGAAAGACCACAGCAACTTCAGGCCTGTCTCCAACCTTCCATTTCTAGCCCAAATTCTTAGGAGAGGTGTTCTCTTACAACTCAACTCAAAACTCTTAAATAAATGAAACAGTGCAACACAGAGAGTGATAGAGGGGAAAGGGTAGTGCATGGGACACACTCAAACAGTGAGACAGGAAAGATGTGAAGGAGGGAAAAAGAATGGATGAGAAAGTGATAAAAAGTAAGCCTGACATTCTAAGATACAGTGAATAGGTGAGAAATAGGCAGATGCTGACAGAGACTAGAATTACACCTGGGCAGAGCAGTAAACTGCACAATTCTGTATTCCACATGTTAGAATGGGGGTTAATAAGTTGGTTTGATCCTACCAACCACATTATGTGTTATATCCCTATCTGACTTGTTTTCAAGTGGTAAATTTCTCCAGGTAATACATGGAGAAATTGGGGCAGGGAAAAACCCCGGGTCAATGCTCCCATTTCTGATTCACTGCAACACAGAGTTGAGTATGGTGAAAGAAACTGCCGGGTCTCTATATAGCATGCTTTGGACATGGGACACTCAGGACAGACTATGGTGCTTATTCCACACCTTGGAAAAACAAAACAGACTGGGTGGATCTTCTTTAACAGGGAATAAATTAGTTTAATTCTACTGTCCATGCATCCAAAGGTGTATTCAAAGTGATCACTTAAGTTCCTAATAGTCTGGAAATACAGATCATGTGCCAGTATGCATTCTCCCACAAGAGTTGGGGCAGATTATCTGCCACTTATTCAGACAGACATTTTGTCCTTCTCATATAGCGGCTCTGGGTTCCTACATGAGGGGTGCAAAGAAATCTCAGGGAAACACCATGGGAAAATGCTCCTAACAGGGTCCTCTTCCACTCCCACATTCAGGGCAGAAGTGCAAGGTATAGAATGAGGCAGCACAAAAATGGCCAAAGCATCCTGAATCAACACTAGGGAACTCTGGATCCACTCATTTAGGAAAAGGAGCAGGGGCCTAATTAGGGTGGCTGCAGTCAGGGCCTGTGCACCCCCTCCAAAGTAACCTCAGGAACATCCTTAAAGAGATGAAGGCCTGATATGTAGAGACCACCGGTGTGTTAAGAGTAGGAGAGTGCAAAATTCATGACATTTTCTTTTGTGTAATTATGGGACATTTTGGCAAAATTACATGTAACTATGCAAAAAGCAAATCCATTATTTTGAACTGTTTTAGCTCAAACTACATCATGTTTTGACACAAAGGTACATTTTGCGCTAAATAATTGGGGGGAAAAAGCACTGCGAACAACAACTGCACTAATTTTGTTGCTCCTGCCCATATACTGTAAGCTTTCATTGTGAAAGCCACATTCATTGTAACATTTATTACAAATGGCACCTAATTATGTGAAGGGGCTTAAAGGTATAATTTTGCCATTTTTTGTGTAACAAGCATAATGCAAAAGTCACAGAAATACTGGAATTACGCCAGCATAATTGAAGTTTTGCCCATGGCTCGTCATGAGACACAAGCACAGAGCTGCTTAGGCACACATTAAGGGGCGGGTTTACTAATATTTGTCACACCGCAATGTAGCAAGACAACTTGGTGCTTTGTGCCAAATGGAGAGGGCAGGAATGCGCCACATCAACTAAGATATGGTGCATTCCTAATCTCCCTCTGTGCTGGCACACTTGTGGCTGCCAAGCACCAATGTAGGCATCCTTGCACTATGTGCAAGGGTGCCTGTGTTACAACCAGGAAGGGACACCTTTCTGTACAAAAACAATCCTCTGAGGCTTTTTCCTCTATCTATGTGTGCTGCAGAATGCAGTACATGTAGAAAGAGGAAACAACAAGCAAAAATAAATATTTCTCTAGGTTATGCCTCCCTTGAACTGGCGTACCATTTCGACCCATTCCAACGTTTACTATAGTTAGTAAATCTGGGAATGTGCTAAATGCTCCACTCATGGAACACCTTCCTAGGGCAAGTTAATGCAAAGCAGTAACTACAGATTTACTTTGCCATGCAGAGCCAGGCAAGATCACGGCTGGCTCTATGCCGGTTCGACCGGTGCCACTGCACTTGGTGCCAATCTCAGTGGGCACCATTTGCGCTCTGACCAAAATGAGGCCCGATGTCCATGTTTCATACCCACAACATCGTGAAAATAGAAGATGGACAAAGGCGCTCACGTGCTTGAGGATGGATGGACTTAGCCGAGAGGTATGACACTTCTGAGGATGCCTTCTGCTGCCGCACATTCAGCCTGCGCTGCTGCTGGGCCCAGAGTCCACACTGTGCCATGGCTTGTGCTTTGCAATAACAGCTGGTCCAAGCAGCCAGGCACCCTTGAGCCTTTGACATCAATCAGCCGGGCATTCCGCTTCTCACCAGGCTTCCTCGGATCTCAAGGACTCCACAGAGATAGGTTTGCCCTCCTGACTTTATGGAAAAGGACAAGCCCTCAGAGACAGCTCCTCAGACACAGGAGATGTTGGACGGCCCTCACAGGAGCAGCCCTCAGATACTGGAGAGATAGCACTGACCTTCACCTGAACATCCATCAAAGGAAAAGGAGGCACAGTACAGTGACTCAAAATAGTGCTCCTGACACTCGTTAGGTGCAAGCTTTCCATGTCTTGCTGTAATAGTTTGCACTTATGAACAGTTTTCCATGCCTCTACAATGTATTGTGAAGAGTCTGTTCATCTATGTTTTCACTGTACAGCCTTCCCCCTTTACACTGCTGTCCTGATCCATATTGTCTTACGTTACAGTGGTGCAAAGTCTTCCTGTGTCTATTTACACTCCTCTCCAGCTGCCAGAGGCTTAACCAGTGTGTCATAGGGCCCAGTGCAAACACCTAAATGAGCCCTTCAGGCTACTAGGCCTCAGTGACCATGGTTTCTCGGTACAATATGACCTCACCTCTCTTCACACTGCTCTTCTGGTGTTTCTACACTACTATCCCATTATATGCAGTCTACTTTTTCTCCCTCTTTACACTGCTGTGGCTTATCTCCATTTAGACGGGTGCTTTGGTGTGTACAGTCTGCCCCTTACCACCGTTCTGCTCCTGCCCTGGTGTGCAGTTTGCCATCCGATGAATTCAAGTGGGCACGATACGAGATGCGACGTAACACATTGAGCTACTGACTTTGGAACTGGGGAACCAGGTTCAAGTTCCAGTGTTGGTTCAATATCCTGTGATTTTAGGCAAATAACGTAACCTTCCTGTGCCTCGAAAAAAACATGAATCTGACATTGTGTACCACTAATCTGGTGCTAACATGACACTCTATGATCCCCTTGGGCCAGGTTTTCGCAATATGAAAACTGCAAAACAAAGCAGGGTATAATGACAGATGGGTACCCTGGGACATGTCCGAGTGCCCAGACTTCCAACAACAAGGAGCTCTCTCCTACAATCCAGGCTTCTAGAACCCAACACTAGCCCAACCACCCAGACATCATCCAAGCATTGAGACTGTTTCCTAGCTATTAGGTACAATTTTGCTGCTAAGTAATCATAGTAACTGAACATGTCCTACCACCCAAGAAGGCACTCTTGGCATCTGTTCTCCTTTTCTTCTTGAAGGTCTGATACACAAGGGCCTAAGCTCCTAATGCTTTGTCTTTGGGCCTTCTATAGCATCAACTGGCCATTTTTTGCCTTTCCATGTCGGAGCCTCATTAATTTCAGCATAGCCTTGTACTTGTCACTGTGTGTGCCTCACAATGCCTTGTAGCAGTTTGCATCTATTGCCTCCCCTGCATTATGGGCACCTCTTTCTATTCCTTTACTCTGTGCCTCAAGTCCAAATGCCTTTCTTGTTTTAAGGAATGCAGTAAATACTACATTTCACATCTTATGTTCTCAGAACACCATACATCTGAGTCCACAAATAAGCATTACATCAGCAGTGTTTTCATGCATTAACTCAATGTAAAAAAAAAAAAAAAAAAAGGTTGTTGGGGCTGCCAACAAAGATTGTCGCCCTAGGTACCATCAAATCTAAAGCCAGCCCTGGGCAAGGTGGCTCTGCATATCATAGTAAATCTCACTTAAGGTTTATAGGTCTGCCCATGCGTCACCTTGCGTGAAACAAAGGAAACGCACCCCCATCTGCCCTTAAATGTGTGTGCAACTTAACAGCTTCCCATGATGCACTTTGCCTTCCGCCTGTTCTATGGCAGTCACGCGGCATCCATTCTGACCAGAGTGTGGGCTTTACTGTGGATTTAAATTAGTAAGCAGAGCACTGTTTACACATTCAGTGCAACGCTGAGAAAGAAACAGCCTGTCACCTCACAGTAATACTCCAGAGATACTCCTATTTGCACCTAATCCTATTTAATAATATTCACATTTTCTAACGCGCTGAATAAATAAGTGCCGTTTTTTGTGAGAATCAGCTTTTTATCCACATGATGTTCTGTTTTGTAGAAAGCTGTTAATTAACAGCTCTATTATTTTACAATAAATGCAGGGTGCTGAGAGGCCGTCGGAATACTAATAAGACATATTCACGGGTATGCCTCTCCGTGCTAAATGTCTGTTAGGAAAAACAACGAGGCTTAATAGGTTCAGTCAACATGCCTACGCATCGGTATTCATATACCATTCTATAACAATTAAACTCCTCCACAGGATCTGACTGGGCGGACGACATTTGTTTGTCAGACATACCCGCAGACAAGTATTCAGCAGCACTGGGCTAGGAAGCATTCACTTGAGCTATGCTACATGCCTATGTAGATCATTGCTTCTCTGTAGGGGTAAGGTAGTCATAGTAATGTAAGCGCTCTGTGGGGGTAACCTTTAGTCGTATTTTTGAAGCCACTTTGCGTGCTTTTGAGTGGCTCAAGAAATTTTGAGTAACGCAAAGCCGCACAAATCGCTGCGTTGTGTTACTATGGCCTCGGTAGGCGTGCCATGGGTGATGCATGGTTGTTCCCACACAACTTTCATGGTTATGGACCCATTCCCAGATTTACAAGACCTTGTATGCCTGGGAATGTGCCAAAAAGATACGCTTACCCAGGGGAGGCGTAACAAGGAGAAATATGTTTATTGCGCCTCGTTTTTTTGTCTCACACCTAGAAAGAGGGAAAAGCTTTTAAAATTGTTTTTGTGCAGCAAGGTGCACCTTCTTGCACATAAGCAATTCTGCCTACAATACAGGGACCCTTGCACCCTGAATTGGTGCTAGGCTGCCAATACAAGGGGCATAATAATGACAGTCACCTCCCCCAGCAACTTCTTTTCAGAACTAAGGCTTATAAAAAAATCGACTACATATATTTTATGACTACCATTAATTATCACCTGGCGCTAATTGGAACAAACATTATCTGAAAGTTTTTAATATCATGTTTGCCTTAACATGTCATTAAGCTGAACGCCCCCATCATCCGCCATTTCAAACATAGAAATAATGGTCTTGAGTTTATGCTGAACACAAAGACTTCCTTCATCAGCCAATATTCAGCCTCTGCCGCTCCAGCTTTCTCGTGATTGCCAGTACAGTAGTTTTCACACCCCCTAACCTTTTCAGATTCCGCCTGACATACTGGTATAGATAAACTATCTCTTGACCCACGTGGGAGGGTCTACAGAAATATTGTAATAATCAGAATCAGTTTCCTCCTTCAGGATTTATGTGATTCATATAGTGAACACAAGGGAAACAATGTCCCTATATTCCAACCCTGCACCATTTTGATTAAAGGAAGATCAAGCATGAAACCAGATACAATAAATGTCTACATGTGCAGATCAATGGCAGGCAAATTCCCTGTCTTTTCTAAAAGGTCACATCTGGATCACTCAGTGCTAGCAGGTTACCAAGTTTACATAATAAGATAGAACATAACCAGCAAGGTGTTCATGATTTTTATGAAATGCTGTTGGTCGGCAATGACACATGGTCAAATTATTTCAGAGGAAAAATGATAGAAACTGAGGAGGCATAACTTTCCAGAACTGGAAGGATCAATGAGTTGGAGGGAAAGAATGGCCTATTAAAAAATGGGACATTTGTTTTTAATGTCCAGTGAGATTCCTCTCAAAGCACCCTGGACTCCACCTCAGGATACCTATGAGCTGGGCAGACTGGGGAACCAAAAGCCACCCTGCCAAACATGCTCAAAGCAGCCCTGCTCTCTTTGACCCATCCATCCATTCATTCTCTCTCCCTCCTTATCTCTCGATTTTCTATCTCTCTGATCCCTTTCCTTCCACCTTCCCCATCATTCCCTCTCTTTCTCTCTCTCCTATGCTGGCTGCAAATAACCTCTGGGAGCTGGGGAAAGTGACAGAGGCACCAGGAGTGGCCCTGGGCTCTCAACACTTGCCTCTGAGGGCTCCAGCTCACCAGGGAAATACCCAGTGGAATAAAAGGCCTGTCCAGCCCGGACTATGAGCCTACCCACTGTAACAATATGATTAAAAGGTACAAAACACTGCTCTTCACTGTATGTGTTCTATTTATTTGTGTATCTAAATATCAATGTATCTTTCCAGAAACATGTATATATATTTTGACATGAGCTATAGAGCTACATATATACATATTATGTAGGCACGGTGACATATCCAAATTTCAAGAGCACTTACACCCAAATATACACCCAAATATATCCACATATATAAACAATCACTCACTCGCTCATTCATGGATATACAGAGAGGAAGGCTTAGCCACACCCACAAATATACCACTGGATAGGTACACATTGATTGACATTCTTGGATGAGTCTTTACGCGACACAACAACAAACCCTTTACTCAATGCACTTATACATCCCTCTGAAAAGTATTTATTCCTCTAATTCCCCTACAAACACACTCAGACTCAAAACAATTCACACTACACACTGAAAGTAGTTATCAGACACACACTGATTGAGGTATTTAGGAGTAGCTTGCGGTATTGTCTGCTTGTTCTGCAAAGATCTTAAGCATATCTGGGAATGTATTTGGTTCTGCCTTCCTGTACTTCTGACTACACAGGGACATCTAGTGATGACCTGTATGTAGTGCTATACAAGTGAGCTGATCGTTTTGAGGTAATAAGAACCTTAGCTAATCTGAACTTGTGAATATAGGAACATAAAGACACACAATCACAGAGACATCATTTGGCATATTTTATTTTCTACTTACATAAAAACAAACTTATCATACTCATCACTCACACAGATCATACAGTCATATTCACACAGAGACACACAATGCTTACTTGGACAATACAGGCAGTGAATGAGAAAGATTATAAAAAATGTGCACAATTGTGCTGGGATTTTAATAAGCACCCCACTACTTATGTGTACTCTGTGTTTTGCCCAATTTCTTTTTGCAGCTGTCACAGTTGGAGTGGTTTCACTGAAACAGTGAGGTGTCTTGTTAAAGTAGGTAGCTGTACTTTGTAATATATTTGCGGAAGTGCAGAGAGTAATATTTTAATTATTACCATTGTTGAGAGTGGGGAAGGGGCAGGGACACATGAGAAGCGAACCCTCAAATGGGTCATGTCATGATACCACTCTCCTCCCCCTAACTATAGTGATAGATGCATGGTAACCAATACAGACCTGTATATTCGTTCTATGTTATGCGTGTTTTTCATGTGTAGTGTTCATAACAAAATTAATGTATTAAGACCTAAGATTCAAGGGGTTATGCATTGAAATAAACAACACACTGAATGTGGCTGATTTTTGACAGAGTTTTTTTCCTCTGTAAAGAAGTCGTAGCTTGTATTTCTTAACACAGTGAAACGTGTTTTGTGATGCCAATTATGCTGTACTATGGTCATAATCTGAAAGTGGGTCTTTGCACTTTAGAAACAAATCTGCCAATGAGCATTCATTCATACATATGCAGTAAATAACATTATCTATATATCTATCTAGCTATCTATCTATCTTTGCATGTCTTTCTACTTATACACTCTGCATTGAAGATACATTTTTTGATCGACTTATAACCTTTGATCTCATGGACGAAGTTACACCAATCTGAACAAATGATTAGATAAGGTCATGGCATGCCTATTTTTATGTGGATCCCTTCAGGGGGAAAAAAGTTAAGGGAGCTGGTGAAAAAAAAAGAGTTTAACTATTTTAGCGGTTATAAAGATTGTTTGCCCTTGCCTTCAGCCCAAACCACTGAGCAATTACATTGACAAGGAAGGACAACCTTATTCAGAAAGCATGCTCTTGTTGATTTGGTGTAAATCTGTTCCATAGTCCTTGAGACTGAAATTCATTGGTTGACAGATGTCATTTTGTTGACAGATGTCATTTTGTTTTCAAAATTGGCATAGTTTAAAAAAATGTATGAGTTTCAGAGGATTTATGAAATTTGGAACTTGAGAGTTTCATAACATTTGTGATTGTCATTATTATTATTTTTTAAGAGAAATAGGTCATCAGGAAAGTAAATAGGTGCAGGGCCTGGTAGGAAGCACTGAATGTTGGCCTTTGGTCTAGCTACAACCCAGGCCTTGCATCCAAACCCTGGAATGATTTAGTGGTTGGGCACAGACCCTGGCAGCAGGCTAGGCAATGCATTCACCGGTATCTGTACACAGCCAAGGGGCATCTGCGTCATGGGCAGGATGCATAGGTGATAGCCCCTCCACAAACTGTTCCTTTAGTAAAAAAGTACAAACATGCACTGAAAAACATAGTTACAAAAATGTATGGTTCAGAAAGTTTAAACATTAAAACAATCACATGGAAAAAAGCTAAGAAATGTCACAGCCTACTTGAAATTATAGTTCAGCATCAGAATCAAAAAATCTAAAACTCTTCAGTTTTGGAGATTAACAAAAACCATAACTCAAACCCCACCATGAAACACGTGACCTCAGATGGCATTCTAAAGGACTCTGATGACATCCCAGGTGGCATTGCAGATAACCCCATTATTGACATTACCAATTACATCACTAAGGATATAGTGTAATTCCTTTGTTAGGATACGTGTTTATACTTAATGATGCTGTGTTGTGTTGTTAGGTTCAGCTCTTTGGTATAAATTTAGTGAACTACAGTTAAAGTGAAATAATGACCACATAGAAAAAATATTTACCTTCTAGAACAGCCATGCAGATAATAACTCACACAACTGATGCATCAATCATGACCTCACCCTGATTGTGACAGATGCTAGGAAATGTCGTAAATAATCTTAGAGATGATGTTGCTTATCACATTACCATTAACGGTATGAAAGAGATGACTATGAATGTTGCATTATTTATTGGTTTGAATTTGCTTCACTTTAATTATCTTGTGCTGCTTATTATTATTATTATAACTTATTATTTTGTGTTGCTACTTTATTAGTATAAATATTGTGAGGTCATAAGCATTGCATTTAGTGAGTGAGTTATGCTTTGTATGGCTTGTGCAAGGCCAGATCCTGCAGCCAACCCTCTGAAGGTGACAAACTGCTGATGTGCATGGCCTTTGGCCCCCGCTTGGTGGTGCGAGCAGCTAAAAATAGTTGGATGAAGTATATCTTCACAAAACCCACAAATTAGGATTAATAATAACTCCTTAAGTTTAAAAAGCCTCTACAAATGTACTTAAAAAACGAGAGTTAAAGTGAACGTATGATTAAATAACAAAACCTAAAACTAAAGATATCCGGAACTTATGAATAACGTCCACCACATTCACACAAGGCTTCAAAGTTAATGAACTCCAATTCAGGGTCCGAGAACCAAGTGGAAATGGTTCAAGGACACTGTCAGTTTCAGAGTTCCAACCAAGAGCCCGGATACTGGAAGAGTTTACAAAGACTTTCAAATTTAAAAGTAACAAAAAAGGGGAAAAAAGGACAGCCCAAACTCGCCTGTGTTGAGTTTGCATGTGTGCATGCATGTGTGTGTTTGTGAGTGTGTCATTGTGTCCAGGAAAACCTTCTCATTACTTCAATTACAGTTTTTGCACTGAATTTCATTTATACTTTTGAAGTTCACTGCAACATCACAGAGACCCCACTGACTTCGAGGTTGCACTTACCTACACTCAGTAGCGGTTGGTGGTGGGAGTAGCTGCTGAGCGGTGACGTGGGGAAGGGGAGGGGCAGGGTGGGGGTAGTAATCTATGGATTACGGAGGATTACATTTAAGTAACCATATAAATAAATACAACGAATTTCGTTTTTAGCTATTGCCTGCTACATCCTCAGGCAAGCCCTCATACAAAGATTTGCATGTGACAGCAATGCATGTACACAAATCATTGTGCACACTCACATGCAAATCACTTTTGTTAATGTCCCCACATAATAATTGCAATTGTTTTCCAAACTGTGAATGTGCATTTTAAAAAAAAATGTTCATGACTCAAGCTCAAAGTGTCATTGTTTTCAACTTCACAACGTTAATAAAAATGCAATTGCATATGTTGACTTTAATCTGCTTGCTAAAGTGTCTACACTTCTATAACAGTTTATTTGAATAAATTGGACACCGTCTTTTATGTAGTGTTGGTTCAAAAACAATCTGGTGTTCACAAGAGTTCGGTTGCGGAGGATCGCTATCATAAATTCTCTATGCTCCCACCCTGCACAACGTTCATTGTCCAGCCAAATTTATAGGAGAGGAACTGACGGGTTTCTGACAGTAGAGCTTCAGATGGCACCACTGGCTGAAATCCTCGAGCTAACAATTTATCTACCACTGGACCCAGTGGCGGCTGACATATGGCGTGCTGTGGGGCGGGATGGTGCGGGGCGGGGAGGGGCAGGTTGGGAGTGTGGTAAACTTGGACATACAACGGAATGGATTAAAGTAACTATTACGTTCCTCCGTTCCATCGTATGTCTGAGTTTACTACTCTCACCCTGCCCCTCCCCCGCCCCGCAGCACGCCCTATGCAAGCCGTCTCTGACTGGGCCACCACTTCACAGTGGCAGTTACTATGCTCTTTTATGGCAGGGCGAACATCAGTTTATCTCTCATGGGACCACTATAGTGGCGCTGCAGTCATGGAGAGGGAAATGTTCAAAAGGCCCTGATGCACAAGGAGTTATACTCATCAAATTTAACTTCAGTGACAATTTTATTTTTCTCTGCAGCATCAAACTCAATCTTTGGTGGTTAGTTGCTGCAAAGACAAAAAGAATGCAGAATGAATGAATACCACTTCAACATGGTGGCCAACTAAGTGCATCCACCACATATTCAACTCAGCATTCATTACAGAGATCCCTGCAGGACAGGTGGGGATTTCTAAATATGGTGGAGTCTTTTGCTGGGGGGGTGGGAAAGGCCAGAGCCTCGTCCTATATAGAGGGCTGGCTGCTAGGGTCAATTTGACATGTATGTTCTTAAAAACCTCAGCTAATTTTTGAATAACTAATCTGCTACCGAAGAAGGCATGCACAGCAATCCTAGACTGATGTATATGTATGCCTTAATATAAACAACAACAACCTCTAGATTCCATGACTAGGTAGAGGATGCATATACATTGATGTAAGTATTATCCTTTATATTTTTCCCAACTATTAAAAAAAGGAATATCCTTTAATACTGATTGGCAGTGGTGTTGCCGTGTATTATTTAATTTACTTAGTTTCTTTTCAAAGAAACAATGACATTAGGACATGGTTCCCACTATAGAGTATTTGAAGCAAGGCGAAAATTCCTCTTAAGAACAGCAAAGGAAGGGTGCCCTGATCACAAATTGTACACAATTCGCTGTCACCTCTTCACAACTATTATCCATATCTAAGGAGGAGGGGAAATCTTCAGAGCAAAGTGCGGTTTACTTTGACGGCAAAAAAAATAATATCAAAAAGCAAGAGAGAAAGAAAGAGAGAAAAAATGCTAAAAACATGAACTAATAAAAAAGGAGCTTGCAAGTCCCTTTTTGGCCTATTTTCTGCGTCTTGGCATTATGTTTTCCGTGCTGCACTCTGGCACTGAAACATCGCCATGGATCATATTCAGCTAACTGCCTTCATGAGTCTTGTGGACAGGACTCATCGCTACATTGCAGCATCACACACATCAACAGAGTTCAAATATCTTTTGTTAAAAGGCTCTCAGCAATAGCTTCTGAATCCAGGTCATTCATATATAGTTCTAGCATAAAGCAGCATCCTTTTAAATGTGGCTCTCACCGAAGCAATTGCTGCCATCTTTGTTTGCTAGAAAATGCCTTGCAGGTTGCTGATGATGTCACGATGCTAGGAGCACTGTATAACATTTGTGCGCCGCTATATCACCTACTTCTTAAACATTGTCATAGGGAATGGTCATAATCCATCCATCTATTCATTCATTCACCCACCCATCCATCCGTCCACCCATCCATCCATCCGTCCATCTGCTCATCTATCCACTCACCTGCCTAACTTTTTTATGGCTATCAGTGTATCAATGTACAGCTATATCTATGTATAATTTTAGGCCTTATTTGGCAGCCACATGTTTATAAAGCATTTCTTGTCATTTGTAACTTATACCAGAATCTATATCTTGAAATGTTTGGCGTTTATAGCATTCACTATTTCTTTTTGTGCCGCACAGCCCGAGTACGAGAGGCAAAATGTTGTAACCCACACTGTTACTATAGTCCAAACGTACAGTGGAACTGTTTACTGACTGGAGCAGCCACAAAGCAACTTGTCGGCTATGAATTAAAGCAATGAATTCACGAAAAAGAGGTCACCTGAGGAGGATGAAAGAGAAAGACAAAACGGAAACAGGCATGCAGAAGACCACAAATGACTAGACAAGTAGCAGCACATAAGAATGCCAAAGTGAAATGAAATGAAATACCAGCAATTGTAAAGGACACAGCTACCTCCGGAAAGGTGTCCCGGTGCTGGGGGCCACCAGGAAGATTAAGCAAGCTATTTCCCAGAGTCACATGGTGCTGGGCTAACCTGCCGCCAGTGATCGAACTGCAAACCTCATGGTACGGAGTCAGGCACGCTGGCCGCTGCACCACACCTCTTCCACAAGTGAATGTGAGACCAGCAATGAGTAACATTATAGGTATAGATAAACACTGAGGGACAGGCTTATCATAGTGTTTCATCGCCCTTGCACTGTGCAAGAGGGCGCAAGGGTGACACAACACTAAAGTCAGATTTTTCAAGCCACGCAAGGCCAAGTTGTGTGGCCCTGCATGGCTTGCTAAATCTGGAGTAACGCAAGGCAGCTCAAATCTCCATTAGTGGTAGACCTGGGAATTAGACAAAATGCAACGAGGAGAAATATCTTTATTTCTCCTCGTTTTTGCCTCTTTATATGTGTGCTGCACACGTAGAAAGAGAAAAATTACTCTGATGCAATGCAGGCTCCCCTGCACCATGGCGCAAGGGTGCCTGCAATGGCGATAGGCAACCAAAAGTGCTCCAGTGCAAGGAAAGGGCAGGAGTGCACCGTATAATGTTAAATATGGCACATTCCTGCCATTTTCCTTTTAAGTAGCACATCAAGGTGGCTTGCTGCGCTGCGTGAAAGTACGAATAATTTTGGCCCAAATCTGTAAGCTAGACTGGCTTTTATTGCTTTATAACATTTATATATTTGTTCATTTATCTGTTTGTTTGTTTGTTTGTTTATTTAAATTAGTAGGTATTTGCCAAGGTATATGTCCATGTTTTATGGTTTTGTTCAAAATTGCGGTTCTTTTATCTGTGTCACGGGATCTAACTGTATTCAAAATACAGCACAACTCATATCCCATGAGGAACTTGGGTACATAAATATCAAACTCACATGATTATTCCCAAAGAAAATCCTTTTAATATAACTAAAACGATATCAGGACTCTGGTATACAATGAGAAAACATAAAAACAACAGGTAGTGAGAAAGCATTCAATTGTCTGACCCCAATTTTGCTATTACTTATTGAATAATATATTTAAGAAGTGATTTAGAAAGTACAGCCAGAGCCTCCTCCATATATACCTTCTAAACATTTATGAAAGAACACATGTACTGCAAAAAAGAAATACATTGAAATGCCTTCACCTGGTCAGAGTCCTGAAATCAATGGGGCTGATTCACAAAAGTATTTATAAGTATGGAAATTAGTACTACTTAGTAACTCTTTTACATACTGGCACATGCATTTGTGAATCATCCTTGAAACATCTAACTCCCTATTCATAAAGATGCAAAAAGGGCAGAGTCCTTTCTATTTATACTACTTGTATATGAATTTTTGCTGAATATTCAAATTGTATTCCCATTTAAGATGTTTGGGGCAATTCACAAAGGCATTTAAAAGTATGTAAAAAGGTTCTACAGGAGTACTAATTTACATACTCCAGAATGCTATGTGAATCTACCCAAATTAATTTATTTTACAATTGATTACCTTTTATAATCACCTTGTGTGTAATTTAGTATGTACTTAATCCATATTGATTGTACTACTGAATAGCAACACCAGCAATATTGTGGTACAAGGAATATCGAGGACAGACCATCGAGGGGCAAAATATCAAAAGGTAAGTGCATATAGTGAAGTATAGGTTTACTATTCCTAACTCCACATCGAAATACATTGCAAATGCGATGCAGTGCGCGCAACGAAATTCGTTTAATTTATTTATATGTTTACTTACCTGTTAAACTCCGTAATCCATACATTACTACATCCCACCCTGCCCCTCCCACTCCCCACGTCACCGCCCAGCTGGTACTCCCACTACCGGCCGCGGCTGGCCCTTTGCAACATTATTGCTCTTTGGCTTACTCAAATGAAGTCTCCAGTAAGCAAAATAACCACAATGATATATTTTCTAAAGAATTATTATGGCTAGTGAAAATAGGTAAATATCACTAATTTATATGTGAGCGATCAATAAACAACAGCCTCGAATCTTTCAACATGCATCATTCATGCCCGTAATTTAAAATCAACCTGCTGTCTAATCTATGAAATATTGTTAAATTGTGGAATTGGTGTTTTATTTATAAATGCAGTAAAAGTGTCAGTTGTAATTTACTTACTCCTAGCATATTCCCTTGTTATTTTTTAACACATTGTGGTTAAATAAATATTTGTGTTGTGGCACCATCCTAACACATGTAGACAAGCATGTCTGTAGATCTGTAGGCAAATGCACTAGAATTAGCCGGCATTTGTGGCATTCCCCAAATCAAAGATGCTTTAAACAATGGGGACATGCAGGCTGACTGCTATTTGTATCCAAGACATCAAAGAAGCTTTAAAGAACAGGGGCATGTAGGGTGATCACAAGTTGCCATATGCTATGCAATGTATGTACATTGCTAATATTCAGTAGCGTAACTAAAGATGCTTGATTGGTAAGGTTAAATTACATAAATACTTCTAAAAACAAAGGACTATGCATGGAGTCATTTTAATATATTTGTTGTGTGAGGGAGATATAATATTTTTCTTCATTCCCTAAAAGGCAAAATTAGGAATATTGCCGAGCAAAGAAACATTAATTTCCTTAAAAGGAAATTGTGCCCTCGGAAGAAGTAACTATTTAATTGCTAAAGTTTGTTCCAAATTAGAAAAGAGGAAGAACAGGAAATATGTTAAACCTCTTTTGTTTAAAAGATGTAGGGTCTATTATTGATACTGCCTAATCACTTCTAGCAGTGCATTCATGCTGTACGGAATGGAAAGCTGTGAGGGAGTAGAAAGCTTTTCAGCAACTCAAACCCCACTATGACCTCTCCTGGTTCTTCATCCTAGTTGAATGGAAGTGCACTGTTGCAATGGTGTAATACACTATCAGGCTATAGCCAATTAAGGCTATAGCATCTCTGACCCAATTAGTGGTACACCGGAGGATTGTGCGTATTTGGGATCCAGCAAATGCAACTTTAAAATTATGGAGTGAAACATCTAATAAAAATTTTGTAAGATGGCACAGGCCCTGATTGTGATGAGACCACCAACTCACTCTCTGATACATACTCCTGTTAGCATCCACAATAGGAATACAAGTCCAGCCCCAGTTGGTATTATAAGCTATATAAAGTACAAGTTAATATAATGATTTGTTATTATTATTAATTAGCATTATAAATGCAGACCTTCATTTTTACAAATTTGCTTGGCGGCAATTAGTAATAATTTATTTTCCTAAGGTGCTCATGAAAGATTTGAGGGACACATTAATTCATCTAAATGTATATTTCCATGTTATCTATTATTTCTGTACGTTTTCACATGTAGTATTTGAATTTTTGTAAACCACAGATATGCATATATTAACATAAACATTCTTTTATGTTTAAGCAAGTGATCCTAATTCTTTGTGAGCTGGGCTCATAATGTATAAAGCTTAGAGAAGAATGGCCATATCTTCTTCATCACGTGCATCTATGGAGGTCCAAAGAAAAAGGATCAGACAGGTAAAATAAGATTGATTAACAAAATGTATCTGCCCAAAATCAGCAAATTAGTCATTGCCCTGAAATTGTTGAACCATTGAAAGGTTAATCCATATCAGAGATGATGCTTTTAGAGACTTATGTCAAATTTTGCAAGCAACACACCTGACTATTGTGTGACAAAAGAAGTACTTTTGAAACCCCATGTTAGAAATGCATTCCTATAGAATACTACCCAGGCCATCTAAAGTGGTTAACACATGTGTGCAACTATAATAATGGAATCTCCTGGTCCCTACATGGAGCACCATGGGTCACTCACACCCTAATCCTAAAATGCATACCGGACACAGAAGTTCCTATTTAAACTCTACCATTCCCCATGAACAATATTGATCCCAACCACCATAGATGTTGTAGGCACCTGCAATGACCATTTATATTTGGACTGAAAAGTGAAGAAGTTATAGTTTTGGTTTTCTCTATTGTCATTTGTCTTTCAGAAGCAGTACATAACCAGGCCAGATGTTTTCAATAATTAAGTGCCCATGCCGACCTTTTGAGTACATGGATGAACACAGTGTGACCTGCAATGACTTGAGCTAGGGTTGGGGCAATCCCTTTTAGATGATTATTTTTGTTTTTGCATGAACAATACGTCCAGCATAAAATGGACATGTCTAGTAAAATCAGGCCAAATATGGCCGTGGGTTGTACATGGATGTACCTTTCAAGTTACACGTTGGACGAGGTGATCTTCCAAAGTGAATACTTTGGCCTTCATATCATCTGCAATATTCAGTGTGGATCTAGAAAACGGAATGCCAAACCATGATCATCATTGTTGAATGTTATTACATTGAAACCTATATGGTCCAGGTAGGAAGGCATGATTGGAACAATACAAGTTTCTCTATCTCAGTTTCTCAATACTTTCATATACATATTGAAAATTGTGTGAATGGATTGTTTCATTTCATGATGATGCACTGATCCGCATGTTAATGGTGACAATCTTTTGCTGTCAGTTGTGACCTTGCGACTATGGAAGATACATTTAATTACCTTGGCCCTCATAAGGCTCCAAGCATCCTTGTGGAATTGCTTCGAAAGCCAAAGGGAGTTAAGAAACACACACAATTTGCATTGCCTTTTACCTATCATTCCAGGGGATTATCATTATTGACAAATGTAAATGACTAGCCCAACCTTACATTTTTCATTCACATTTTCTATGAAAGGTGCCCTGCTTCTGCAAATGATTCGATTAAAAACAGGGTCTAACTATAGGCAAGGCTATGTGGGAGGAAAGTGACACTATTACCATTGTGTCTATCAAATGGCTTAAACAATCAATTGCTAGGTTTCTCATAAAGGTTTCTGTTAAAATTCGAGTTTGCTGACAAAAAATAATATTTTCAGGTATGTAAATAGCTGTAGAGTCTCAAAGAAGCCAGTTTTCCGTTCTAATATGGTTTGAGCATCAGCATTTAAGCTGTGTCAATTAAAAATAGGCAACAAGGAAGGACAAAATAAGAACACTGTATTCTTTCACAAAAGAGGGCAGAATTATACAGCATTTGCCTGTACATAGACCGTTCAATAACTGTAATTTACAAATAGGCAGACACTGATGTCCACATTTACATTTACTCTTAAGGCAATATACAGAATGAGAGATATGTAATTTTCTAAACAAGAAAAAGTCCAGTAATAACAACCACCTTTCAATGTGTTGTTTTGAAGAAAATACTAAAAACTTTTAAACAAAAGTCTGCAGTTCTAATTCTAAATATCAAAAACACAGAGGTGGAAGTTAATGCTAGGCATTCCTTTAGTTGTTCAAATTACAATACACTTAGGTGTCCGGAATAATATTGGGTTATGTGAAGTTACAAAATTGTTTTCCTTTAAACTTTGATGGAAAATTTTACAAATTTCTTGAAGCTGCTATACTTGTACCTTGTTAACCTCTTTACTGAGAAATCAGATTACTACATTTCTTTTTAATTATTAATTGCATCACTTCAAAATTGTACTTTGTTCCACTAAAATGAATGAATTATGGGTGGTGTTACTGTGAATCTCAATACTTCATTTGTATTTTATTTTTAAGAGATTGACTAATGATAAATGTAGCATTCACTAACACAACGTAAATTAAATACATTATGAATTGTGGCAATATACTAATGGTATTATGGGGGCTAATCTTTTATCCCAAACCTTTAACCTAATACCTAAACTCTTACCCCATAACACTGTATATTTAACCACTTACCTTTATAACTTAATAACTATACCTTACCCATATATCTATAACCCTAAAGCCTTAACCTCTATACCACATACCCTATTCTCAAAGCCCTTAACTCTTAACCCAACACCCTTGATTCTATACCCAATCCTGTTAACCTTTACTTTTAACCCATACCCTTAACCCATCAGCACTTGTCAATAACCCCTTGTCAACAATACCTGTATCTTACACTCCAAATCCCGAACCTGAATATCTAGGTTCATACCCTTAGCCTCTTTACCATATATCTTTAACTCCTTGTGGTACACCCCTTACCTCTTTACCCTAACGCAAAACCATAATGTTTCGGCCCGTATCCTAAACGTTAACAAGGTAGCAAAAGCCCTTATCTGCCACACCTACACCATAGTGCCTTAACCTTTAACCCTATACTCTGATGTCATCACCTTACATCCCAATACTTAACTCTTATTTCTATACCCATAACCTTAACTGTTAATTCAGATCCCTACATCTTTTATCTTAAACACTAAATCCCATACCCTCAGCCCTTAACCTCATATCTTGAAACTCTGTAGCCTTAACCCCCTAAAACCTATACATAATACACTTTGTCCTTACCTCATTCCCTCCTTTCACACTGTCCTCATATCATTATCATTTGGAAACAAACACTTTGGGAAGTGTTAATTTTTAAAAGCAGTTATTTTTCAAACGAATAATTGGGAAGTGTGATTGTTATAAGTGTTATTTTTGACGTTAGGAGGAAACATCACTAAGTTTTATGCAATTATAATTTCACCTGAATATTGTGACTTTTCCAAGATTTATATCACAAAAGGTAAATATTGTCAGAAACATTCTGTAGATAGGCGCAGTTGTGAAACGAACAGCACTGCGAAATGTAAACTTGCAGACTTGCAGATAAATGTTCTGCTTTTGTTTTCCATCTTAACTGGGTTTGATTAGAATGAAAATGATCTCAAATGGCAGTAAAATGTAGGTTGCAATGCACAGAAAAATGCTTTGCTTGGACAAAGACAACCTTACACTGGAAATTGTTCTAAAATTTGTAGGGAAAAATTAAGAATTTTGCGAAGTTTTGATGGTGTAAAATACTTTACACGCCCATAAATTATTTCTGTTCAGAGATAAACCTGTAACTAGTACAAATTATGTGTACAACTATACCATAAATTCAAACAGGCTTACAAGCGAGACACCTGACTCTGAGATGTTGGAAAATGTGTGAAAAATGTAACTCTCAGAGTCTTTATTCAAGTGTGTTACAGACAGACGTACCAGAAAAGCCACAGTGAACCCTAATATTTGACAGAAAAGCATGTGTCTTATTAATCATAAGAAGAGTATTTAGCAACCCAAAGCAATTTTTCAATTCAGCATTTACTTGATGTGAGTAATTCTACATATGTGTTTTTATTGTTCTTGAAATCAACAAGCGACAGTGGGCAGCAACAGTAATAACCACTGCTCAATTTAAAAATAAAGCAAACATTTAGGACTAGGATTACAGGCTATATAACGTCATTATCACATGTAAATTCTATGCTAATCTTTTTTAATATTACCCCGATGTCAAATCACTAATGAAATAACCCAGGAAACTCTTTTAACCAGGTATTCATTCTCTTTTAACTCCTTTTCTAGCTCACTTGCCTTTTTTACTATGAGTGTCTTCTGAGGAAATGCAGAGCAGCCTCATGTCAGGGTTGTTTAGTTTTGTTCGTGCCTTGCCATGTAACCTTCTATTATATTGTTTTCTTTGACCTTCTATACCAATGTTGTACCTAATCTGGAATCACTGCTGGCAGTGCTTAATGTGTTGAAAAATAAGTGCCAGGGCTCTCGTCAGGCGACCACTGCAGTTTGCACTGCCCACTGCCCCTGCCAGCGCTGACAATGTCAGTACCAACATAACTCCTAACTATCACACTGAGACCACTGCAGGCCCCCAAAGCTATAAGGATGGCTCGGGTGGCGGGTATTAGTTAATTTCAATGTATATTGAATCAATAAACAATTATGATTGTGCTCATCCCTGTATTAGACAAACAGTGCCACCATGTGACAGACAGTCATACGTGCTAGTGTTGACAATTAAACGCAGCTGTGGAGCACCAGATACCCCCAGCTCAAATTAAGCACTGACTGCTGGTGTCTAATGGAGATCCTGGAAGGGCAGACTGTGCCAGAATATCAGGCTATTAACTTAAAGTAAATACACAGTCAATGAACCCACACGGATCCATTTACATAGTTAGTTGTTATCCCTAAAATATGACATGGATGGAGCAACACCCCCACCCCCTAATTTTCAGTGTTGTCTTTTGGAGTCTCTTCTAGTTGAATCATGTCTTATGTTTGGCTTGATTTCATTTTTTTTAAATTAAATTATTTTGTGTGATAATGACATAATGATGTTGGATTATAGGTTCTTTGATTGTACTCCTAGTCTGAATTTTTGAGCTAACAGGAACCACTGAGAGACCCATTTACCTTAGTTTTATTGAAAAGCCTTTTAACATAAACCGCTTGATGAGAAATTAACATTTTCAATTTCCTCTGTTCAAATAAGAGAACATACAAAAATGAATAATTTAAGCTGGTTACTGAGACTAATAAGGTACCATAAATTATAATCATTTGAAACAGTGACTGAAAAATGTAATATCTTGCCCATGTATCAATCAGTATGATGTGTCAACTGTAAATAGGGTTTATTGTGTTTTATTCCTATGATTCGCAGTTCAGAAAATTAATTTCCCATGCAGTGGGAAATCTACAGAAGCTATATATTAACATTACCCTCACTTTATCTCTCAGTCCTTGAAATATGCCATTTTAGTGCTTTTCAAGCCAAGCTTTTATTACGATATATCTATGCAAAACTCAATTTCCATCTGTGAATTTCTCATGTTTGATCTTGTTCATTTTACCATGAGTTACTTAAAAGATGCAGAAAACAGATCTAAAACTGTGCACTAATAATAATCATTGTAATAGCAGAGCAGAAGTGTCTTGGAGATAAATTACACCATTATTGAATTTTGAGACATGGGTGATGTTGTCTCTTGTTAGAATTCATCTGTAAAATGTAATGCAGTATACCTAGCATTATTAACAGTAAGTTATTACTATTTACACAATCTACAGGAGGTGAAATTAATTGTGTGTGCTTGTACATGTATAATCAGGTACAGTAATCATCAAAAAATGTCTAAACGCATGTCAGGTGTCTTAAGATTTCATTTTTGTCACATATGGAAAGAATATGCCATGTTAAAATGACAAAAAGTGGACACTTTTGTATGTACATCATAGGTTGTGTATCTGTACCATAAAAGGTTTTCCTTATTTACTCTATTGTAAGTAATGGATAGTGACGCTACATCTGTAAGAAATTGACATTGCAACTATCTCTCAGCACAATCTGTGTCCAGCTGAGGGTTTTCCTCTTATATCCAAGCTTAGATATAACTGTGAGGCTAACCACTCCTATACTCTACTTTTAAAACACCATTGTTATTCCTCCACTAGTGTACAGCATATTGCCAATTAACCCCCATAGCTAGCTTAACTTTTCTACTATCACCAAACCTCAATTTGGAAATTGATGCTTCATATTTCTTTCTACATTTTCACTATTACATTATATTTAAGTAATCATTTTTCTCATGTGATCTTTTTACTTCCTTCTGAAGAGAGGCTTTGGGATTCTTGCCCCATCTGAAATTCTTTTATGGTAATCTTCAAACATCCAGCGGTCCATGTATGCACGATCTTCACTCTCTCTCTTTCTCCCTACTCAGAGGACACGTGTCTCTCCCTTCTTGCAAAATAATGTTTTTACCTTTCGTATTGCCTGAATTGTTGTGGAGCATGTTTCACAAATATTGACCAAAAAATTGAGATGACACTGAAATGTTTGTGGAGTGTGCAGAGTGGAGACCTTCCTATGTAAAATGTTGCTTCTCTGCCTCTTGTTGTAACATTAAAGGTACAGAAGTAGTGATTCTTTATGAAGAATAGTATTGTCAAGTGAAAAGTATAGCTGCTCGCAGTTGATGTCCATCCTCAGGAGGGATGGAGGAAGCTCTGGCAACATATTTATTTTTTCAAAGGCTCAACTATTAACCTATTATTTAGAATTGTAATTTCCTCTAAGGCTTGATAAGGCTGAATATCCTGGATTTTACCTGGATCTCTTAAATAGATCAAGGTTTATAATCAAGGACCTTTGTACCTGTGGTTTAATTGTTAATCAACCTTGTGTTCATTAAAAAATGTTCCCTTGCATAATGCTAAGTATTGTAGCATCGTTTAATGTTCCTGTCCGTAATGCTCATAATAACATGAGGACCTAGCAGAAATGGTTAAATTCTTCACAGTGGATCATGCCACTAGCATCATTAAATGTTGTGTTACTTGCTTCTGGAGCACCCTACATGCAGATGCTTGATCCACTTGAGAGACCCCCTAGGACTTGGAAACAGTAATGAAGCGAAGTGTTTGGCATGCCTTCGACACAGTTTGAACTTCTGTGTGCTATAGCACATGCATAATGCACACGAATAAGCTGTTGCATGTTTCAATACATTTTTCAATGTTAGTAGAAAACAGCATGCTGCTAAGCGGTCAGCACGAATCTGGATACACTCAAAAACACCGAAAAATATTCAAATCTTGATTCACAGATTACATTCTACCATTATTCATTTTTAAATCTGTCCATTAAGACACCCTATTACCCCTCCTTATTATCATCAACACAACCCTCAGTGAAAAACACCTTCCCAGACCCTCTCAATACCAAACAAATTCTTCTCCTCCTGAAAATCCCTACCCTCAGCCCAGATGACCTAGCCAACTACCTCCCCGTCGTCCCCGACCTTTCATCTGTAAAATCAATCAGAAAGCATTTTTCCTTCAATTACAAGATCAAATCAGCATGAATAATTTCCTAAAGGACTGCAAATCTGGCTTCAGACCATACTGCAGCACAGTTTCAGATAGTTGACTATGCTCTCCTAATTCTGACATGAGTAGCCGCTGCCTCTAGAGTCTAAGTGCACTCTGTGTAACTCAATTCTGTTTGTCATAATTTTCAGCTGCTACATGGAACACCTATTTTCAGAATGTAGCATCAAGATCCATCAGCAGATTATTTACACTCATATCAGAAATGTACTCTGACATCCATCAACTCAATACCTGCCTCTGTATCAATCAGAACTCGATGTTTGTTGTCTAAAAAAACCTCTATTCTGCCCAAAATAGAATTCCTCCTGTTCATCAAGAGTAAAAAACAATCACAAATTCAAGACTGCCTATCGAAATTAATTTGAACAACTCCACCTGCCAGCTACAACTGAATGCAAAACACTTAGGGGCAGATTTATGTTAACTGGCGCATCCCCAGGGATGCGCCAGTTAATGTGCGCCACAGTGCGCCACAGCTCCGCCACCCATGGTGCGCCGCATTTACAATGCGGCGCACCATGGGGCAAAAACGGCACAGATGCGTGACGCATCTGTGCCGTAAAGGCGGCGCATTGCTGGAGTTGCGTCGCAAGCGCGACGCAGCTCCAGCAAGGCTCGGGGGTGCCCTATCTGACCAATGCTGCATCAAGACCTACGCCTGCTTCAAGCAGGCGCAGGCTTTTGACGCAGCATTGGCCTGAAAGTGACTGAGTGAAATCTTATAGATTTCACTCAGCCACTTTTGCGAGGCGCACCTGCCCTGGAACGCCCACCCTGCGCCGGAACGCCCACAAGCGGCGCAGGGCTTTACAACGTGACGCATCTGCCTAGATGCGTCACGTTGTAAATCGTTCGTAGGGATGCGCCACGTTTACGCCGCCTTGCGTGACACAACAGCGGCGTAAACGTGGCGCAAGGGCCTCATAAATCTGCCCCTTAGTTTTATACATAACTCCAACCTCTACTTTAAAGAACACAATGCTAAGAAAACAAAGGCGGTATGGTACTAACCCTCTATTCTGAAGAAGGTGAATCCCTCCCTTTGGAAATCCTCTTAAGAGCAAAAATCCAAAACGTAGTTCTCTCACATCTAGATGGAGGTAATACCCTGCTTTGTTGTCTTCCTGACACCACACTAGCGCTTCTGAAGGGCTGAAAGGCATCCCACATGCAGCACAACATCTCATCAAAGGCCTAAAGAAGTTTGAGCACATCATTTCAACCTTGATTGAACCTCACTTGTTCGTCCTCCAAGATAAACTACACCATATACATGGCAACCAAACCTAACTGGCTGCCATACATGGCAGAGAATGTACTACCACAATTGGATAGTGCCACACCAGAAGTCAGGACATCACCACGCCGTAAAACAAAACACTACAAAAAAGAGAAAACCAGAAGAAAAGCCTTCGCCTTCATTAACCATCCTTATTTGCATTTCAGGTGAATTTCCTCTTATCACCGAATCCTACTGGAGTTGCCTTTGTCTAACTATCAATTCATGCATGAAATGCGCAGATAGTAAAATGTTGCATAGTTTCATTGCACCTACAATCACCCAATAAAGCCAGAATGACTTCAGGCTCCATGTTTATCACGCATGCGCGCGTCCGTAGACATACATACGTGTGCTCGGAATTAAAGAGAGGTAGCTGCATAGAGCCCCCCCCCCCCCCCCCCCCCACGCCCCCCCACGCCCCCCCCCCCCGAACTTACCGACAAAGGTTTTAGTGCATTTTAAGTGACTTATAATTATCCTGCTACTCGTGAATTAGAACACAACTGAGAGGGAGTGGATGACAAAATCTTTTCCTGGTGGTTTCACGTCGAGCTTTAGAATGACAGAAAGCGGCGCGCGGTACTGTACTGGCTTCCGAGTGAGACCTTTGTGGCAGCAAACCAGGAAATAATGATTTATTGCAGAGTTGCATGCTCTTAAGTTCTAAGCGCCCACAGCAGGCGCTGACGTTCTGAGGTGAGGCGCAAGGCCACGTTCCTGCAAATGCACAGACGGCTCCAATTACTACCAGACGGAAGTTGGAGAAACACATTGCAATGTTTGTGAAGAGAAGGGGCAGGCGCCTGGCTGCACCTTCTCGTTGAACCGAGCGAGCCCTGTCCACGACAAGCAGTGTGAGGTGACGAAAGAGATGATGCACAGTGAAAAGGTGAGAGGGAGAAGAAAGGCGCCACAGACACGTTCAACAAATTGCTTTGTGAGTGCGGAATTACAACATGTCACATGTCGACCCCACTATGAAGTTCGCTTTTAAACGAATTCAGCTGTAGACAATGCAGGGGTTTAAATGGCAAATATGTTTTTGTCATAGTTCCCCCTAGTCCCTATTTGCTGCATGCTTCTTTTCTGAAAGGAATTTATAATTTGTCAACCTGTCACTCTATATTGCGACGTCCAAATACATCCTCTCCACTTCCTGTCTTTTATGAAGTAAGACAGAATATGTGACTGTACACTATTTCCCCACTAGCTGATAAAATATGTATGTGCGTTACACTCTGTATCACTCTCTATAAACGCGCACACACTGTGTTCTCCACAGCACAATTTCTCTCTTCATTTTCCTCATTCTATACCATCCTTCTGTCCCTAACTTTACCTAATTTTTATTTCTGCCTTCATTCTCTTCCTCGTTACTATTCCCCTCCGTCTTTGTTTCTCTTCTCTCTTTCTCCCTCTCTCTCTTTTTGTCCCACTCCATTGTGCTTCCCTCTTACCCTCATCCTCGTTCTTCTTCACTTTCGCTCTCTCACTGCTGCACTCCCATTACCCCGCCCTCTTTTTTTACCCTTATTCTTCTTTCACAACCCTTTGTCATCTCCTTTTCCTCTCACTCAACATGTCAACACCTAATTCACACGTATTTACTTATGTCTCTTTTACATTATCTTGTGCTTTTATTTGCATTTTTAACTTTTGTGGAATGGCAGAAAAGATAAAACCTCGCCTCTAATCTCACGAGTCTCATTTTTTTAAGCTATGAAAGTATGCGCCACACTATATTTCATACTAGTCTCTTGTACAGTATGTCAACCTGTCTGTTTCAGTTACAATTTGCTACATAAAATGGAAAACACAGCTCCTTGATGGTGATCTGTTAACCGGAAAGTCAGACACTGGGTTATAAAATGAGTTATTTTACTGCAGAGATTCTGTTTTCTTTCCCCCATACATATTTCACCAAGTTTTGCCTTTCAAAACCTACGGGGCAAAATAAAAATCTAGGCTGTGCGATAATTCTGCACACTTGTAATAATACTAGAATAACAGTGTTTATGCCCAACCCCGAAATTACAGAAAACGTTTTTAATGAGACAGACTACTTCATCATTTACAGCATCTTATGTGCTATAATTTGCTGCCCAAGAGCAGTTTGTAATGGAGAAAGGCCCAAGTGTGGAGCCATGACCAAGGGCCTCAGATCAACACAACTTGGGGTAGGTCGAATCCCAAATTGTGACATGCACAGTAATGTGGGATGTTGTTATTTAATGAGTACTGCTTCAAGGACAGAGTCATCATTTCATAACAGGAATGGAGAGGACTCATTATATCCCATGTCAGATGTGAGTAGCTCATCCAGTCCCGCTTTTTAGGTTTCTACTGCACAGCGCTTGCGCTGTGCTTGTGACATCTTATTGTACTTAATGTAGATCTTAACAGGGCCTTACATCCCGCCCTCACTTTTCATTGGTTGGTGTACTTGACACTCACTTTTCCTCTGTTTCTATTGGCTCTAGCATACTATTTCAAGTTGTTCCTCTGTGTTTTTCTCTTATTAGCTTCCCATGGCCCAAGTACTGTTTTCGTCCGCGTTGTGGGACTTTTTTTTAAGCTTTTGGCTGCACAGTGTTTAATTTTTTGAGGCTCATCCCAATTTCAAGTGAACCAGCACGTTTGTTTTTTCAGTTCGCCTCTTCGCTTGAGGAAAGGCATTGAGTGACTGTGGGCATTTTTACCAGGTAAGCTTTGTTTCACTTCCCTTTGTTGTTGCTCACAAGGCTTGAAACGCATCGTTCTCCAGTCCTCGCTTCATCACTGAACCCCGCCATAGGTTTTGCATGCGGCAGTGTTGCCAGAGAGACATGGCTTGAGGAACGGAATTTAGTGACTAGGCGTTTTTACCAGGTAAGCGTTGTTTCACTTTCTTATCTTGCTCAATACCATCTGACTGCCTTATCCCATGCAGTCTTCCTCTCAGAGCATCGTAACCGCATCACAATGCATCACAACACGCAGGCATTTGCAAGAATGTATATTTCATTGATTATTTCTCATTTTTACATTGCTTCAACAACTCAACTATTGTGGCGTCTGTGTTGATCTTCACTTCAATGATGACGGGGCGGACACTTACCCACACGTATTCCAGCGGGGATAGTCACCAGCGGCACTTAGTCTGCACTTAGGTTAGTCGTGGCTTACCATGGTGTCCAAGAGTGTTCTAGGCCTAATTGTAATGGTGGCTCAGTGGCATAATGTGGCTCTGGCATAATCATAGTCATTCTTGGCATTGTTTAGGCATTATTTACCTAATCCTGGAATGCTTGCGGCTATCCTTGGGATGCTGAGAGTGTTCTAGGCCTAATTGTAATCCTTACTGGCATAAACTGTGCACTTTTGTCATAACAATAGCCATGCACACCATTGTATTTTGCATTCATGGCCTTAAGAGATTCATCCCTGGCATAGTAATGTAAATATGCAACATACTGTGGACATCCTTGACCTATTTCTGGCAATTTCTGGCTAGGATTGTGGTGTACACCTCTGGCATAATGATAGCATAAATGTGTCCACATACAGTATAATGGTAGCTGCCCCTGCCAAAATGTTGGCCGATCCAGACATATTGTGTCCAGCACAATATATTGCCTGTCTCAATAAACAAGTCATAACACTTTAACGAAGATTCAGAAACTTATATTGCGCAACTGCTCACCAAGCTACAACTAACAACAGAAAACAGCTTATTATTAATCCCACAGGCAAAACTTAATGCATTTACTAGTGCTTGTTTCACTCTGCTATTCCATCACATACTCCAAAGTTGAACATTTCAAAAGGCTTTCAACACATAATCTCGATCAACTACACCCTTCTGGTAAAGGCCACTTTGCATATGGTGCTGAAGCATTTAATGGCGCTAACAATAGCGGCATCAACGTACTTAGAGTGTGCATGAACCATATCTGCGTGCAACTGACATGGGATCCTTCACATGTGACTTGTTGGATGAAAACAATCACCATTTAAAGAGCAGTCAGGTTTAAATCTCTCGCCTCATCTATTACCACATTTCCTCTGCATCAGACCCTATCTCTCTATGGGATGTGCACCTCCTAGTGAAAACACCAGCAAGCTGCAGCCCTAACAAGGCGCTTATGGCATTAGGCAATTGTAGGTGAGAGCCTCATCTATGATCTGTACCTTCAAAACACCACATGTATGAAGCAAGGAAAAGAAAAAAAACATTGTGACTTTTGACAATTATTAGTTGGTGAAAGTGAGATAACAATTGCCAAAAAAATCACAAAAGTGGACATGTTACCTGGCTATGACAAAGAGCACACAACTGACACCCAAGTAAGCCAGCAGAATATACATCCAGATATCTGGGGAGAGAGGATTCAGGAAGGAGAAGACGCCTGGGTTTGTACCATTGGGCTTGCGGTACAAAATACTTATTCCGAGAGTCATGAAGGGTTTGGAAAAATCGATAACCTTCTCCCGAACATAAGTGATGGCCAGGGGTGCAACTGCAAGGTCAGCTTTCTGTAGATAGAGAGAGAAGAAAAACAAGAAAAGCAGACCATCAGAAGCAGCATTCAGACAGATACTACAAATAAAAATCCCCAACATGTCAGAGTAATTTAAAGCACATTATGGAGAAACAAAACACTCTTTTCATTCCCTTAGTATAAAGGTAGTTTGTGCAGCACAGTGAGCTTCGAAAAGGATCCAGACACCATAAACTAGCATAGTGGAAGACATTTTATTTAGGTACACATTGTAAATGTTAAGTAAGGGCAGCATGCAATTTTCCCTATTGACATCTCAAAATCCAAGGCTGGAAGAAATCATCACAAGTAATACAGTGTATATGGTTTATTTATTTTGCTCATTTAAAGAACAATGCCATTCAAACCAATCTACACTGAAGAACACACATTTCTTGCTAATGTTTTTTTCTAGTTTTACACATTTCTTCTTCATTATTATAAATCATGTCCCTAATGCTAAAAAAGTGCTGCCTTACAGTGTCTATGTTCCTTCCAGTGTTTCCATCGTACTTAAGACGTATATGATATTAAAAAAAAAGTCTAACAGGTATTCTGTAAGATAGGTGTTCTTTGGTATGGATGTCAGGGGCCCTATTATCAAAAATGCGCCAGGGCTCACAGACTGCCTGCTTTTTGCACCCCAGGGCAAATTGGGACAACAACTGCTTGTGCAGACTCTTCTGTAATGCAGATTGCACTGGTCCACATGTCGCTTAGCTGATATCCAAAGAGACATCGGCATACCCCATGCAAATGAGACACCACTTTGCCTTTGGACCCATATTATAGATGCTGGGGCAGAGGCAAAGGAGCTGTCTGAGGTCACCACTTGGATCAAGGAAAGTGGTTTTCACGGACACCCATAGATATCTCCTTGCAGTCACTCACTGCACCTGCCTGCAGGGGGAACTGTATCCCCACTTTCAAAAGCAAGCTGTGTTGCCTCCTGCACAGTGAAAAGTGGTTGGCGACTTCGAACAGCTGTTCTGCCTTTTATTAATGCGCTTTCCCGAGGTCAAAATTTTGTGGCTTCCCTGTGAAAAAGTCACTGACTTCATCTGTGACTGGCGCATTCATTTAAAAGTGAAACATAGCGAAAACCAAGGCACTGTCCCCTAATCTATAATATAGGCCATTGTCACTAAGCACACACATGGTGCCATCTTTATCAACAGGTGTAAGAAATGGGGTTACTGGTTGAGGGGTTTGAAACCTGTCGCAAACACAATTCTTCTCAGGGTGAAGTCAAAAGCAAACCCTAAATTAGCCTGTGCTCAACCATCGGGTAGCTTGGCATAGAGCAGTCAGGATTAACTGAGAGGCAGTGTGTAAAGTTTGTGCAATGCTTCAAACAGTAACACAGTTAAAACACACTACTAAAGGAGCCCACAACAGATTTAGGAACATAAAGTAATTTGTAATAAATAAAGCAAGACTAAAATGACAAAAATCCTATTAGTAGAACCAGAGATATTCAATTTTGAAACATTTAGGTCAAATGGCACCAAAAAACAGCCAAAGCGATGCATCTATTCCGCAATGTGGCGAGTCTCCGATGCGAGGGCCTGCATTGTGTTTGAGGGTCCCACCCTCGGGACTTGTGATGCGGATACCGGCATCTGAGATACAACATTAGTAGGGGCGATGCGTCAGTTCCGAAGAGCGAAAAAGCTTTGATTGGGAATCCTGCATAATCGTTGAGGCTGTCATCGACGAGGGATGAAAGAGCCTGCACAGTAGCGGATCCGAAGATGATGCGGACTACAGAGGTGATGCAAGTCTTTGCGAAGGGTCCAATCCACGCAGCAGCGTACATGCGTAGGTTCTGCTCAAGGCTGCCCTGCGAAGCAGAGGAGGTGCGTTGTTTCCTGCTGGTTCCACAGAGGCTGGCAAGCACCTTAGGACCACTTCTAACAGTCAAGGGTAGATTTGCAGATTTTAGAGGCCAGATGCATGTGCAAGGTTGTTGGAAGCCTGTTATGTCCCTTAGCCTTCAGATGCAGAGGACAGCCAACTACCACTTTTGAAGTTACTCTGGTGCCTGAGGGTGTCTGAGGGTCAAGAGATGCAGGTTCCCATGCAAGAGGGCACCAGGCAGTAGGTCAGCACAGAAGGCCAGCAGTTCCTTTGGAACAGCAAACCAGCAGAGTGGCAGTCATTTCAGCAGCACAGCAGTCTTTCTTCCTGGCAGAGCATCCACAGGTCTAGAGTTGGTGTTTGAGGTCCAATATTTATACCCAGTTGTGACTTTGAAGGGGGGGAGACACTTCTAAAATGTTGAGGACCCAGGCATCCTGCCTCTCCTGTCCTGGCCCAGGACCAACTACAGGGCTATGCAGCCCTTTGTGTGGAGACAGGACACAGTTTATTCATGTATAAATGTGGCTGAGCCCAGCTCCTCCCTCCCATCAAGCCAGTGAAGGCCCTTCCAGGTACTCTTAAGCCCTTTATTGTGTGTGGCTGTCTAGGAGAAATACACAAAGCTCAACTGTCAGCTGCACCCAGTTGGGTGACCCAGGTACAGGCTACAGGCACTAAATATATATGGAAGGAAAATGCCTATTTTCTAAATGGGACATTTTCAAAATTAGAATTACAAATCTGACTCCACCATGAGTTACGATTTCTCTTTACAATTCCAAAGACACCAAACATGAAGGTATTACCTGATCCCATTTAGAAATGACAGTTATAACATGTAATATGGTAACTCCATGTTATCCTGTGGGAGAGGTAGGCCTTGCAATAGTGAAAAACGAATTTAGGAGCTTTTCACTACTAGGACATGTAAAACTTAAAAGTACATGCCCAACTTTTTAAATACAATGCACCTTGCCCGTTGGGCTGTCCAGGGCCTGTCCCAGGGGTGAAAAATATATTAAAAAGGAAGATTGGGGCTTGGGAAAAGGTAAACATTGGTAAGTTCAAATGTACCCACACAGGCTCCGCAATAGTAGGCATGAGACATTTTTTAAGTCCTACTTAAGTGATTGGCACAACCAGTATGGCATTCCCACTAGTAGCATTTAATTTATGGATCCTGGGCACATGTAGTGCCACTTTACTAGGGTCTTACAAGTAAATCGAATATGCCAAAGTTACCATGTTGTAAGGAGGGAGTACATGTACTTTAGCACTGGTTAGCAGTGGTAAAGTGCAAAGAATCCTCGACCGAGGCCACACTGCGGCCCTCATCCTTTTCGCAGCCTTCGACACCATCTCCCACCGCCAGACTCCATGAAGCCGGCATACAGGGGACCCCCTCAACTGACTCTGTTCCTTCCTTACTGGCAGAACCTAAAGGATCAGACTCCCTCCTTTCCTCTCTGAACCCACAGAGATCAACTGCATATACCCCATGGATCATCGGTCAGTCCCACGCTCTTCCACACCTACATGGCCCCCTATGCTGCCATTGTCAGACAGCTTGGACTCAATAGTATCCTATGCCAACGACACCCAGTTGATCCTCTCCCTCACGAAGGACCCAGAAACCACCAGACTCAGTTTTCAGGTAGGAATGAAAGATGTTGCAGCTTGGATGAGCGGTAGCTGTCTAAATCTCAACTTGGCCTTTGACCCACCCCCTCAGCTTGGGACAACACCTGGTGGCACACCGCCCTTAGCAACACCCACACCCCCACGGACCACACCCGGAACCTCGGTATCATACTGGACTCCTCCCTCACCATGAACCGCCAGATTAATGCCCTCGCCTCCTCTTGCTTAAACACCCTCAGCATCCTTCGCAAGACCTTCAAGTGGATCCCCCCTGAAGCCAAGAAGACCATCACCCAAGCACTGACAACAAGCAGACTGGACTACGGAAACACCCTCTACGCTGGAATCAACAAATCCCTGCTACGCAAACTCCGGACCATCCAGAACACCATGGCCCGACTCGCCCCCGACATCCCACAACATGAGGACCTCCACTGGCTCCCCGTCGAGAAGAGAGTAACCTTCAAGCTACTCACCCATGCCTACAAATCTCTCTCCAACACTGGACCCAAATACCTCAACGAAAGAGTCTCCTTCCAGGTACCCAAAAGAAACCTTTGCTACGCGGACCTCGCCTTAGTGGAAACCCCGTGCATCCGTGGAACCAGAGTGGGTTGAAGAGCCTGCTCCTATGTCGCGGCTCAGGCCTGGAACGAGCTCTTGGTCAACATCAGATGCTTCCCTACTCTGCACACCTTCAGGAAGAGCCTCAAGACTTCATGGATGAGTAGCACACTTTACAATCCCCTGATAGATTGACTGATTGGGGTGCAAACATTTTATTAGGTGAGTGAAGTCTTGCATAAATCTCAAATAGTGGCATAGTCATAATATGCAGTGTCCTCCTTTTCTTACTTTGAGTGCTTGATATAGTTTTGTCTCCGCAACCCAGCATACGTCTTCATGAAAGCAAGTTAGTGCAGAAACATGCGTTTGTCTTGTTCTGAAAATTCAATTTTAAAAGTGTTTTTCTTGTAGCTTTGAAACTGAATGGATGTTTGTGATATTTTTCTCGCAGCAACTTAAAAGGTTGCAAAGGTCTTGGATTTCTGTGACAACCCACATGGAAAACAGCATGCAAGCTATGGGTAGTACGTACTGTATTTGTAAGAATTAAGAGAAGTTCAGAAGAGAGATACTTTCCACAACGGGGCCACAGCATGGAGGAATGAACTAGCTTGTATGCAAAGATGGAAAAGCCTATGAATCAAAAGGATTACAATTCTCAGAGCTTGGAGTCAATACAAAGAACCAAGTGGGCACACAGTTAGTCATTAAACAGTGAGTAGATTCGGACCATTATGCCAAAAAGACAACAACATTTTCCTATGTCCTAAACCCAATTTCGTGATTTGGTAACCTAATACCGAATCGCAAAATGGGTTTGCAAGTCAGTATTAGGAAAGAGCATGTTGAGGGCGCCCCTTCCTAATAGCGACTCGCAGTGCTATGTATAAATGTTTTGCAACCGAAGTGTGGTCTCCAAACATTCGCTTTTTAACGGCAATTTCAATTTGGTGCTAAAAAATTTGCAAACTGGAAGGGGTCCCAAACGACCCCCCGCCCTTCCCTTTGTGAATGCATGCAAGAATGGTTTATGAGCAGGCAATGATCCCACTGCCTACTCTTAAGAAATGAAAAGAATACTTTTAATTTTTATTTTTGAAACACATCCTGTTTTTCTTAAAGGAAAAAGGGCTGTGTTTAAAAAAAAAGGCTTTATTTAAAAGCAAACGCAGACATAGTGGTCTGCTGTCCACAGCAGGCCACCATCCATGAATTTTTAGCGATTCCCAGTAGGTCGAAAATTGCGACCTACCTCATGAATATTAATGAGGTAGGTCATTTGCGACCTACTTGGAATCGCAAATGAAACTCAATGGAGTTTCGTAGATTTGGAATAGCGATTTCCTAATTAGGAACTCGCAATTTCTCCATTCTGGTATGAAACAAACTGGAAACTACAAAAAAACATTGCCACCAAGTTTCTTTCACTAGGCACCCGCTCAAAAATGCAGAATGTGGGGGTGAAAACAGGACCGGTGATGGGGAATTATAAACAGTACAGAAATACTGATTTCCTAAAATAGTTCCTGATTTTTTAAGGGCTTGCTGGTATGGGTCAGTATTCTGGTATACCTCAAGTAGTGAGACTTATAAAATCGATACTTCGAGGTGCAAAAAGGCCAATGCGGACAAGCGCCCACATCAGAAATAGGTCCGAAAATATTACTGGAGAATTTTTGGGAAAGTATCTAGTAACATCTCAATGCAAATTTTCCTTTGTTCACATACAGCCTGATTCATGAAGCGAAATAGCGCCCGCAATCGCAGCGAAAATGCAATTGCGGGTGCAATTTACGGAATTGGCATTCAAGAACAAAATAGCGAATTCGCAAACACATAATAGCGAATACGCTAACACATAATAGCGATTACGCTATAATAGTCGCAGATTCCCGGTAGTCGAGCATTAGCGATACGGAAATAGCGACCAACCACGGAATCTGCGAAAATAAATAGCGAAACGCAATATATTCTCAATCGGCATTCATGAAAAATATACAATTGCGAAAAACCCCATAATCGCAGTTTGCGCGGCGCAAATTAAGGACAACTCAAAGCAGGTGGTAACCATAAAAGCCATGATTAAGTAAAATTTGAAAAACCGTTGGCCAATCACCAACAGGTTCAGGCCTGACCAATCACACATAAGGACATTCAGCAGCAGCATTAGGCGTTCCACAATGCCAGGAATGTACATGGTGGTGAGGCGGCGAAGGCTACAGCGAGCAGCACGGAGGAGACGCATGAGGCAGGAAAGGATTTACCGGCAGCGGGTCACCTTGCTGGGCCAAACCAGAGAACAGATATATGCCAAATACAGGCTGAATGGGGAAATGATCATCTGGCTGATACATGAACTTGACCCCCTCATGCAGCACCCAACAAGGCGAAACAATTCGGTGCCTACACATGTGCAGGTATTGTGTAGCCTGCACCTCCTGGCCTCCGGGAGTTTCCAGGGCATAGTAGCGGCTGCTGGGGGGATATCCCAGCCCACCATGTCACGCTGCCTCCACACTTTCGTTGACGCCATGCTCACCCAGCTCCACCGTCACATCACATTTCCCACGAGCCAACAGGAATTGGACCTGACAAAACTACAATTTTACAATGTAGCCCATTTTCCCCATGTCCTCGGCTGCATAGACTGTACCCACGTCGCCATCTGCCCACCAGCTGCCACGGAGTATATGTTCCGCAACAGAAAGTCCTTCCACTCCCTCAACATACAGATGGTCTGCAATGCCAAGACCATCATCACTGACATTGTCGCCCAGTACCCAGGGAGTACCCATGACTCCTTTATCTTCAGGCACAGCGGACTCCACACACGACTGCTCAGGGGAGAGTTTGGGGAAGGACACCTACTTGGTAAGTACACTTTGTCGACAATGTCACATTGCTATGAAGTAACTGCGCTGCACAGGCAATCAACATCTGCTCCTCTCATTCAGGTGACAGTGGCTACGCCCTACGGGAATACCCCCTGACCCCTTACCTCAACCCTGCCACACCTCAGCAATGGCGCTACAATGTTGCGCAAATCCGGACAAGGAACTGTATAGAAAGGACATTTGGGCTGCTCAAGAGCAGGTTCCGTATACTGCACAAGACAGGTGGGGCCATGTATTACAGTCCTGCTGTGTGCTGCCGCATTGTGGCTGTCTGTGCAATGCTTCATAACATTGCAACCAAGCGC
Source organism: Lissotriton helveticus (assembly GCF_964261635.1). Lineage (NCBI taxonomy): Eukaryota > Metazoa > Chordata > Amphibia > Caudata > Salamandridae > Lissotriton > Lissotriton helveticus. Next base: position 802,309,495 of record NC_136067.1, read on the forward strand.
CGGATACCTGTTGACATCTCAGGCAGTGAATCAGAAGGGGACGACCGGCCACCAGCACATGCGCACCATGCACGCGGGGAGAACCCAGCTGAAGGCCACAGACGTCGCAACCACATCACAGAGAACAATTTCTAGCCCACCCTCTTCCCTCACCCCACAAATCACAATTGCATGCAAAATGTAATGATTACACAACGCTAATGTGTGCTGCAAAATAAATATATTTGTTTCATTCACAAAAAAAAGGTAATCAGTACAACTATTTACTACTAACAGTATTCCTTCATACTGCAGTGTGAAAGGACAGGGCAGGCTTATAGTCAGCCTGTGCCAGTGATAGTCTGAAAGAGTCAATTGCGCCTCCTGCGCGTTATGCCCAAGCGCCTCTGAGGCTCTTCCTCTTCCGGGGCACCTGTACCTGGCGTTGCCCTGGTGCTGCGCCTAAGTGGCGGGACTAGTGTGGCAGATTGGCTGCTGACGCTGGAAGCCCCCTCACTGCCATCGTCACCCCCTACAGTGGCAGGTAGAGCAGGAGGGTGTAGTGCCGTTACCGCCGTGGTGAGGTGCTCCAGGACCCTGGTGATGTCCTCACAGCACTGTACAAGTTGGTGCTGCTGTGTGAGTGACCGCCGCAACAACTGTGAGGTGGCATTTGCAGCCACATAATTAGACCTGCTGTAGGAGGCCAGCCGGCTCATGAGCTGGTGGTGGCGCCGGCTTGCTGCACTGCGCTGCTTGATCATCGCAGCAGTGTTTGCCTCCATGGCTGCAGTCATGCGGCCCATGGCCGCCGTCATGCGGTCCATGCGGTCTCCCACTCCGGCCACATTGCGCCCAATCTTGTGTAGCTGGAGCTGAATGGCACCTTGCTGCTGTGACTGGCGCTGATGGATCCTCAACATGCGTCTTTCTACGCTCAAACAGGCATGTCTCTGTCCATTGCCCCTCCTGCTGATTGCAGCAGTGGTGTGATGGCGAGAACTCCCACGCCTGCTCTGCTGGCCTGTGACTGTGGCTGGCCGCTGTGTTGGCGCTGTCGCAGGCCCAGATGTCGTAGCACCAGCTGCAGGTGGTGTCACAGCAGGCGTTGCTGGTGCGACAGGGACTGGAGGCACATTAGTGGGGTGCCTGGCTTTGGCTGTGGGTGGAACGGCAGATGCAGGGGCCACAACGGTGGGGTGCCTGGCTTTGGCTGTGGGTGGAACGGCAGATGCAGGGGCCACAACGGTGGGGTGCCTGGCTTTGGCTGTGGGTGGAATGGCAGATGCAGGGGCCACAACGGTGGGGGGCCTGGCTTTGGCTGTGGGTGGAACGGCAGATGCAGGGGCCACAACGGTGGGGGGCCTGGCTGCTGGTGTTGTTGCAGCGGCAGGGGCTGGTGCCTGTGTTTGCGGTGGACAATCCTCCTCCTGGGCCTCCTCATCTATTTGCAGCCTTTCGCTGTCGCTGCTTTCTGCGCCACCTGTGAGGGTAAGTGGATACTCATTAGTTGCATGTGACTGTCAGACGTGCTGATGTTACATGCATGCTGGGTGACATTCCCTGGATGGCTGTGGATTTGCGTACTTTGGAACCTGTCTGGCTGCATTGTGGTACTACTACATTGTGGACAAACTACATCTCCCACAATGCTTCAGGGCATTTCCTGATGCGCAACAAAGGCATGACTAAGGGACATTATGTGAGCCTATTTGGTCAGGGACGGTCATAGGGGACAGGGTCGCAGTCGCATGCCACTTACCTTGGGTGTCTTGGGTGGGGCGGGAGGAGTCCAGAAGTGTGACGCCAACGCACGCCTCCCTCTCAAGGGTGTTCTCCACCTGGTCCTCCAAGGGTGTGTTGGGAGGGACTGTAGGTCCGCCACCTCCAGTGCCCGATGACTCTCCAAGGCGCTCCGCCACCCTCTCCTTGGCACGACCTCGGAGGTCATACCAACGTTTCTTGAGCTCCTCCAGTGACCTATCGGCCACACCCACGGAGTTCACACTGGAGGCTATTCCCAGCCAGATCCTCCTTTTGTCTTGCTACGGGACCTTCCTGGAGTTTATCCCAAAGAGTCTGTCGTGGTTGGCCACCACCCCTTCTATCAAATTTTCGAGCTCCTGCTCTGAGAACTTTAGCTTCCTCTTCCGCCCTGTGCTGTTGCTGGGGCCAGGAACAGGTTCCTCTGACATGGCAGCAGAGTAGTAGCAAATTCGCAATCACAAGAATAGCTGCTGCTTTCCAACTTGCTCCCTCGAGATCTGCCTCACTGTGGTGAATGGGGGTGGGAACTGCCTGCTTCCTGGTTGTGATGTCATCACTGTGCTCGAAAAGCGACTTCCCGTTTTCCCGATCGCGCGTGATTGCGATTCGCATTCCCGACACACGTGATTGCGATTCGCATTCCCGACGCACGTGATTGCGATTCGCATTCCCGACGCAGGTAGCCGGAAATAGCGATTATTCTGCGATTATCTTTAGTCGCTAACGGATTTTGCGCCCGCGTGCAAGTCGCTTTTTTTTCCCGGTAATCTTCATGAATTCAGATTTGCGAGTTCTCAATAGCGGTTCGCATTTTATCGCTATTTGAGACTCGCAAATCCCGTTTTTCATGAATCAGACTGTTAGATACTAACGCCCTGTTTTTAAAGAGTTCACGTTTGTACCACTTTTCACGTGAAATTGCGCTTTCAATAAAACCAATATTTGTTGTGAGCAAAATTGACACTGCCATAGAAAATCAACAATACTCTTGCGGTAACTGAATGCCTCTTAGAAATAACAGGAGGAAACGAATTTTAGTGGCAGAGATAAATAATGTGAGAATGTCGGACAGTCATCTTAAAACAATACTCAACTTGCAAAGGTTGTGCCTGGGGACACATGCACAAGTGGATCCGGAAATATAGTGGGGTTTGCTTGTGTACAGCAAAAGACTTCTTCGATTTCACTTCTGACCAAGATGGTCTCTTCAAAGAAAGCATTGCAAGTTAGCCAAAATTCAAGTCGAAAATACCTTTATTCTGTACTTAATTTTCATGTACGAGGAACAAAATCTTTGAGAAGTGTCTTTTCCTCTCTGAGTTTATTTTTATTCAACACAAATGCTAGGGCTGGATGTTGAAATGAAATACCAACAGTTCATGGTTTAAGAAAAAACAAGCTTGTTTTATTTTAAATAGCTAACAAATGATTCTTTGTTTTTCATTTTCCCAGGCTATCTAGAGCAAATATTGATTATTCGAAAGCACTCATTTGTTTCCTGTATTACATTCTTGAAGCACATAATCTATTATTAGCGTTTGAGATCAGGAAATAGAAATTGTAGTTTGCTACGGGTTGATCTGAAGCCAGCCCCCTATGGTTTTGAATAAACAAACAGCTGAAACCTGCCTACTCAGTAATTTCACTACATCCTAGAATAGTAGGTACAGATAAAGAATATTGAAGGGAAAGAACTGGAATAATACAAACACATGAAAATCTTGGATATCCTTCTAAATGGTATGCCTTTCAATGTATTTCTCAAAGAAAAGTCATTTTTCAGTATAAATAATTGTCACACCTCCTGACATGTTTTATACTATGACTGCTTGCCTGGAGTATGGAAATAAACAATTGCACTTACATTTAACAACTTAGGGATAGATGCGTTGTTCCCATTCCCACACCGGGAAAGTTAAATGTGCAGGCAGATTGGTCTGCAGAGAGGAATGCAGTTTGAGATGCATCCTATATACTAATAGGATGCTTCACAACTGGTCCATTCATCGGGATCACAAAATTAACTGCCTAATGAATATTAATTAGGTCGATCACAGTTTGTAACCCCCTATCATGTGCTGCATATGCAGGGATTGAGACCTACAGGGGACACAAGACCTCCACCCTGCATTTGCTTTCTCAAACAAAAAACATTTTTTTTAAAGCAGCCAGTGTCCAGGGACGACATTGGGGAGAGCATGCTTTGGTCCGCTAAACCACTGCATTCCATCTCTCCCCACCCTGAGGCTGCCAACACAATTTGGGAAAGCGTCTGTCCCCTTTGTGAATCATTAAGGTGAATCATGAGGTGTCAGTAACTCATCAATGGTTTGCAATAGCAGCCACAAGGTAATTATACAGCCCTTCCTGAACAGTGGACAGGCCTTTTACGCCTCCTCCTCTTTGTGATAGGAAATGCTTGAAATACAAGGCTTTTGAACATTCTGAAAAGACCTTTTTCAGTTTCAAGCATTGTGATTTTGGGAATCACAGTTTTTCAGACAGCAAAAGATCTTTGTACATCTGACTCTTCTTTTACCCTTTCTGAACTATATGGAAATAACAAATGGGTGTACAATGCTATTCGCCTTTCAGTTATTTTAGCAAAAGAAAATAGTTCAGTAATGGTATACATCAATACCAATATGTGTAAAGCACAAGTGGGATGGGCTATTAGTCATATAAATTTACATTCATGTCATCAGTTGTTTCCAGTCTGACATATGTTGGATAAGCATACAAAATAGCTAGCAAATATAGTCTTCAGTGATCATTTATTATTTACTTTTACTAGGTGTGGGCAGAATTTACCTTTCACCACAGAGTTTTGTGAAGTTTCCTAACCCTCTCTTCATGATGTTGCAGAGTTTTCTAAACTTTGGAAAATGTTTGCCAGTGGTTAACAAGCATTTGCAATGCAATAGGTCTCGCATTTACGGGAGTTTAAGCTATTGGCATTGTAAATGACAATGCCTTCTATTTATGTTTTTAAAACAAAAACAGAAATAAAAGGCATTATTATTTGCAATGTCAATAGCTCAAACTTGTGTGAAAGCGAGACCTATTGCATTGCAAATGCTTGTTTCTACTGCAAGGGGTTTTGGTATTTCCAAGCCTGACCAAGATTTTGGGAAAAGCGGGAGTGGAGGTGCAACTCAGTAATGCTTGTGAAATGACGCTTTGAATGTTTATGCATTCATTCTAATGGAGACGACCCCAGGGTTGGTACTGCGGCTACATGGCCAGTGCAGCGCTTTAAATACACTCCGATAAAGAGATTGTAAAGGGTTGGTACTGAGATATGAGCAAGTGACATTGTTTTCACAGACCACTGGCCCCACTGCCCGATGGGTCGGGACAGCAAACGCCGGTACTGGGCTACGAGGCAAGCGTCACTGTGTACTGGCAAACCTAGGACTCCTGTCCTGCCTGAAAAGGGACTGTGAAGGGGTGTTACTGGACAACTAGGCAAGCGGGAAGGTGCCCGGCCAGCCCTCTGACCCCCGATGCTCCAGTGCAGGGATGGTAAAGAGTAGTTACCAAGTCAAGTCAAGTCAAGTCAAGTCATAGAATTTATATAGCGCACTACATACCCGGAGGGTTTCAAGGCGCTTGGGAAGGGGAGGAGGATTACTTGTCAAATATCCACGTTTTAAGTAGCTTTCTGAATGCTAGGTGGTTCTGGGTAAGGCGAAGGTAAGCGGGGAGTGAGTTCCATGTTTTAGTGGCCAGGTATGAAAAGGATCTGCCTCCCATGGTGGTCTTGTTGATGCGGGGTACAGAGGCGAGGGCTTGGCTGGAAGAACGTAGTTGGCAGGAGGGGGTGTAGAAGGACAATCGAGAGTTGAGGCATTCTGGACCGATGTCGTAGAGTGATTTGTGTGCGTGTGTAAGCAGTCGGAAAGTGATCCTCTTATTGACGGGTAGCCAGTGGAGGTCTTTAAGGTGACCAGAGATGTGTGCGTTGCGTGGGATGTCTAATATGAGTCTGGCTGAGGCGTTTTGGATTCGTTGAGTTTCTTCTGGAGTTTTGCGGTAGTACCTGCGTAGAGGGTGTTTCCGTAGTCCAGTCGGCTCGTGACCAGAGCGTGGGTGACTGTTTTCCTTGTTTCGGAGGGGATCCAGCGAAATGTTTTTCTGAGCATGCGAAGAATGTTGAAGCAGGAAGAGGATACGGCGCTGACTTGTCTGTTCATTGAGAGTGAGGAATCCAGGATGACGCCTAGGTTCCGTGCGTGGTCTGTCGGGATGGGTGCTTTTCCGAGGGCTTCCGGCCACCAGGAGTCGTCCCATGCAGAGGGGGATGTACCTAAGATGAGGACTTCTGTTTTGTCTGAGTTCAGTTTCAGACGGCTTTGTTTCATCCATTCGGCCACTTCTTTCATTCCTTCGTGTAGGTTGGTTTTGGCGGTGCTGGAGTCATTGGTGAGGGAAAGGATCAGTTGAGTGTCATCCGCGTACGAGATGATGTTGAGGTTGTGTTGGCGTGCGATGGCCGCGAGGGGGCTCATGTATACGTTGAAGAGGGTGGGACTGAGTGAGGATCCTTGTGGTACGCCGCAGATGACTTCAGAGGCCTCGGACTTGAATGGTGGAAGGCGGACTCTCTGGGTTCTTCCGGTGAGGAACGAGGTGATCCATTCGAGTGCTTTTCCTTGTATTCCGATGTTATTGAGGCGATGTAAAAGGGTGCTGTGGCAGACTGTGTCGAATGCTGCAGAGAGGTCGAGGAGGATGAGGGCGACTGTGTCTCCATTGTCCAGTAGAGTTCGAATGTCGTCTGTTGCTGCGATGAGGGCGGTCTCAGTGCTGTGTTTAGCTCGGAAGCCAGATTGTGAGGGGTCGAGGGATTTGTTGGCTTCGAGGAAGGCGGCGAGCTGGTTATTGACAGCTTTCTCGATGACTTTGGCCGGGAATGGAAGAAGCGAGATGGGGCGGTAATTTTTGAGTTCGGTGGGGTCCGCTGTGGGTTTTTTCAGAAGGGCGGAGAGTTCAGCGTGTTTCCAGTCTTCCGGGAAGGTGGCGGAGTTGAAGGAACAGTTGATGACGCCTCGGAGGTGCGGTGCTATGACGGAGTCTGCTTTGTTGATGATGTGGTGAGGACATGGGTCTGTGGGGGATCCTGAGTGGATGGAATTCATCAGGCGGATGGTGTCCTCAGTGGAGATTGGGTTCCAGTCGTTAAGGGTGTTCACGGGGGGAAGATGATCAGCAAATGGTAGGGTGGGTTGGTTTCCGGGTTGGTTGTCAAAGCTGTTGTGGATGTCTGCAATCTTGTTGTGGAAAAATGAGGCTAGGGAGTCGCAGAGGGTTTGGGAGGGGGTGATGTCGTTGGAGTTGGCCGAGGGATTGGAAAATTCCTTGACGATGTTGAAAAGTTCCTTGCTGTTGTGAGCGTTGTTGTCAAGTCGATCCTTGAATGCTTTTTTCTTGGCTTTTCGGATTAGTTGGTGGTGAGTGCGGGTGGCGTTTTTGAAGGCGTCCTTGGTGCTGGTGGTTGGGTCTTTTTTCCAGGCCTTTTCAAGGGAGCGGCAGACTTTCTTGGACTTCTTGAGATCATCGTTGAACCATGAGGCCAGGTTTGTTTTGACGTTTTTTCAGTGGTGCTAAGGTATCAGCGGTGTTGGATAACCATAGGGTGAGGTTGGCGGCGGCTTCGTTAGCGTTAGAAGAGAGGGCTGGGGTGTTTTGAAGGAGCGATGCGGAGATTTGGTCCGTGGTGATTTTGTTCCAGTTCCTTTGTAGGGTAGGTTGGAGGTGGATGCTGGGTTTTGGTTTGTTGTAGGTGAACTGAACGCAGCTGTGGTCAGTCCAGAGGAGGTCCGTAGTGTGGCTGAAGGAGACATGGTTGCTGGATGTGAAGATGGGGTCGAGTGTGTGACCTGCGATGTGGGTGGGGGAAGTGACTAGTTGTTTAAGTCCGAGGTTGGCGAGGTTGTCCACGAGGGTGGCGGTGTTGCGGTCGTTGATCTTTTCGAGGTGAAAGTTGAGGTCTCCCAGAAGGATGTAGTCTTTGGAGGGGAGCGCGTGTGGGGTGATGAAGTCCGTGATGTCTTCACTGAATTTTGCGCGGGGTCCTGGTGGTCTGTAGAGGAGGGTGCCTCTGAGTGTGGTTTTGGGGTCGATGTGGATCTGGAAGTGAAGGTGTTCGGAGTTGGCGAGGTTGGTGTCAGAGCTGGTTGAGATGCGGATTGATTTCTTATGGACGATAGCGATTCCTCCTCCTGTGTGGCTGGTGCGGTCTTTGCGAGTGATCTTATAGTCTTCAGGGATGGCAATGGTGATGTCTGGTGCGGAGGAAGCATTCATCCATGTTTCCGTAAGGAAGGCGATATCCGGAGAAATGGTGTCTAGTAGATTCCATAGGTCAATGGCGTGCCTGTGGACTGATCGGGTGTTAAGAAGGATGCATTGTAGGTGGTTGGGGTTGGGAATCTGTGGTGTGGTCGTAGCGGGGATGTTGTCGGTGCCGCTAAATTTGCAGGAGAAGCAGGAGAAAGGTCCATGGGTTTGTCCAGGGGCGGCTTGGACGCAGTTGGGAGCGCGACCAGGGTTAAGGGCTAGGAGGGTTGCGGCATCGTAGGTAATGCGGGGGGGCTGGGCAAAGCGTGGGCCAGGGGGTATGGCGCTGGGCGTGGTCCAGGCGCGGACGGGCGTAGACGGGCTTACCTTTGGCGCACCTTCGGCGTGTACGTAGCGCGTGGACGCTGCGCGTTGGGACATCTGACATAAATGGAGAGTGGAGGGGGGCGGAGCGTGGGCGGGTCAGCTGGGAGGCGGTAGCGGGGAGGCGGGGCAGGGGAAAGCACAACAACAAAATGGTGGGAGGGGTAGGAATCGAAACCAACACAGTGCAATGCCAGCTATGAAGGAATGCACTGAAAGCAGGTAAAGCGCTAAGGACTTAATACTGTTAGGAATATGTAAAAAGCGCTACCAAATGCAGTTATGTTCAAGCGCTGCACAAATGAGCCAGGCACTAGCGCTATGAAAATACACACGAAGGCTGATTGCTACTTAAGCGAGACAGTTAGCAAGGCACAGAGCACAAGCGCTATGAAAATGCACACGAAGGCTGATTGCTATTATAAGCGCCACTACAATTATCAATTCACAGAGCACAAGCGCTATGACAATTAACACGAAGGCTGATTGCTATTATAAGCGCCACTACAATTATCAAGGCACAGAGCAAAGAGCTACGATACCACACACGAGGGCTGCTTGAAAACGCTTCAGCTGTGGGCACTGGAAAAAGGATTGCAAGCAGGAGCCAGGCAGCGTGGGGGAGCAACCGTTCGGGACGAGGTCCAGGCGGTCACAGTCTTCTCTTGGAGGTGGAGGACTCTGACCCCCGATGCTCCAGTGCAGGGATGGTAAAGAGTAGTTACCAGGCTCTAAGACAACTGGCACTGCATGCTGCCAACCCCATGGCCTCCAATGCTGCCTGGGCAGGGATGCAGACGCGGTAAAGACTGCTCGTGGAACCGGCTGGAACGAACCCAGTCAGAAGAGCCTGTTTTCTTTAATATTACATGTTTTGCAATATTTCTTGGCACGACTTTTGACTGGGCTCAAACCAGGTGAGTAAACAGCCGAATCTCTCCAGGGGGGGCTTGAAAGCGCAAACATGCGGCACTGGGGAGGTGAAGACAAAGCACGGGGCTCCTCGCCCTGCACCCACCACGACCCTACGACGCGGAGGGAGCGCGGGGTGTCGGTGAGGACTGAGAGATGCATCTGTCCCCTCTCACTAGGCGCCTGGGGGCACCCAAGGGTAAATAAACAAGGTCAAATGATTCAACAGTTTTTAAGAATTCCCCCTCCAAAGACATTTTTGGAAGCAAAATCGCCTAAGAATTGATTTTTTTTCTTATCATTTGTATTCTGTAATCCACACTTCTGCATGACATTTTTCACATTTTGTAGACAATTTAAATGTGTTTGCTTTTTCAAAGGTTTGCAGAAGAAAAGCCTTGTAACTTTGCACAACCCTAATACTTAGCAGGTGAGAAGTTGCAGCACGTTTGAGTAATGAAGATCATGCTTGAATAAAATGCAATTACAAATGTGCCTTGTATGTGAAAAAAAGCAAATAAATATTAACCTTGGGCGGAGCTGTCGAAGTAGTACTCTGTGGAATTTGACGGAGTTACTATAAAACTCAGTGAAATTCCGTGGAGTACTGTGGCAGACGGAGTCACATGGGTCCCTCTCCTACCCCTCCTCACTCCCTCTGCTAAACCTCTGGTCCACCCTTCTGCTAAGACCTCTGGCCCCGATCCCCCTCTGGCTAAATAAACCCTCTCATTCCCTCGCCCCCCCATCTCGCGCATAGTGTAAGGCCTGCACTGCAGGAGTGCTGGCCAGGAAACTTACCATGGCTTTTTCCTAGTCCCAATGTGTCCTGGTCCAGTGGCTCCACTTGTCTTCCGCTGTGCTGCTCTGCCTCTCTGTAATTAAATAGCAGGAAACCAGGAAGAACTGCAGTGCGCATGCCATACTGAGTGAAGGTATGCCTGACGTCAAGACAAGGAGAGCCGCAGGAGCAGGACACCATGGTAAGTGCTACAGTGCTCCGCTTGCGGATTTTTGTAAAACTTTGCACTCCAAATGGAGTGCGGAGTTTTAAAAATCTACAAACTTTGCTGGCGGAGCAGAAGTATCCCCCCAACCTTAATAAATATAGTCAATGGCATACAATAACAGTAGGCCTTTTACATTTGATGTGTTATATTAAAATTCAAGTTATATATATATACAAAGTCCATCGCATTTAGGTATTACAAAGACCATGGCTGTACCAATTTTAAATTGCCACGAAGTAGCTACAAATCCATCTCTTACAGTAAATAGTAATTGTATTCCCCAAGTTATCAGAGAAAATGTGCTATAATGAAATCTATGCCTTAGTATCCGCTATGTGGTATAACCATGTTATTCATATAGAATAAGAGCAATCATTACATTCTACTGCAGCGACCTCAAACACTCTCAAACATATACTCACATGCTCTTGCATTTTTTTAGTATAATTATTTATTCACGTATTTGTATATTTATTTATTTATACATACATCTTTCTATTCATTAGGAACCGTGCAGCAATGTTTGGTTATCACAACAATGAAAAAGCAAGAAGTGGTAATTTGGGAAAGGGCAGGGGGAATGCAAAAAGACATGAATTTTGAAATGTCTGCAGGCATTTTATGAATTGTGTGAGGAAAGCATAGGAGGACATGGGTTTAGATAGGACTGCTTTTCGATCTAGGAAACCATCAATGTGTCTTTTTAGTCTCATATGGGCTTATCCACAAAATTATTTATGAGTATGCGGAGTAGTACTAACGGAGTACTCTTGCACATACTCCTACATTCTCAAAACATCCAACTCCCTATTCGTAAAAGTGCAAAGAAGGGACAGGCCTTTCTATTGTGTTAATTGTTTATGAATATTTAAATGTTATTCCTTTTTCAGATGTTTGTGGACTAATTTATTAAAGCATGTACCAGTATGTAGGAGAATACTAGAAGAGTATTAGTTTACATACTCCAAATTTCCTGTTAATACGCCCCCCACTGTTTCACATCAATGGTGACAAGTGGTTGTCATTGTGTACCTCTGATGTTGAGAAATGTCAATATCCATTTGCCAACGGCGTGGGTGTGATGAGCAGTATTGCTGTAAATAATCTTTGCTGAAAGGGTGACAATTCAATGTTGATGAAGACAGACTTTTGGTTAAGCATCCACATACCCTCTTTACCATTTTTGCTCGGTCCATGTAAAAAGCCTTCACATATTTTCTGGTGGCACTTCACAAGGAAGCCCCAAAAAGAACATGAGAGAACCATTCTGGATCAAATCCTTTATTGAAAAGTTGTAGTTGGTGGCAAAGTTGCTATTCCCTACCAAATGTCATTCCTTCTCATCTCCTGACTGTTTTGTTTCCTCCTTTTTAAGACTTAGCCTTCAAGCTGTCTAGGGTATGGTCGTTAAGAGGAATGAAGGGGTGGAAAGTCCTCCAGCCGTAAGGTAAAATATTATAGTAACTTGTGCAACCAGGCAAAAAGCTTTCAATTTTCTTTATATTATATACCCCAAAACTGGTAACTCATTTCGGAATAGAGGTGTAATTATTTCAGTTTAAATTTCCTATATGATATAGATGTGATACAGATCAACCCGAGTTCCAAATTAGGAAAAATGATAATATTTCCGTATTTTAAATTATTTAGCCATGGTTCCTGCAGGAAGAATGCCAATGGTCAGTGCAATTTTTCAAGCGGCCTGCATTCATGTTGAACAGTGGGTTCAAATATCCCTTTCCACACCCTTATAACAGTTTCTACACTGGGAGGGTGGCTTGAACATTAACTGCTGGCATATAATGTTCTAACTATTAGTATTTTTTATTTTCCACTGTCAGCCAGAGACACTGGAAAGCATTAACTTAATTCCACACTAGCAGGGACTGTGCAGAGAGGCATCACAGTGGCTAGAGCAGAAGTCATAGATCTGATATTATAAAAAGGCAAACACACTATACATATACAAAGTATTAGTCCAACCTTTGTATCTATCATCTTTTTTGTTATGTGAACACTTGTTTGCCACATTTTACATACTTCCTTGAAGATTCTTCATGGTTAGGTTTTTGTTTCTAAGATGTTAAATAATTACAAATATCCCCTTCAAACAGCCAGGTGTAAGTATTAACTATACAAAATAAACTCCACTAGCACTAATTTAGAAAGGCATTAAAATCATATCTATTCTTCAATTCTTGGATTTGAATATTTAATTTTGAAATGTAATTAATAAATGTAAAATTAAATTGGAAGTGTACATTAATTAAAAGTGTGCAATGTTCAAAATGCAGATTTTAGTAAATAAAATGTTTTAACAATTCTTTTTATTAGAACAAAGCATCAGCAAAACACAGTTACAGAGGAATGTTATAATTGGTCAGTACAGCATCTACTGGGGGTACAGGTCACAAGAAGAAACACATATCAGGAACTTTATGGGGATGGGGGTATGCCGAAAACAGCATCCCTGGGTGGCACACAAATTTCTCCTCTGTATTTATTCCAAGGTCCCCATATTGAAGCCTACTTCCGAGGGCGGCCTCAAGCAATAGAAACATTTTTTTCACGAAACATACTCCAGTCTAAGTTATTATTCCAAATCTCAAGGGTAGGAGGCTATGCAGATCCCCATTGCTGGGCAATATTCCTTTTCGCTATCATGAAACTCAATGTAGCCCACTGTGTTTGTGCATAGTTGACGTCAGTAGGTTCCCATATGTTAAGGAGGCATCTCCTCGCTACTGGTAACAAGGAGATCTCAAAGACCTCTTGTATAGTGTTATGAATCTTACGCCAGTACTCAGAAATATATCGACACTCCCAGATGATATGGAGGAACGTCCCCACGAGACCACACTTTCGTCTACACAATCCGGTATCAGACAGTCCCATATGAACAAGACGGGCTCCGTAACATAAACCCTATGTAATATTTTTAACTGAACAAGCCGTAGCCGTGCAGGAATGGCAACCACCTTAGGCGAGGACACAGCTGATTGCCAGTCCTCATCATCCAGTTCTATTCCGTCTCGCACCCACTTTTCCCTCAATTCCATAAGTAGATCCGCCCTTTGGGTAATTAGCTTCTTATAGATCAGGGAAATCGTTTTCTCAGGGAGGTAACCATCCAAGATTCTATCCTCAATAGGCGAGGATTCCGGAAGGTCCGCATCCACAGACAGAGCCGCCTGTAGTGAATGTCGAATTTGTGCATAGCGGAAATATTCAAATCTCGACAGCTCAAATTCAGCCTGCATTTCCCCAAATGATTTAATCCTCCCCTTGCCTCAGATGTCTTTAATGGTGGAGATCCCTATCAGGTCCATTTATCAAATCCTTTTGTCTTCCAGAGTTTACCCAACCGCTCCGAATCAAAGAGTGGGGTAGCTAGCGTCAATCTGTCCCTCCATCCCAAAGAGTTTGTGGCATCGTGCCAGATCCAGACAGCATGTCTAGTTGGCCCCGTCAAGTTCAACTTTGCTGGTTTTGAGTACAGTTCCCTACTATAGCTGCCTCCGGGAAGGAGCCATCTATAAATGGCATAGCCAGGATCGGCAGCAGGGCCATACGTTCCATGATTAATCGCGGCCAGCTGGGAGGCCCTATAGTACCGTTTAATGTCTGGGAGGGTAATGCCTCCATCATACCATGGGAGCGTCAATTTAGCTAAGGCAATGCGAGGTCTGCCCTCCCATAAAAGACTACGTAGCAACCCTTCCACCTCACGGAAATAGCTGGCCGGCACAAAGTCTAGGGTATTCTGGAGAGCATAGAGGAAACTAGGCAATGACATCATTTTAAAAAGGACCTCTCGCCCCAACAAGGAGAGTGGAAGTTTTCTCCAGTTGGTGATGTCACTCCTAAGCCTCTGCAAAGGAGGAAGGAGATTCTGGGCATACCGAACTGCAGGGTCAAGAGAGATGAAAATCCCCAAATACTTGAACCCATCCATATTGATTTGAATGGGACAGTTCTGCGGAGGGACCAGGGGCTCCCCTCTAAGGACAAACAACAGGGATTTTCCCCAATTGATGGAAGCCCAGAGTTCTTACTGAAAGACGCCAGGACATCGCACAAGACAATGAGGGACTTCCGGGGAGAGGTCAAATAAAGCAGGATATCGTCCACATACAAGGAAATTCGGTCTTCCAAGTCAGGGGACCACCGAATGCCGTGGATAGATGGCTCCCAGCGCAACCAGGCCACCAGAGCCAGTGAGAAAAAAAGAGGTAAGAGAGGGCAGCCCTGCCAAGTGCCCCGACCAAGACAGAAAGATGCCGAGACCCGATTATTAACATCTATTTGGGCAAGCGGCTCAGTATATAACAAGCGCACCCAACTAATAAATTCAGGGCCAAATCCAAATTAAGTCAGAACTGCCCACAAATAGGACCATTCTACAGTGTCAAAAGCCATGGTGGCATCAAGTGAAACAATTACGGCTGGCTCCTGCAGAGTGTGGGCCCTAGCTATCACACCATGCAACCTACGTAGATTTAGGGCCGTGTTCCTATGGGAAGTGAAGCCCGACTGATCCGGATGAATCAGCTTGCTAACCACTTTCACCAGTCTATTAGACAGAAGTTTGGCCAGAATTTTGGGTTCAGCATTCAATAAAGAAATGGACCTATAAGAGGCACAATTAGTCTTGGGTTTACCCGCCTTATGAGTTACAACCACTGACACAACCCTCTGATCTCTTGGCAGGATCCCTTTTCCCCAGGCCTCTACAAACATGGATTTAAGGTATGGAGCCAGTCTATCGGGTCTGAGCTTGTAGAGTTCAATAGGGAGCCCGTTTGGTCCTAAAGCCTTACCCGAGTTCAAGGAGCAGATAGCTTGGACTATTTCGTCAGCCGTTAAGGCACTATCCATAAAATCACGGTCTTCAAGGGATAGACACGGGAGCTGTATATCACGAAGCAGTAGGTGAGAGTCCTCCTCGGGTTGATCAGATACCGAGGTGTAAACAGTTTGGAAGTGCGCCGCAGAGGTTGCTACAATATTCTGTGGATCCGTAAGCAAAACTCCCTCCTCTGTAACGATTTCTGGGATGACTCGGTCTGCCCAGTCCTTTTTGTCCAACCAGGCGATAAGTGTACCAGCTTTATCCCGAGGTCGTAAAGCCTGCCCTGTTTCTCCCTACTAAGAGCCCTTGCTCTATCCGTGACCAGCGATTTATACTCATACTGTTTCAGGCTTAAAAGATGTAATTGAGCTTGCATTACCTCATGTTCCAGTTCCCCCTCCAGCCGATTAATCTCAGTCTCTGCTTCAACAACCTCCCCATTCCTTTCCTTTTTGGTTCCAGATATCAGTGACAGAACGTGACCCCTAATGACAGTCTTAAAGGCTTCCCAAACTGAGGAGGACACCAAACCCTCATTATCAATAACATATTCATCTAGAGCCTTAATGAGGTCCTTACGAAGTTTGGGGTTATGTAGATCCCAGGGGTTAATGGGGGCTACCCTACCCTCCGTTCCCGATGCGATACAAAGCCGGAACCAAAGCGGGGAATGATCAGAAATACCCCTGGCGAGATGAACAGCGTCAGTGACCTAAGACGCCTGAGCTGCCGGGACCAGACAGTAATTTAAGCGGTAAAGGCTATTATGGGCACCGGAATGAAATGTGTATTGTTTCTGGTCAGGGTCGGGCAATCTCCATCCGTCCACTAAACCCATAGCATTAAGAAAGTCGAGTAACCATCGCATGGTGCTTCCCATATCCCGCGGGGGATGTCTATCCATGACTCCAGAGACAACCGCATTAAAATCACCTCCCAAGATCAAAAGCCCGACCGGCAATTCGAGCAATAGCTTTCCCAAATCAACAAAAGAAGTGCACTGCATGCACGGGGGAACATAGACAGACAAGAGGGTAAGAACATGTCCCTCCCACCGACCCGTTACGCCAACATACCTGCTCCTGTCATCCTCCCACGTGGAATCTATCACCAAAGGGAATGCCTTCCGAATGAGGATGCCCACCCCTCTAGAACCAGTGGTGAATCCCGCATGGGCCACCAACTTGTACCCCATTCTGTGCATAGCCTAACATGAATTCCCGACTAAGTGCGTTTCTTGAAGCAATACCACATCTGGTGACTGACGTTTAAGATACTGAAAAACCACACTGCATTTAATTTTGTCCTCCAACCCATTCACATTCCAACTCAAAATCTTCAATTCCCTTCAATTCCCTACCCCCATCGTCATTCGTTAAACTGAAAATATGACAATCTTCTTTTCTGCTGCATGCAAATCAAGTTCAGCCTGCTGATGCCATCAACAATCCACCCAACTGGTGAAACAAACTTCCCTCCCCAACACCCCCCACCCCGCTGCTGTGCCCATTAGGCTTAGGACTGCCCATTGAAAAACGCAGACTGCCTGTCGCCCTAAACATTCAAAAGAAAGAACAAAGAAAATAAATACTTAGGGGGATAGATCAGAGAGCTCAGGTCAGTGCCCAAAGAAACATAATGATAAGTTTGTGAAAAACACAGTTATGCAAACAGTATATCATTCCCCTCCCACAATGAACCGAAGGATACATCTTGTTCCACCCCCCACACCCACACACTCTCCCCCACCGCCGCGCCACACAGCTGACACAATCAACTGGACGCCCCTCTATGAGGACTGAGTCTCCGAGTCACCATCTCCCCCCGGTCAGCTCGATCCAGAGGGCCCCGAACATCAAGCCATTCCGACACTGTCTTCGGCTGATCGAAAAACCATGCTCTATCATCCGCCTCGACTCTAAGACGGGCTGGGAACAACATGGAATACTAAATGCCTCTCTACCGCAGGGCACGCGTCACAGACAAAAAGGATTTTCGTTGCTTCTGCACTCTTTGCGTGAAGTCAGGAAAGAAAGCGATAGTTGCATTTTCATATTTAAGGGGAGCGCTGGCCCTTGAACACTGAAGAATAGCATAATTGAGGACTCGGGCCAACATGGGCTGTGGGGGAGCGCCCAGTCTGGGACGGCCGCCCGGGACCCTGTGCATTTGCTCAATGACGAAGAACTTACTGAGACCCTTCGGCTGCAGTTGCTTAATAATAAGATCCTCTACAAACAGGTCTGGGGTCTGCCCCTCAGATTTTTCAGGCACACCAATGATGCGCAGATTGTTAAGACAGAGGCGGCCTTCATAGTCATCCTACTTAAGGTCGAAGGCCACACCTTAATCACGCAGTTCTCCAACTTCCTGCTGCAACTGGGAGACATCCTCCACGAGACTGGAGGTGGTAAGTTCAACCTTTTTCACCTTTTCGTTACGTTCCCCATATCCGCACGAATTAGGTTGATGTCTATGGCCATTGAATCAATTCTTATGCTCCAGTGAGGTTTTAACCCCAGAGATAGCGTCCATAACATCCTTAAGTGAGAGCTCAGTTTCATCGCCGGCCGGCGCCCCCTTCACCGAGTCCTCCAACAGCCTTCTTTTTGTTATGTCCTTCGAGATTGTGTGCCTGTCGAGTTTGTTGGACTGAATCGGTTTCAACCCCCTGGTCCCAGAACCCTTCACACGCTCCATGTTCCGATAGGCAGAGCGGTATCCGGAGCAGTGTCCAGGTATGGTCAGAGAACACTTCCCAAAACCGCAGCTCAGACACGGGCCTCCAGAATCAACAGTAGCAAGGATGAGCGAACTCAGCCCAACAATAGAAGGAACTGAAATGGGCCCCAAGATGATTCGCAGCGTCCAAAGGATCAGTTCACCCTCACAAGGGACACACGCTACACACAAATAACTGCACACCATAGAGTGATTGTATCCAAGAAAGTTCAGCGCGACATCTGTTGAATGCCCAAGTTATCCACAGCACCTCCAGACGATCACACAACAGAGACGAACAACAGATAAAAAAAACGGGGGGGAGGGAACTCTTACGTCCACTCGTTGTCTGCCAGAGGAAGTGATGTTCCGCAATTCGAATCCACCTCCACATTAAGCTCAAAGCTGCACCATACCACTTGCACAGAAGGTCCAGACCTCCAGCAGCAGGCCCATCACATTCCGCTAGAAGGAGCCCGCAACAGCATCATGTGGCAATAGTGGTGCCCTCCACTGCGGCGAAACGTTCCAAGGATCAAGTCCAGAGGGGTCGGGGCAGGGGGGGGATGAGTTCCATCAAAACATCAGCAGTCAAACAGAAGCGACCACAGGGCCAGCTGTTCGCCCCGCTCCCCACCGCACCAAGCAGCAGCACCCCTCACCTCACCACGCAGCCTGCACCCCAAATGAGGCAGGAAGGCCCAGATGCACCTCAAAAAAGGGGAGGGGGGGCGTCCACAAGACTACAGATATAGGTCTAGGCGGTCAAGAAGCAGTGCAGAATCACTCGATCCATCCAGCCATTCCCCTACAGCAGGGCTTCCACACCATAAAGGCACTTCCACATTTCAGGTGGAGAGAAAGGGGAGGTGGGGAAGGTCCGTCCCCACAGAAGCCGACCCTCCGCCGCAAGCAAAGTTCATTAGGAGCGGGGGGTGGAGGAAGGGGGCCAATCCCCAGGAGGATCAATCGTCAGAGGCGGGGGGGAACCACTCTCTACCCCAGGACCGGCACACTAAAGTGAACGCGGCGTCCGCCTGAGCCGGGCCGCCGCAGCACCCCCACCGCTGCCGCTCACTGCACAGCTCCTCAATGCAGCAATGGAGCGCAGATCCACAGGGTCCGCGGCGGGGTCCGCAAATAGCCGGAGCCGACTCTTCAATCGTTGTAGCCCCACCTTCCGGTGGAGCCGGAAGTTTTCGTTTGCTGGCCAGAGCTACCACTGTGGTGCCCGGCTTGATGCCCACAGATGGTCAGACAGAGTCAGCGGCAAGAGCGCCTCCGCAGGGGCCGCAAATAGCCTCGGGACAGGCAGCGCAAGCTCCACCACGTCCACGGCCCCGGGGAAGACACTCCGCAATAAGGATGGATTAAGGGCTCACCGATCTCGGAGCCTCGAAACTACGCAGCCATTATAGACAGCGCTTGGCGACGCCCCCTGATTTTAGTAATCTTAATGATGGGTGGTAGGAACTTTGTGGATCCCCACAGATTACATAACTTTCCCTCACAGAAATGTAACAAAATGAGTGTTTTAGCCAAAGTTTGATGTTAATGGCTAATGTAGGTAATTGTTTTCACTTTTAATCAGTGTGTCAGCACATTGTGTGAATCACAATGGTTAAAAAAATAAAATCGGGATTGCAGGAGAAGCTTACTCCTCAAGCCTCTGAATTATTTTTTAAAAAGGAAATCAATCTAGAAGGCTTTGCACTCTGAATTTCAGAGATAGTGCAGAGGACCTGGATGTCTTGTCCTCTGCTTTCAAGCAATTAAATACTGTTTTTTATTAGACCTGAAAGTATTTTGGCCTGTAAAAATTCCTTCTCTACACCACCAAGGTATCTAATGATGCTCCCTTTCACTTTACCGCAGAGAAAACAAGCTTGCTACAGATTTTTGCATGGGTACTTTCTCATTTATTTCTAGCGTAAGAAATACCATTCTCATAATTTTGAAATAACCGCAAACTTTAAACTTCATGGGTGTGCATTTGTACCTTCATCTTTGTAAGAAATTGGAGTATTAGTTGAAGATGTTAAGAACCCACTTCAAATAATAATACCAATCCACGTCAGGGTGAACCACAAAAATCACTAAATAAATCTAAGCTCAACCCCCAGGTAGCGGTGGCACAGAGCAGTCAGGGTTAACTTTAGAGGCAATTTGAAAAGTATTTATGCCATACTTAAACAGTAATAAACTGAAAACACAAGAAAAATTCCAAACCAATTTAGAAAAATAGAGAATATTTGAAACAAATAAAATGACATAAAAATGGAAATGTCCAATAGGTAGAACTTCAGTTATGCATTTTTAAAGTTTTGGTAAAAACAGTGTCAAAAAATGGTAAACACCAGCAGCAGTTTTCTGGTCGCACTTGACTGGGTCATAGTCAAAAGATTCCTATATATTGTTGGCAGGGGTTTAGCATGGTCCATAAGTTTGTAGATTTGTGGGGTGAACTTCAGTTTGCCCAAAAGTCATGCTGAGATATCATGTTAAAACGTATTATATGAGAAGTAGGACATGAAGGGGGCTTAAGACAAGTGGAAAGAGAGAGGAGGGCGGATCATTGCGGGCACTTAAAGCACAAACATTTTCAAACTATTCAACATTTTTTAAAGCTTAAAAAAAACAGAGACGAGAGAGTGTGAGTGTGTGTTTTTTTGTCAGTGTATGCATGTAAAATCCCCAAGTGAAATCCAACAGACACTTCATCATCCCCGACTGAAAGCCCATGTACCCAATTAATTACTACAGAATACATATTTTAGGGGATGTAACACCCCAAACACCCCCTTATGCTACGCCCCTGGTTGTTGAAGAAAGCAGCCAGGACAAACCAAATTCAGGAGGGTGTACGAGAAGCAGATAGTTCAAGATGTTCCTTGAGGGAGGAGGCACAAGGGAAACATATGAAATAGACAAAATAACCCATGTAACTATTTTGTCCTACATTGTCATTGCCCTACAAGTGGGCAGTACTAGAAAAAGGAGAAGACACATCTTAGGTAGCTGACCAAAATGTAGTACCAACAACTCTAGAAATGCGTGCTGTGATCTGCTTCAGCTGTTTTCATACACTCAGCTTTCCATTGTAATAAAATGTACTATTGGAGAAATATAGAAATATTTCCATCCTGTGTGAAACTTCTGTATTGTGGAGTTCTACATAGGTGTTTACAGGCCTAATATAATTGATATACACGAGGAAGGTGGATGAATGATGCAAGACTGATTAGGTGATTACTCCTACTAAACGACAGACGATATTCTGGAGACAGTTGTTAATGTAAGCACATGTTTTGACAATTAGGAAGGAGATGGAAACATCTGACATGGGGCACAATTCATTATTTTTATTTTAGTATAGATGAGTCTTAATATGAGATACGTGTCACCCTATTTTATTTGGGTATTGTAGTGGAGGACGTGTGGGTAGCACTGTTAATGGCTTTTCCATGATAGGAAAGGAATGAAGACCAAGGTAAGGATCACAGCAGCACAGTAGATGCTCGTGTTTCTTTTAAGCAGGAGCGTAGAAAAGGAGTCACGGCCTTAGCGCAAGGAAGAAAAATGGGTCTCCAGTTTGAATAGTAAAATACAGGCATGATTATGGTACAAGGGAGCTCCAAACATCTAGTTCTGGTGCCACTTCACCTTCTGCACTAATGATAGCTATGATTGTTTTCATGCAGGTTGAAATGACTTGCAAATGGAATGAAGTGGCCATATCAACTGAATGAAAAATAAACATTTACCAGTGGTCCAGCATGGATGACAGTACACTAATGCTAGCAAAATGTGTTCCCTTTACCAAGGATAGTTATTGAAATATAGCCATAATTGAGTTGCAGAACAAAAGGACCCTGGCTTTTTTAATTTTTTATTTACTTATCTGAGGTTGAACTGTAAATTAAAATAAAGTAGAGTGAGGGTGCTGTTTTAAAATGTCTTTTAAAATGTTTTAAACAAATAAACTGGTGACAGAACTGAGTTGGGGCGGGGTGGGTGGTGAAGCAGCATGAAAAGGTAGAAGATGCTGGTGAGTGGGGGAGAAGCAATATGAGGGAGAGAACATAGAGATAAAGGTAGAATCACACGGGCAGAAGAGCAAAGTGGAGCATGGGAGGTAAAGCACACAGGCCAGACAGAGAGAGAGTAACTAAAGTGCAAGTGGGAAGAGAAGCACATGGGCCCGAAAGAGCAAAGTGGAGGGAAGAGAAAACCATAATACAGAGACAGCTGGAAAAAAAACAATGACCCCCATGGAGTCCTGAAACAAAAAGAAAACAGACAATGCCCCCTCAATCCAGTCACAATGGGGGGAAGGGTGGGAAGGCACTAACTTATGCTACCATATGAGGAGACCTTGTTTGGTTCCCACTGCATCCAGAGGAAGAAAAAGCCGCTGCAGGCAAGTACATGGTCTGGGTGCCTTCACTCCTACTCGAATATATATGATACCTGAGGCAGTGCATGGGATCATTGTCATGGACCGGGCCGCCGGTGAAAGGAATGTGGGTGGTAGTGTCTCTTCTACAGCCCCCCACAATTCCTCACAATGTTAAGATGGTCCACGGGTCACAGGGACCCTCTTGGTCTCGGGATGGTGCAGCGGTGGGACAACAAGATTGTGCCTGAGGGTCTGGCCGACCCACTGTTGCACTGGTCTCCTCTCTGCAGCATTGTATTATGGGGATCCCAGTTGCTACAGCAGCCTGAGCTGGCGGCCTCTGGGTTTTCCTTGAACAAGAGCAGCCCACTAGTTGTCTCAGTGCCAGGACCCAGAACATTGGTGCAATTGAGAAGGGAGTCATCCTCTCAATCATCTGAGACACCGTGGGTCAGGACCAGGACATGTCACACAATAAAGGCATATGTCCTATCTTTTACCTACTCAGCACCCTGCCCATAGGGTTACCTAGGGCCTACCTTAGGGGTGACCTATGTGAAATAAAAGGGGAGTTTAGGGCTTGGCAAGTAGTTTTAAATGCCAAGTCAAAGTGGCAGTAAACTGTACATGCAGGCCCTACAGTTGCAGGCAGGCCTGAGACAGGTTTGAAAGGATGCACAAGCAGTGCTGCAGGCCCACTAGTACCATTTCATATACGGGCCCTGGGTATAAGGTATACCACTTTACAAGGTACACACGAGTAAATCAAACATGCCAAACAGGTGTAAACGTATCATACCATGTTTAGAGGAGGGAGCACAAGCACTTTAGCACTGATTAGCAGGGGTACATTACCCAGAGGGCAGAAAAATATGCGAAGGAAGGCAAAATGCTTGGGGATAACCCCGCAGAAAGGGCCAGGTCCAACACTATAAGTAGTGCAGAAGGTGGAGTGGCACCAAGCCCAGATGATCTGAAGGCACCCTGTAGCCCATTTATGACTGTTTTTATCAGAACAAATAGGGAATGGGGGCCTATTTTCCTTGCTTGCATTAGGACCCCTGGTACCATTGCTATTTCACTGACACCTCCATTGTTATAGGTTCTCAAATACAGTGCCATCAGGACCTAGAAAATCCCAAACTGTCCAGTGATTTGTACCTTAATAAGACCCACATCATCAAATATTCTCCTGTTCCAAGGTTGCTATGTTGTGGCTGTCTTCTGGTTTTATTCAATCTGTTAAATATTCATGAACATGTATTAATCAATTTCTGGTGGCGTGCATATTGATTTTATCAAGTCTTCTAGAATTTACATTAACCGCAATGTAAACGGTATAGAAAATAATTGCTTCGGGTTCAATGTGTGCTTTACAGATGACGTTGTGTAGAAGACTGCAACGGAAAGAAGCAACCAGTCAAGGAAGGATTCAGGTGGTGAAGACAAAACAAACATTCATTTTGATGCATGCTAAGCAGCATGAGTACATTTTCAGGACCTTTGTCAGCCCTCAGCCCTACAATATTAAGACAGTATGTGCAGCAAAATATAAAAAACGATAATGGGTGCTACCAACTATAAATTCATCTTTTCAAGAAAATATGTGTCCCCTTGTTAGGGAAACAAAGAAGATTGCAAATAAACATAATTATACAGAATCACAACAGATAGCTGTATGCCTGAATGTGTACATATATTTATGCATAAGGCAAAAACAGCACAATAGCAAGATGTCTATTTGTCGCAGTGTTATGGATGGTGCCCCACAAAATGATTCAAATCACCCCGATGAGGAGTTTTCTGCAACATTAGGCACACTAGCTTGCTTAGCGTGACTAGTCCTAAGGTAAATTATATCTGAATGTTCAAATACAGTAATGGATTTACTTGTTTTTCTAATCCCCTGGCAGCATTAGAATCTCAATATGCTAGTAATTACTTTAAAGGGATTTGCATAATTCTATAGAATGCAGCGTGACTCCACGTGAGCACTTTGCAGTAAATCTTTATTGTACAAATCTTTAAATTACAGAGGAAAGCAGCCAAGTAAAATAATAAAACACACACGGTTCTGGCACTTACGAAGACTTTCAAGTAGAGGCTCTAGTTTCTCTCGCAAATGGACTGAAAGGCCTGCTGTTTAGCAGTTCTTGATTTAGTATAATCAACTCGAATAAATGCAAGGCTCTCATATATACACTTGGCTTTTATTGACAATAAAACACGTAAAAAGCAGAGTGTATTCATAAGGCGAGCATTTTGTGAAAACACATCAGCCGCTCGGGTAGCTCAATGTGTCATTTATTCAGAATAGTCCGCCATTTCAACGAGGACATTTCACTTCGCCGTGCGGTGTATGTGAAAGGCACTCGGCTGGAATAGAAAAAGAAAAAATACATAAGGTTGACAGAAAGGCGCTGTTCAACGTCCTGCACTGCGAGTGACCGCCTCTGCTGCGAGCCAACACTGCCCATTACATATGTTAATGTCCACAAGTCAACATCAAGGTCCAAAGGATTTTAAGACATACAAACCATGGGGGTATCCAGGGGCTGGTGGAATCACTAGCACAGAGGGCATCAGGTTTGAAGAACTGGGCCTGCAGCCTCTTCTTAAATTTGGCAAAGCTGATAGATTTCCAGATATCCAGAAGAAATAGATTCCACCACTGGATATACTGACCTATCATTTGGTTTTAAGAGTGTTGAGATGGATTGTAGCTTGCTAGCAAGAAGGTTAGGCAGGCCTGAAGACAGCCTTTTGTTCTAGCCCGGGATTGCTCACATCTGGATTTCATTTTGGCGGGAAAGGGAATGGTCAGACTACGCCATGGGACCCTCTACTAATGGAAAATATTACGTTGTGTAATTTATCAATCAATCAATCAATCATACCATTTGTATAACGCACTACTCACCCGGGAGGGTCTCAAGGCGCTTGGGGGAAGGGGTATGCTACTGCTCGAACAGCCAGGTCTTGAGTTGTTTCCTGAAGGCGAGATGGTCCTGGGTCAGCCGAAGGTGGGTGGGGAGGGAGTTCCATGTCTTGGCAGCCAGGTAAGAGAAGGATCTTCCTCCGGCGGTGGCTCTTCGGATGCGTGGTACGACTGCGAGGGCGAGGCTGGTGGACCGTAGCTGGTGGGTGGGCGTGTAGAAGGTCAGGCGGTCGTTGAGGTACTTGGGGCCCAGGTCGTGGAGAGACTTGTGTGCGTGGGTGAGGAGCCGGAACGTGATCCTCTTGTCGACGGGGAGCCAGTGCAGGTTCCTCAGGTGGCTGGAGATGTGGCTGCGTCGGGGGACATCCAGGATGAGTCGGGCGGAGGCGTTCTGGATGCGCTGGAGTCTTTTCTGTAGCTTGGCTGTGGTTCCGGCGTAGAGGGTGTTTCCGTAGTCCAGTCGGCTGGTGACGAGTGCCTGGGTGACGGTCTTCCTGGTCTCGGTCGGGATCCAGCGGAAGATCTTGCGAAGCATACGCAGGGTGTTGAAGCACGATGAGGAGACGGCGTTGAGTTGTCTGGTCATCGAGAGGGAGGAGTCCAGGATGAAGCCCAGGTTGCGTGCGTGGTCGGTTGGCTTGGGTGCGGTGCCCAGGGCTGGGGGCCACCAGGAGTCGTCCCAGGCGGAGGGCGAAGATCCCAGGATAAGGACTTCGTCTTGTCCGAGTTCAGTTTCAGGCGGCTGTCCTTCATCCACTCGGCGACGTCTTTCATCCCTTCGTGTAGGCAGGTTCTGGCGGTGTCGGGGTCTCTGGTGAGGGAGAGGATCAGCTGGGTGTCGTCGGCATAAGAGATGATGTTGAGGTTGTGCTGGTGTGCGATGGCTGCAAGAGGTCTCATGTAGACGTTGAAGAGGGTGGGGCTGAGTGAAGATCCTTGCGGGACGCCGCAGATGACTTCGGTGGCCTCAGGGCGAAACGGGGGGAGGCGGACTCTTTGTGTTCTTCCAGCGAGGAACGAGATGATCCACTCCTTTGCCTTCTCTTGGATACCGATGTTGCTGAGGCGCTGGACTAGGGTGCAGTGGCAGACAGTGTCGAACGCAGCGGAGAGGTCCAGGAGGATGAGGGCCACTGTTTCCCCCTTGTTTCCCCCTTGTTTCCCCCTTGTCGAGCAGGGTCCGGATGTGCTTTTGCAACTGATTGGGTGCAGTGAAGAATGTACATGTACATTACTTCTACATTTATCACACAGTGGCTGGTGGCAGTCAGTAATGTGTAGTTATAGTTAGGTCAGAGTTTCGAAAGTAGGAGCGTTTTTTGTGGTGTCATTTCATGACTCTTCACAAAACTGTCCAAAAAGTTTATCTTTCTCAGCTCTTTCCTGGAAAGCTTTGAGGTGATCCTTCAAGTGGGGCCAAGAAAATGGGGACAGGGGGTTCCAAAGCATTGATCTCCCATGTTAATACCTCTAGGAAACTTATATTACAGGTACAGAAACAACTGGTAAACCGAATTACACCAAATTTGGCAAGAAGTTAACACTTTCTGAATAAAACATATTTTTGCAATTTATTGTAAATCCATTTTGAATTTAAAGATCTGCTCAGGATAAACATGAAGGAAAGGTATAATTGCACTGTTGTGGTGTCCAGATATGCTCTTAGGGGCCAATTTAAACAGGATTAGTCAGTCCTGTATGGCTGGTCACAACCTGAACAATATGCTGTAGCAGCCTTTGCAAGACTCAGAGCATATACCCCGACTTCTAAAAATGAAATATAAAAATATAAAGGAGCAGGGGGGCACACCCTGATCCTAAGGGAGATGTGAAGGGTCCCTAAAGCCTCCCCCTTGTTTGGCTGGTCACAACATGTTGTGGCAGCCATTATAGGATATGGGACATCGTCCCCCTTGAAATGCATGTAGTGATGTCATTTAATATGTCATGAGATGTACTATTGGAGGTTATAAGCAGTACATGGCATAGGCGCAAGTTATAGTTTCTCAATAAACTAGAACTGGCAAATGTCAGTGTTTTTATTTTTTTAACATTGTTTTACCTAGTTTAACCTCATCGCTGCAGCGCAAATTCCGCCGCAGTGCTGAACATTCCGATCGCGAGCGTGGTCATGGCGGCTCCTGGCCGTCATCAGCACACGCCCACTGTGACTCATGACGGCCGGGAGCCCCGGGGCATGGGCATTAAAAAATATATATATATATTAGGAGGGGGGCCGCCTTGCCCCCCTCCTGTGGCCACTTTTGGCCCCAGGGACCCCATCCTCCGGGGCCGGGCATTTTTTTTTTTTTGGGAGGGGGGCCTCCTGGGCCACTTGTAGCCCTGGGGACCCCATTACCCGGGGCTGGCCCACTCCCTGGCATTGCTTTTCTACATGGGGAGCAGCTAACATGCTGCTCAACTGACAGGCTGCTCCTGCTGAAGTACAACAGGAAGATATTTGACAACTCACTTAAAACTTGTTCTAATTTGTCTTTCTACAGCACTAGCCATAATTTCTATGACAAAATGGACCCTCTCATTTTGTTCCTTTCTAAATTAAATGTTTTACACTTTAGCTGTTTGATTCAATCAAGATGATATAAAATAATATGTGTATTTTCAAAGCGCACGTTTACCCAGAGGCCTCTTGGCGCTGAATAACAGATGTTCATTGTTACCCAACTCAATGGTTCTGATTTTATCGACCTCAGATGGATGAAAGGCTGAGTGGATACGTCGGGATTTGAACCTGTGACCATGAGATCAAACTCAGGCCCCTGTAATGTACGCATTAGTCCACTGAGCCACCAGACCTGACTTAGTGTGTGCAACACTTTTGTCATAAGCAAGACTGTTAGCACTCTAGTTGTTCTTTAGAACAATGTGTGAGGATGCAGTAGAACACAAGGTAATCAACTGACAGCCTGCTCCTGTATGAAGTATATGTTTAACTGAGAATGTCAGATTTCATTCACATATGGCTGAGAAAGATAGTCTGAAATTGCAGAAAATATGCTCTCATTTTAGCTTCTGGAGCACCTTTCATAATGGCAAAATCATGAGAAAACTAAATTGTTTTCTCTCAAACATGATTCACGAAATCCCAGCAGAAGGCTTTCTCGCAGGATATAATCACCTTAGCAACAAATGATTTATATTGTAATTAAAGTATGGTATCACCTTTTATACCTTCTCCTTTTTGTGACCCTCAATACCTGACATTCACTACAACGAATAGGCTGAGTCCGCCCCCCAAAAAATCAGAAAAAAAGAAAAGGGGAAGAGTACGAATACCCTAACCCCCTATTCTGCAAAAAAGCGATTCATTTTTTAAAATTTATGAGAAATCTGCACATATTGCAGTGAATACAAAAAAAGTGTATGTTTTTTATGTCGTCCTCGAGTGAACTAGGTGCTGGAGGCATGCTTAGTATTTTTTTTAAAGGAGGGGGCACTTGGGGCCCATCTCCAAGGGTTCATTTATGCCCCGGGGACCACCACCTCCCTGGGGACAAATACTTTTTTTAAATGAAGGAGGGGGCCTGCACGGCTCCCCTCCCGGACCAAATATGGCCCCAGGGACCACCAAGCCTTGTACAAAAAAAAGCCATATATTACCTTGGAAACAGCCCCCCTCCCCCCCAAGGCTGGCTCCTGCAATGCTACATTTAGTCCATTGTGGCGAACCTCCTGAAATTAATTATATTCAGGCTTATCCTGCTCATTACATGTTTTTAAATTTGGGTGTCATAATTATTTTCACCTTGATGATACTTTGCAATGCATTGGAATTTAGACAGTTGCCATAATTTATGGCTAAATCAAATTACTATGCAGTATTTCATTAGTTACCACTCATTTCACACAGTCATACCAGACGAGACATGAAGTCTGTTATCCCAATTCTGCCCCAGTGGCCTGTGAGTTTTGATTCTGCATAGTACTATAAACTTTGCTTCATTTCTGCAACAATCATCATTTTAACAAAGAAGTTGCAGCGATGGATGGATGGATGGATGGATGGATGGATGGATGGATGGATGGATGGATGGATGGATGGATAGATAGATAGATAGATAGATAGATAGATAGATAGATAGATAGATAGATAGATAGATAGATAGATAGATAGATAGATAGATAGATAGATAGATAGATAGTTAGTCAAGGAGTTGCGTTATAGGCACTTGAACAAAATGGAAGCAGGTGCTGCTGCAAAGTGTGCAAATTATGATATTTTATTTCCCTGGCACAGTCAGTTCAGTGCCTTCCCCAAGGACTGTTTTCTCCATGCGGATAAAATATATACTTCCTGCACTGTCAACAGGCAGGTGGCAGAGCTCCATTGCTAATGAAATATGATAACAATTTAGAGAAGTGATCTGCAGTACGGTGTTGGTCCTGTAACGCTAATCTTTGTCACAGTTTCAGACACATTGCTTGGAATAGTATACACGAAGCAAACCAATTTCCACCACCAACCTCTCTTTCTGTTAGTTCAAACGTATATTACGCTGCCCCCAAATCCCCTTTTTGATGACAATGATAGCATCATGGACCTAACAGTGTTCAGGTACAGTGCTTTATCACCCTAAGAACCGGCTTGCATCCGTTTCAATACAGAGATAATGACCCTCAATTATGGGACCGCAAATTTAATCGAGATTAATAACTATTCAAGCCCTTACTAATATGAAAAAATCGAATCTATTTCTATATGCACCTTGCTTTCCCACCTGAGAAATAGGCAAAAGGAGAATTTGGCGAGTTCTTTTTTCTCTGTTTCCTCATGCTTTTTCACACTTGGCAAAGTACAAAAACAACCTTTGTTAAAAGGACATGGAATACATGGATTGGACTGGTTCCAAGCTAGTTTGCACTGGTGTCAGTGGAATTTTGTACTGTCATCTGCATCAAATAACTAATGCAAAAACAGGCCTTTGCAAGGGCTAACTGGAAAAACAACAGATGGTTTTGTGCATATCTTCTTTTTGAACCAGTAAGTCTTTGCAAATG
This sequence comes from Lissotriton helveticus, assembly GCF_964261635.1. Lineage (NCBI taxonomy): Eukaryota > Metazoa > Chordata > Amphibia > Caudata > Salamandridae > Lissotriton > Lissotriton helveticus. The sequence continues at coordinate 802,339,758 of NC_136067.1, forward strand.
ATGGTGATCCTTTCCACATTGATTTATAATTATTGAAAGGAGATTGAAAGGATCTCTACTCTCTCTCCCTCCACCAATTGATGATACGATCCTAATAACAAACAATTTATGAAATTCTGTTTTATGAGATCCATGATAATACATTTACAAGGGCTTTTTTCTTAGGCACAAAACCTAATGTAACATATCATGCTTACTCATTGGCAAAGAAATGTGTGAAAATCCATGAAAATATATATCTTTGCTGTACTTACTCATCTTATATTGGCTTAGCATCTCAAATAGGATAAACCCATGTCTCTAAATTAGTATGTTGAAAAAGAGTTACAAACTGCTTGGTATGATATATGGGATAAATGACCCCTTGCCGTACATCAGAAAACTATTGCAAGTCACTGAGGAAGTCCATAACCATACTGAGGAACAAGGTTGAGTGCTGAATTCCTTTATAAAGGCATGGAACTACAAGGTGACTTGCAATATCTTCATCATGTGCGGCAGGGGGTGCATTATTCTTTATAATAAATGGCCACACTATCACCCTTCCCACAAACCACTTAAAACCTTGGTGTGCAGTTCTTTCATATGAAAGAGAGAGACTTTGTGTGAATATGAAGAATACAAATAGAATCTGTTGTGCCAAATTAAACACATCAAAAAGCTGTTAGATATTTGTTGCAAACAGACAATAGAAACAGTTCAATACAAGCTGCATTAGCTCAGAAGTTTTAGAGACATGCAGAAAGATTCTAGTTTTTTTCTATATAAGGAGTGCAAAAAATAAACATATTCTCTCTGCTTGTTATAGTAAGCTATTAAAATAGAACAGAAGAAAGAAAAGCAAAATTTCATTTGTTGCTTTAAACAGTTGCTTTAATTATGCTCTGTGACCTGCCTTTCACCCCGCCTGCTGGCTCAGGCAGCAGGAATTGTGACATCAGAACGTGACTGGAATAAGCCTTTAATAGGAGAATTCTGACATCTTTTCTTTTTAATCGGTGACTTTGGTGCATCAGAAGTCTCTAATTATAAAGAAATTAGTGAATGCTGTTGAAACAGGGATTACAGAATCCCATCTATCATAAACACATTTTAATCAGATTTCCTTTTGAAATGAAATTAATATTTTAATGAGGATTACCACTGGGTGCATTGCTTTCTCACAGCAATGGTGGCTGGCCAAGGGGAAGTTGGTCTCTAAAAATAAAAAAGATTCCGCTATGAACAAGAAAACTAAAATTTTAAGGTGCTATGGTCTTAATAAAACGGATATTCTACCTTTTCACTTGCAGTCAATTGTTTCTGGAGGCACGGGGAGGTCACACGTACCAGTGAACTAGTTGTACAAGTGCAAAAATAGGCCAGAGTACCAAAATAAAAGTGGCCCCATTAAGAAATCAGACAGCTTAAAAAGAGGTCCATATTTGTAAATCAGCACAGTTTTGAACCTGTACTGTGCATTTGTGCTTGATCCTGGCAATGTTTGTGGTAATAGCAGGGACATTTCATACACATCTAAAGGCATTAAGACAGCATTTCTTCACCTTTTAATTTCTGTGGACCCCCACTGAATCAGTACTGTAATCCTGGAACCCCCACTGAGTCATTATTGGAAGCTCTGGACCATGACCTAAATAGTTTCTATGATTTGAACTTCAAAACAATACACAAAAATACAAAAACAGATATACACCAAACAATGCTCAGATATCAAAATATTTTGGTTCATTTACAATCAAATATAGAACATGTTGTCAGATTTTCAATTTTGCACAGTTATTTTATGTACGTTATTATTTCATTTGGTAGCACATTCTTGGACCCATGAGTAGGCTTTGCTGACCCCAAGGTGGGTCCTCAGACCACAGGTTAAGAACCAGTGCAATAAAATATACTCTCCGCTTGGTACCATCAGCCACAACAGTTAAAGTCTATTTTGTAGCTAGACTCCACCGCCATCTCCGGATATTAACCACAGCTTTCTTGTGCCATGTATGAGTCATCTATAGAACACGTCAACTACAATCACCGGCAGGGCACTCTTACCCCTTTTAACCTTCTAAGATTCTACATTATTGGTGGCAGAAAGTGCCTGAGCACTGATTCCAAGGAAATCGCATTCAATCAATTTTCTTACGGTTTTTGACTGCTTCAAAGTGAGTGACAGCTATCTATTTAAAATGCAGAACTACTGCTGCTTCAGAGCACCATCCGTTCTTTGTACATTTCAGATACTTAGCTAATCTGCTGGGAGATTTGTCGCTCCAACAATGAGAGAAATATGAACCAGAATAGTTGATTCTATTCAAAGAACAGTTTTGTCTACTTTAAATAACCCTTACTTGTTAAAGGCTGTGCAGTGGCAGGCAGCATATTGTAATTCTAACCTGCAATGCATGCCCAGTTCTGAAATCCAGGAACCATTGCAAACACAAAGTATATATGGGAGGGATTCAAACATGTAGACTTAAGCTACGCACATGTATTTCATAGACATTATTCTCTGTACATTTAAGGGGGATTTACATTTATATTAAAACCCATGTGAAGGAATATACCTGACCATTTCCTCCTACATTGGAGAGAAACTGAGTTCCAGTTTAGGTAAGAACCCTAATTGGATACTCATGGTGCTTGCACGCTAAACTAACTGGCGATAAATAAATCATCATACAATACCATATTACAGGTCATGTGCTGAATCCCAGAGGTGCTAATCAGTTTTGGCAGTATTTGCCAAGCTAAGCTTTGAGCTATCTTGTTTAAAGTGTTCTGTTTACGTTTAAGAAGATTTCCAGGGTCAAGGATTTGGAGACCCTCTTTATAACCACCAAGTCCGGTTCTCCATTGGACCCAGCACCCTCTTGGGTTTAAAAAAAGGCTTGCCCAGCCCTTCTCCCAGCCCTCCTCAACCTGCTTAATATGTCCCTGAAGTGCTATGGTCGCACCTCGTTGAAAGCACAGGGTCTTACCTCTCTTAAAGAAACCCATACTGGGTTCCTCCAAACTTGAGAATTATAGGCTGATCTCCCTTCTTCCAGTTGATGCAAAAACACTTGAACAGCATGTTAACATGCTCCTATAAGCTTTTTTTTACTTCGACCATCTATTACATCCTTCTCAATCAGGGTTACATCCCTTCCACAGCAGTGAACCAGCTCTCCTTGTGGCAATTGAAGCACTCAAGGCCTTATCGGATGAAAGCGTTCTCGTTGACCTGATCCTTTTGGAGCTTTTCACTCTACATCTTCTCCTCAGGAGACTTAATGAATGCGGCATCAAGGTCATGGCCCTGAAGTAGTTTTCTATCTTTCAGGCAGATTGTACACTTCAGATTACCCCCGAAGCCATTACTTGAAAGGTGCAGCCAATCCACTATGGTGTTTCCCCAGGGTTAATTTTTCAGCCCGACCCTCTTTAATATCTGTGTCCTACCCCTTGTCCACATTGCTGATACTTTTGACCTTTCCATCTTCTTGTGTGCCAATGCTATGCAGTTTACCAACTTAGCATCTGACACAGCCAGAGGTCTAACACCTGCCATCAAGCAGTGGCCAAGTGAATGGAAAGCAACTGTTTAAAAGCAAATGCCAATAAGACAGAGATTTTAATAGTAGGCAACTAACCTCATCTATGGGGACTCCAGTGGTGGCTAGGAGAGTTAGGCCCTTTGCCAGTTACAGTACCTGTGATAAAGATTCCTGGTTTCTGGATTGACAACCAGTTCAAATTTAAGGACCAGATCAATGCTTTGATTGCCTGCTGTTTTGGTCTTCCTTGAGGCCTTCACAAGCTCATTTTAATGCTTCCTATTACTTCTCAAAAAGCCATAATTCAGACCGTGATCATCTCCTGGCTAGACTATGGCAATGTGCTTTATTTAGCAATCAACAAAGCCCTGCTACACAGACTACTGATGATTCATAACTTGGCTGCAGGCCTCCTTGGTCGCGTGCCCAAGAAAGCCATATCTCTAACATGTTTTGGGACCTTCATTGCGTCCTGTTTGCTAATCGCATTCAATTTAAGTCACTCTGCTTCACCTAACCAAGCCTTGTCCAATTCTGGCCATACTTACCTGTTACACCTGATTTGCCTTACCGCCCTACCAGAATGCATCATTCCTCATGCCTTCTACTGGCCCAGGTCACTGGATGTAACCAGATCAGAGCAGCTAGGTTTTGTTTTTTTATACCTGGCCTCCAAGCAGTAGCACTCCCTTCTCTTGCATCCACGGAGCCTCCATATCAAGAGAAGCATCCATAAGCATCTTAAAACCTGTCTTTTATAATTGCTTTCCTCACCTGAGATGTCAGGTCTAGGTCTACTTAGCATTGGCAAACTCTTTTGGGTAGCCATGCGCTTCATAACTTTAAAATTTTAAAGTGTTAAAGAGTGTGTTGCTTCCCCTGAAACAAAATGTTGTCAACCAAATGGCTAATGGGAGCAGACATGATCCTTGAGTAATCCACAAAAGATGCCAATGACAAAAAAACACCTGTACCTATGGCTGTCTCTTTGTCTTACTAAAAAAGATAAGTCATATCTGGCTACCAAATGAAGTCAGAATTATTCTAAGATTTTTTGTGGAAAATTCTTATTGACCACTGGTAGTAACCACTACCAGAAGAGACCTGATATTTTAGTTTTGTAGGCTTAAACAAATCCCTCTCTTTTCCCTGCACATCCAGGCACACTGCAGAGGAGCACACATCTCCACAGAATGTATATGTTGAAGCACTGAGCTTCCAACAGTGGTGAAAAATCATGCATTGGACTATACTGTTCACATAGCAAGCTGAGGAGCTGGATAGGGCTGACTCTGCATCAATTAGGACCACTGGAATATCAAACCTGGCCTCCCCTAAGAAATATGAGTAGTACATTTCAGGATACAGGACTGCTACAGAGTCATTGAGTCATGAAAAGGATTCTCACAAAGAAAAACTGGAATTTGCGCTTGCACTGTACTTAGCTAAATGCTCCTTCACAACAAAGCTAAGCCCCAAAAAAGAGTGAAAATAATCTTCAGTGACTAAGGCCTCATTTGTAATATTATGTAACTTCAAGAAGGCTCGGGCAAATATATTGGTGAAGAGCTCCTTAATCTCTTTGTCCTTGTCTCTATGTTCTTCATGTCCTACAAAATCCTTTGCTGTGACACAAAGCAGGGTAGTGGGTCCCAGGCGGCACTTGGCACAATGAAGGCCTGCAACTTTCTCTAAGGGCAAAATATTTTTCACCTGCCTAATAAGTGAGGTACCCTTTCAGGATGAACTCAGTGTTGAATGTCACTATGCTTTTCAGAAGGAATCCCAACACCAGTTAGTAGGTATTTCACTAAGGGAAGGCCAAACAAGCCCCAACAAGCTCTTTCATATGATGAAATTCTGGGGGGGTGGGTCGATATTAATACGGCTGACTAATTAAAATTAAATGGTTACAAATGTGTAATGATTAATGTAAGATACAAAGCTGAAATTACATGTATTTAAAATGTGCAAACTGCAATTACAGTCATAGCTATAAGCAAACCTAATATTGCTGAAATCGCGCAAAAGTGATTTTGAAGTCTGACCTTAATGTGACATGCTTAGAAATGTTTGTCATAACTGCAGAATGTTCCAGTTTTAATCAATGTACTATTTCACAAAGCAACATATTATTCGTAATGATTAACTTCTGATTCTCACCATATTTCACATTATGCTTGAATAGAATAGTTGCACATTTCAAACAATAATTCTTTTTCGTATTAATGAAAGGGATTATTTAACAGTAATTGGTAAATTGATGTTTCTCTTCTTTAGCATAGTTCATTGTGTACAACCAGCATTCAGTGCATCTGGGGACTGAGGCTTATGTTTCCAGAACTGGACTGAGGCTTATGTTTCCAGAACTTAACTAAGTAAAGAATGTCTGTAGCTAAATTGTGATAAAGCTTTGAAAGTCGCATTTATTTACGTGGAAATAGAAGAGTTGAACCTGCTCACAGAGGAGTTCTGCCATTTGATTGGTCCAGAGAGGAAGAAGACTACTACAATGTCTGCAACATGTAGTCATTTCTTTTATATTAGTTCATGTTCCTAGTTAGAGGCAATACTTCTGGCTTTTTCTCCACTCTTTACCTACCTTCTTGTCCTAGACTGACAGTTGTGGCTACTGCTGCTTCTGATCATTCTTATTTCATTTAGATGCTTTATTTTTACAGATTGCTATTGCATCTGTATGATCACTTATATGTATTATTTATTTTTATTTATTACTTTATTTCGGCCAATTTGGCCATAAAAGTCACATACATACATAAAAGCAAACATTAGTATAACAATATTTAAAAAGTGTTATCACAAATGCAAGGGTTAAGTAAACATATACACCTTTCCAACTCAGAGACAATGACCTTGTTTTTTACGGATTATGTAAACAGAATATAGGAATTTACTTATACTAAATACAATAAACTGGATTGAATTGCTTTTCATGATCCTAAAAGCTGTTGAACAGGACCTAGTCCCCAGAAGGTTACACATTGGTTTCAGCCATTTTTTTCTAGATTTCGTATATGCGCTACAAACAAAGAACATGTGAACCTCATTCTCGGGACAGTCAAGGGAGCACATAGGGCAACACTTAGTTTTGACAGACAAGGTTCCCAGTTTTTTTTGTGCCCATCTTTCAGTATTGTAATTCAGCATAAGTATCCCATATCTGAACTTTAAGAAAAGGGTTTTTGCAATAGGTGGCTCAATCTCGTCCAGGAATGGTTCGAAGCAAAGCTCGTCCTTAAATGATAAAAAAGCCTGGACTGCAGAACCAACACTAACTCCATCCACTAGCTTCCCATTTATGTGGGTCCAGAAAGCTCGCTTAACTACTAGTTTGGAAAAAGTAGGCATTTTATCTGGAGTCTCCCACATTGTATATAGGCCCAAGAGTGTAAACCATTTTTTAATGTGCACTAGCCAATGGATGGAGTTAAAAGAATCAAGCGTCATCAGCTCTTGCAGGCCATTTCTATAGTCTATCAACTCAGGGGTAGTCCAAAGCCTAACCCAGAATAATAATGGTCTTAAGATAGCTAGATGGTCTGTTCTCCTAAAGTTTAGGTCAAGTTGGAGTGGTAGAAGAGGTGTACTAATAGGAACCCTTACAGAGGCCCGCATAAATTTGTTGTCCATAGTTTGAAAACTATTCTTTGCCCATGGGCCCCAGATCTCTGCTCCATATAATACAGCAGATTGTATTTTAAATTTAAAAAGTTCTAAAACCGGAGTTACACTTTTGCTTGTGCTAGAATTCATTTTACTTAAAATTGGTTTGACATTTTGGGCATATATTATCTTACTTTTCTCGATTTGGGATTTCCAGCTTTGCTTGGAATCGAGTACTACACCCAAATAGGAAAAGTTATCCACAGTATCTAGTTTTTGGCTGTTCAGGGTCAAAAACCCTCTGTCTGGCATACTGGGATTCAGTGACATGCATTTTGTTTTATTTGCATTGATTTCTAAGCCCTTTGTCTGGCAGTAACAGCTGAAGGAGTTAAGGAGTGCCTGGAGTCCCTTTTTTGTTTGGGATATAAGTATGGTGTCGTCTGCAAAAAGCAGCGCAGGCACCCTTACACCATTGAGCTGCGGCGAGTCATTAACACAAGCATTTAAATAATCAGGGACATCATTAATAAACAGAGAGAATAGAGTGGGGGCCAGGACACACCCCTGGCGAACCCCACGTTCAATAGGAATGTTGCGAGTCAGCTCACCATTAGGGCCCCACCTGATGTTTGCAAAATTGTCAACATGCAGCTCAACTATTTGAGCTAGGAGGCATTCCGGTAAACCAATTTCTTGCAAGGTTTTCCAAAGTAGACTGCGTGGAACTAAGTCGAATGCAGCCCTCAGGTCAACGAAGGCTACATACAGATGACCTTTTTTCAGTTGCACATACTTCCAAATCAAACAGCAAAATCGAAAAATTTGGTCTGTTGTGCTGGTCTTACTCCGGAAACCAGCTTGAAATTTGGAAATTATATTCGAGGCTTCGAGCCAATCATCAATTCTGAACAAGAGGTGTTTGGCGTATAGTTTTTGGAGTGTGTCCATCAGACTAATTGGTCTGTAATTGGAGGGTGTCATTCTATCACCCTTTTTAAATATTAACACAACCTCAGCTGCCCGCCAACTGTCAGGGAAGTTGCAATTTGAGGATAAGGCATTGAACAGACGGTTCAAATAGGGAGCCCAAACGTCAACTTCATGTTTAAAAAGATCCCCCGGTATTCTATCCGGACCAGGGGCTTTAGAATTTTTGAGTTCGTTGATTGCCCTTACTGTCTCTTCCAATGTGAAGTTAAGTGGTTCAATAGAAGCAGGGGATCTTAAGCTCCATTGGCTATCTCCATCGTATTGCTTGTAAAGGTTTGTAAAGTGAGTTACCCAGGTCATCTCATCCAGAAATACATCTTTCACAGCTCTCCCAGCATGCCCCCCATTAGCCACTAGCCTCCAGAAGGCAACATTGTCATTGGTTTTTGCAGCAGTTAGCATTTCGGCCCAGATTGATTCCTCCCAAAGTTTTTTGGATGTATCTAGTGTACGTTTGTATTCCACCCTTGCAAATTTTACTTCTTCTTTAGACTTGTTTTTAATGGCAAACAGTAAGTTTGATTTGGCAGTTCTACATGAGTGGTCGTACCATAACTTTCCGTGGTTGGCCACTCTTTGGTTTTGTTGCTTCTTTCTCGGCATTTTTGATAAGTGCATTTTTAGTTCGGCAAAGAAAACTTTGTGTAGATCAAGAAAATGTTCAAAGTGTTCGGGTAAGAAGGCATAGTCAGCTATGTGTGCAAATGTTTGTTCAAAAAGAGAATAAACCAGCGCTAAGGCATTACCATCCGCCAAAACACGTGGCCATCTTACTGCACGTCTGTTGTTGTTTATATGGACGTCCTCACATAAGCTGACTTGGGTAGATTCAGTTGTAGTTAAAGTGGTGTCACTAACCATGCTCTTGTTGATGTAAAGTTCCAAGGGGTAGTGATCACTTTCCCCCCTACTTACTACTTTCAAATCTATCATAAAGTGCCAGATGCTAAGAGAAACAAGTACAAAGTCTAAATTGCTTTTAGCTTTAGAGAAGGTTGGTTGTTTTTGCATGTCCGATGGGAGACGGCCATTGCCTGCTCTAAGTCCATGATCTGCAGTAAGTCTTAGTAATTGGCTGGCCAATGTTGAATATTTTACAAATTTGCTGGTTTCGAGCTGGGGGATGTTGTACACTGAGTCCTCATCTTCAAACACTTCAGAGATGCCCAGAACAGGTTCAAAGTTACAATTCAAGTCTCCTCCCAAGATGACAGGGGTATCTCCAATTACATTTTTCAACAGGAGCTCCAGGGCCTCGAGTGTTGATGACACCTTGGAGTGACTGGTCGGTCTGTTGTAGACATTAACGATGAACCAATCATTGCCACACGATGGAGTAACCCTTAGGGCTAAAATATCCGGAGAGCCTGTTTCTACAATTTCAACCTGCATGACCAGGGTGACTTTTAGCCAAATTACTAGACCCCCTGATGGTCTTCCTCTGTCAGACTGGACTGCCTTAATGCCATAAGTTTTGTATCCTACCCGGTGAGGAACTTCTATAGCCCAAGATTCTTGTAGTAGACAGATGTCACAGGTATCAATGTAATTCGCCCACTCAGGATCTTTTAGGTTCTTACAAACGCCTGCGATGTTCCATGACAGGATGAGTAAGCAAGGATCAGTGATCTGAATGACAGGGGGGGACTTAACTACACGCTGATTGGGCCGGTTGCCTACTTGCAGAATTGTACTGTCTTTCTCTGCAACCTTTGCTTTTTCTCTCACAGCAGTAATTGAACTCCCATCCCGACCACCCTCAGCTGTGCAACAGCGTACGTTTTCAACCTTGTGAAGTGGTTCCGTTTTCTGGGGATCTGGGTTAGTCCTGTGCAGCATATTCCTATTAGCTTGGTCAACGTCATGCAATTGTGCGACATTTTTAGGTTTAGAGTAGCCTTTGCCCAATCTACGGAAGATATCATATAAGTCGTAGATGCAGTCAGGCATAGTGGCAAGTCAATCCACAGCGTCTAGGCAACTGAATCTATTGAAGGTGGGAATGCCAGACCACATATTGTGATCACCATGTCGAACTGTGTTTGGAGCACCAGACCACATATTATAATCCCCATGTCTAGCCAAGTTGGAAGCACTATCATAGTACTGGTTGGCAGGGTTCCAATTGGGGACGTGATGGATGGGTCTTGGTGGAGGATAGAAAAATGATAGGGGTCTGGCTTCAATAGGGGGAATCACACCGTACGATTTCCAATTGCAGATTTGTTCGGCACTCTGGGGTTTTTCAAAGGATATGACAATACAATCACCCGTGATTGTTTTTGCCGTTGGCCCTACCCATGGTACCCTCCTAACCATAAGGATCTTACTTTTCATCTGGTTGGGAATGGGTTTGTATTTATTTAGCCAAAAAATCACTTTATTTTTTAGTGATTGGAAATTTTCTACATATTGACTATCCAGTTCTGGGACCCCTGTGAGAACAGCCACAAATGTACTTGCGTCTGGTGGTAGATCTATGTACCCTCCTCTAAAATTATTGTGGGTATGCTTAAATTGGTAGTTTGACTTATGAGAGGTGTTTGCAAAGGTTTTGTCAGGCAGGGATTGAATGCCTGCGGAACTGACATAGGGGTAAACATGGGGATTGGGTTGGGGTATATTTGAGGCTAAAACACTCTGATTGGAAGAGTAGGAGGAAGAAGGAATTTGTGGTAGGGGGGTGTTAGTATGGGCCTGGTTTTTCTGCATAGATTTACTAGTAGTTTTTACAGATGTAGCTGTAGAAGTTGAGGGGGTTGGATTCGATTGGGTTTTGGTGCTAGTAAATTGATTAGTATTTGTGTTGCTTGCTATCACCACCTTTTTTTGCTGCACATTCAATGGACTGATATGTGAGTTTTTTAATGTAGCCGGGACGGGGACTGGAGCTTGCTGGATGACTCTAGGCGCGTCAGTACAGTTGAGACTTATACTTGAAAGAGTGATAACACTTTTCTCAACCTCGAGAAGTTGGTTCTCAATTCCAGTTAACCTAATTTCTATTGGTTTAAGTAATCTCTTAAGCGTCTCCCATACTACTTTTAAAAATTCTTCTCTTCCAACATCTTCTTCTACCATATCACAGGAGACTCTTTGCCCCTCACTACCTAATTGATCAGACATAGCAATGGAGATTTGTTCATCTATGCTGTTGTTGTCAGTATTGTCTACATTTACTAGTGCTGCATCATGTACAGAGATCTCGGATGTTACAATAGGCGTGTTTACAGTTCCACTCTTGATATTATAACTAAGTGCTACTTTTGCTTTCTTCCTAGCGAAAGCGGTTAGATGTTTACGCTTTCTTTTGTGCTTTGATGGTACTTTAGCAGGTGATTTGTTTTTGAGAGCATCTGTTTCATCTGGCAACCAACAAGTGGATGATGGGCTTGTGTTGGGTATCATCTCTACTAGTGGCTTACAGGGCACCCCGTCTGGAAGGTCCTCAACACTCTCCTTTGAGAGAGTCAACTGTGATGAGCTTCCTGACTCAGCCATAATTGAAGGCCCATCGGATTCGTGAACGGTAGGAGGAATTAATTCCTCTACTATCGAGTGCACCTCAGCAAGGACTATAATTGGTTTTGGACCAGAAATGCGTTCGGGAGTTTTGGAGGTAGCAATGCTGCCTAGGGAAGATTTTTTCCTGAGCGCAAGTTCAGTTGAAAGCCTCCTAGCACATTCAAGTTCAGTAGTAACTTAATGCTGAAGTTTAATTATTTCATTATCAATGGAGAGGCTGGTCCTAGTGATAAAATCGTCTAGAGTGCCTGTGGCTTTTTTGGAGGTCTTAGTTGCCTTGCTCCGAGTTTCACGTGAGGACATTGTGGGGGAAGATTATATCAATAAAATGGAAAAGATTCAAGTGTGCTAGCTACAGAGACTCAAGAAAAATAAAATTAAGGGAAGTGGCCCAGTCCAGTCTCTACCGGCCTCTAACGGCCTAAAACGGCCCTGTCTTTGCCCAGTCTTAGCCCGGGCTGCGTCCCGCGCTGCGGGAGTAAGCTGTTGATTTGTAGCCTCAGGAGGGCGGGGGGCGGGCCAGCAGGGAGAGCGGACCGGAAGCTCTCCGTCGGTCTGGCGGGGACTTCTGGGAAATGAAGTCCCCGCACGCTCGCAGCCCCGCTACAGCCACACGCCCGGTACCGCTTACCCCCTTACCGCCTCAACACTCCTCACGACCAACAGCGGGTGTGTTTCCCTCCTCAAGCAGGCGAAGGGGCACCCGCGGAGCGGGTGCGCCGAGAGGTGGATTGGCGCCGAGTTGACAAAAGGTGAGCCGCTGTGACTCGCTGTTAACGCTGAGTTCCTCTGTTTAGGCAATTTAAAAAGGTGTATTATTGAGACTCTATTGAGTTTCCTGAACTGCTCTTTATGGGAAGTTCTGCTGCTTTAATTTGGCTTTGAGCTTTATGCTCCCTTAATCTCACATTTTCCTTCGTACATGAACTCTTCATGAGTTCGTCTAACCCTGAAATTTTTTATCGGATCTTTGGAATAGGGTTTTATTCCTTTATGGAACACGGTTGATGCATTATTTGTGTGTTTCCTTCTAAACAAACCTTTTTATGAGATTTCTGTAAACTTATAAAAGATTTACTGACTAATACGAACAAAAGGATTAAAAGGACATTTGCTAATCTTTTAATGAGACTAAAGCTTTTAAAATCTTATTCAAACCTTCATCATTGACTGAACTTGGCGTTGTATTTGAAATTTGCTAGGGATACCAAAATTGCTCTTGGAATCAAAATACGATGGCAAAGATCTGTCACCTCAAGCGAGAGTAAACCAGCGTGAGAACATGGCTCTAAGTGATGGTAATTGAAAGGGTGAACCCTAATATATAATTTAAGCCCCAATCCATGGTATCAATATTCAATAGTACAATCAGTCATGATTAGTCCTTCCCTCAACACTCTACCTATAAGAAAATATTCTCTTTCTTTTTATGTACAGCGGGCACTCTGTTTTATGCATATTGTTTGGATATGGCAGCAAGTACTAACTGCAACTTCAAAAACCACCCATCAATTTGAGCTGTCACAGCTCTACTACATTTATTTCCCAGGGCCATATTTAAAATACAAATTTTGAAAGCTGTCTCAATGACCCACAATGTACAGCAGCTAAATAATGGAATATTCAAGCAAGTGACAGCAGCGCCTTAAGGGTAGGACTTGGAAGCACTGCATTATATTTATTTATGCACTGGCTTTGGGAATAGCTCTTCATTTGTTTTGCGACTATTTATTTCAAAGGATGATTAGCTCATAAGCATAAAAACGTGTACTAAGCACACCAGAATCCAACTGCTGATTGATCAGATAAGTGTATAATAATACTATTTTTCATAATCAGAAAAATATGTGATTCAAAGCTTTACTTTTGTAGGTGGAATCCACAGGAATCAAACAAGTAAATTGTTTGTACGTATGCTTACACTTGCATAAATATTGTGTTTTTTCCCACTCAGAAAGTCGACTGGAGCAGCTTCTTCCCACTCTCAAGGAGTGGGCAATCTCCTCACACCTTTTGGTCTACTTCCATAATGTTTTGATGTTTTCAACTGCGAACTGTTTTGAGAGAGATTAAGTAGCTGAGGATCAGCTCATCTAGTGCACTCTAAACAGAGCAGCTTCTTCACCCAGAGGTTGAGACTTAAGAAGCAGAGACTGGGGGGAGGGGAGGGTGCTGTGAAGGTATGGAAGTGCGTGTGAGTGCCAGCAGCTGACTTGTTTCACCTGGATGTGGGAGTGATGAATTTTGGGCAAATCATGGTGACTATTAATGTGACAAATTCGCAAATACCTGAAGGCACTCCAAATTTGTGAAAAATAGGTGATAATATATCGAAATATTTTTTGATTTCTCTAGGGCAAGGAGGCAATACTTGAATGCAGATCTGTCGTGAAAAATAATAGCAGAGTTTCTCAGACAAAAGCTAAAAACATATGACAAAAGTATATTAAACTGCACCAACTGTACTTATTTTCAAACTCCCTGCTTGTTTAAAAAAATAATCGGATCAAAAGAGTGAGTACATATTGCACACATATCTGCACAGATACAAATGTTGAGGCCTAATCTTACGTTTTTCATATCTCTCACATTTTGTTACACTCATCTTTCACCAGCCTCTTGTATTCTGATGATGTGGTTTCCGCAATCTTGGGCACCTTCCCGCAGACCCTCTTTTTAGGTCTCGACTATTCTATCCCGTTAGGGATTGAATAGGCGAGATTATAGTAAGCAGTCCAAAAAGTCTACCTAGCCTGCGGATCACGTACAGTTCATGTGAGGCAGGCAAGTGAGGCAGGTGCGTGCACATCAAACATCATCAGCCTCGGCATCAGACTTCAAAGGAAGCCGCTCGCACACCACCATTTGTCTGAACCTCGGCATCAGACTTCAAAGGAATGCGCTCCCGCTCCCCCGCGCCCCCCCCCCGCCACAGCAATGCCGAGAGCTTGTTTTTTTTGCATCCATTTCGCGGGGAAGCCATGTTTTGTTCGGCGTTCTCTGCACCTTTCTCGTTTTTTTTCTGGACGAAAGTGAAAGCCTATCATGCTTGTTTACAGTAGCCTTGCTCCTCAAATGCTGTTGCTGTGTTGCCATCTCTCTAGGGACACTCAGCTTGAAAACACTCGACTTGCTAGATGCAATTCTACATCCGCTATGCTTTGCCTCTAGACACGTTGATCCCTTGCAGACTGTGCTGACTCTGCCCCTCCTGATTCTGAAACTGACCAACGTAGTCATGACGCAGTCTCTTTCTCTCTGTCCTATGATGTCAACATTTACTTCGGACTCTCACCCTCACACCTCCTCACCCTCACACACCCTCACCCTCACACACCCTCACACACCCTCACTCACCCTCACCCACCCTCACACCCTCACACCCTCACCCTCACAACCATATCACTCACCCTCACCCCCACACCCTCACACACACCCTCACCCTCACACACCCTTCACCCTCACACCCTCACACCTTCTCACCCTCACACACCCTCACGCTCACACGTCCTCACCCTCACACACCCTCTCACCCTCACATACCCTCCCACCCTACTTCGGACCCTCACCCTCACACCTCCTCAACCTCACACACCCTCACACCCTCTCACCCTCACTCACCATCACCCACCCTCACACCCTCACCCTCACACCCTCACCCTCACACCCTCACAACCCTCACAACCCTCTCACCCTCACAAACCTCTCACCCTCACTCAACCTCCCCCCCTCACACCCCCACACACCTTCAACCTCACACCCCCTCACCCTCACACCCTCTCACCCCCTCACCCTCACACAACTCCTCACCATCTCACCCCCTCACTCTCACACCCCCTCACCCTCACAACCCCTCATCCTCACCCTCACACACACTCACCCTCACACACCCTCACCCTCACTCACCCTCACACACCCTCTCACCCTCACGCACCCTCTCACCCTCACACACCCTCTCACCCTCACACACCCTCTCACCCACACGCACCCTCACACCCCATCACGCTCACATCCCCTCACCCTGTACATCCCCTCACCCTCCCTCACACCCTCACCCCCTCACCCTCACCCCCTCACCCTCACACCCCCTCACCCTCACACAACCTCTCACTCACCCTCTCACCCTCACCTACCCTCTCACCCTCACCCACCCTCTCACCCTCACCCACCCTCTCACACACCCTTACTCACCCTCACCCTCACACCCTCTCACCCTCACACACCCTCACCCTCACACCCCCTCACTCCCCCACACCCCTCACCCTCACACACCCACTCACACGCCCTCACTCTCTCACCCCCTCACACCCTCTCACCCTTACCCTCACACCCCCTCATACCCCCTCAAACTCACACACCCTCATTCTCACTCCCCTTCTCACCCTTATACACCCTCTCACCCCTTCTCACCCTCACATACACTCTCAACCTCACACACCCTCACACCCCCACACCCTCACCCTCACACCCCCTCTCTCCCTCACAACAGCTCACCCTCACACCCCCTCACCCCCTCACACACACCTTCTCACCCTCACACACGCTCACCCTCACACCCCCTCACCCTTACACAACCTCACCTTCACACACCTTCACCCTTACAGCCCCTCACCCTCACAGCCCCTCACCCTCACAGACCCTCACCCTCACCCCTGTCACCCTCACCCCATCACCCTCACCCTCACCCTCCCTCACCCTGACACCCCCTCACCCTCACACCCTCACCACCCCACACCCTCACCCTCACAACTCCACACCCTCACCCTCACACACCCTCAAACCCCCTCACCCTCACACACCCCACCCTCACACCCCTCACCCACACACCCGCCCTCACACCCCCTCCCCCTCACACCCCCTCACCCTCACACACTCTCACACCCCCTCACCCTCACACCACCTCACACCCCGCACCCTCACACACCCTCTCACCCTCGCACACCCTCTCACCCTCACACACCCTCACTCACCATCACACCCTCACACACCCACACACCCTCACTCACCCTCACACCCTCACACTCACACCCCCTCACCACCTCACCCTCACACACCTCCTCAGCCTCACACCCCTCACTCACACCCCCTCACAACCCCTCATCCCCACCCTCACACACCCTCACCCACCCTCACCCTCACACACCCTCTCACCCTCACACACCATCTCACCCTCACATACCTTCTCACCCTCACACCCCTCACACCCCTCACACCCCTCACACCCCCTCACCCTGACATCCCCTCACCCTCCCTCACACCACCTTCCCCTCACACACCCCCTCACTCACCCTCTCACCCACCCTCACCCACCCTCTCACCCGTAAACTCCCTTTCACCCTCACACACCCTCTCATCCTCTCATCCTCACACACCCTCTCACCCACCCTCACACCCCCTCACCCTCACACACCCTCACACCCCCACACCCTCACACACACCCTCAGCCTCACAAACCCTCAAACCCCCACACACCCTCACACCCCCACACCCCCTCGCCCTCATCCTCACACCCTCACCCCCACACACCCCCTCACACCCCCTCTCTCACACCCCCTCACCCTCACACACCCTCCTCCTCACTCACCCTCTCACCCTCACACACCCTCTCACCCCCTCTCACCCTCACACAACCTCACCCTCACACCCCCTCACCCTCACATCCCCACACCCTCACCTTCACACACCCTCTCACCCTCACACACCCTCACACCCCTCACCCCCTCAAACACCCTCACACACATTCTCACCCTCACACACACTCACCCTCACACCCCTCACCCTCACACAACCTCACCCTCACCCTCACCCTTACAGCCCCTCACCCTCACAGACCCTCACCCTCACAGACCCTCGCCCTCACCCCCGTCACCCTCACCCCTGTCAACCCCACCCTCACCCACCCTCACACCCCCTCACCCTCACACCCTCACACCCTCACACCTCCACCACCCCACACCCTCGTCCTCACAACCCCATACCCTCCCCCTCACACACCCTCAAACCCCCTCACCATCACCCCCCACCCTCACACCCCTCACCCTCACACCCCCTCACACCCCCTCACCGTCACACACTCTCACACCCCCTCACCCTCACACCACCTCACACCCCTCACCCTCACACACCCTCACCCTCACACACCCTCTGACCCTCACACACGCTCACACACCCTCACTCACCATCACACCCTCACACACCCTCACTCACTCTCACACCCTCACCCCCCGCACCCTTACAACCCTCTCACCCTCACACCCCCTCTCACTCACCCTCACACACCCCACCCTCACACCCCTCACCCACACACCCACCCTCACACCCCCTCCCCCTCACACCCCCTCACCCTCACACACTCTCACACCCCCTCACCCACACACCCACCCTCACACCCCCTCCCCCTCACACCCCCTCACCCTCTCACCCTCGCACACCCTCTCACCCTCACACACCCTCACTCACCATCACACCCTCACACACCCACACACCCTCACTCACCCTCACACCCTCACACTCACACCCCCTCACCACCTCACCCTCACACACCTCCTCAGCCTCACACCCCTCCCTCACACCCCCTCACAACCCCTCATCCCCACCCTCACACACCCTCACCCACCCTCACCCTCACACACCGTCTCACCCTCACACACCATCTCACCCTCACATACCTTCTCACCCTCACACCCCTCACACCCCTCACACCCCCTCACCCTCACATCCCCTCACCCTCACATCCCCTCACCCTCCCTCACACCACCTTCCCCTTACACACCCCCTCACTCACCCTCTCACCCACCCTCACCCACCCTCTCACCCGTAAACACCCTTTCACCCTCACACACCCTCTCATCCTCTCATCCTCACACACCCTCTCACCCACCCTCACACCCCCTCACCCTCACACACCCTCACACCCCCACACCCTCACACACACCCTCAGCCTCACAAACCCTCAAACCCCCACACACCCGCACACCCCCACACCCCCTCGCCCTCATCCTCACCCCCTCACCCCCACACACCCCCTCACACCCCCTCTCTCACACCCCCTCACCCTCACACCCCCTCACCCTTACCCTCACACCCCCTCACCCTCACACACCCTCCTCCTCACTCACCCTCTCACCCTCACACACCCTCTCACCCCCTCTCACCCTCACACAACCTCACCCTCACACCCCCTCACCCTCACATCCCCACACCCTCACCTTCACACACCCTCTCACCCTCACACACCCTCACACCCCTCACCCCCTCAAACACCCTCACACACATTCTCACCCTCACACCCCTCACCCTCACACAACCTCACCCTCACCCTTACAGCCCCTCACCCTCACAGACCCTCACCCTCACAGACCCTCGCCCTCACCGCCGTCACCTTCACCCCTATCAACCCCACCCTCACCCTCCCTCACCCTCACACCCCCTCACCCTCACACCCTCTCACCCTCACACCCTCACCACCCCACACCCTCGTCCTCACAACCCCATACCCTCCCCCTCACACACCCTCAAACCCCCTCACCATCACCCCCCACCCTCACACCCCTCACCCTCACACCCCCTAACACGCCCTCACCGTCACACACTCTCACACCCCCTCACCCTCACACCACCTCACACCCCTCACCCTCACACACCCTCACCCTCACACACCCTCTGACCCTCACACATGCTCACACACCCTCACTCACCATCACACCCTCACACACCCTCACTCACTCTCACACCCTCACCCCCCTCACCCTTACAACCCTCTCACCCTCACTCACCCTCTCACACACCCTCACCCCCGCACACCCCCACACACTCTCACACTCACACACCCTCACCACCTCACCCTCACACACCTCCTCAGCCTCACACCCCCTCACCCTCACAACCCCTTATCCTCACCCACCCTCACCCACCCTCACACACCCTCTCACACACCCTCTCACCCTCACACACCTTCTTACACTCACACACCCTCACACCCCCTCACCCTCACATCCCCTCACCCTCCCTCACACCCTCACCCTCACACCCCCTCCCCCTCACACACACCCTCATTCACCCTCTCACCCACCCTCACCCACCCTCTCACCCTCAAAAACCCTTTCACCCTCACACACCCTCTCATCCTCTCAGCCTCACACACCCTCTCACCCACCCTCACACACCCTCACACACTCTCACCCTCGCACACCCTCACAGACTCACACCCTCACCCTCACACACCCCTCACCCTCACAACCCCACACACCCTCACACACCCTCGCCCTCACACTCTCACCCTCACACACCCCCTCACACCCCCTCACTCTCACACCCCCCTCACCCTCACACACCCTCACACCCCCTCACCCTCACTCACCCTCTCACCCTCACACACCCTCTCACCCCCTCTCACCCTCACACACCCTCTTACCCCCTCTCACCCTCACACAACCTCACCCTCACACCCCCTCACCCTCACATCCCCACACCCTCACCTTCACACACTCTCTCACCCTCTCACCCTCACACCACCTCACACCCCTCACCCTCACACACCCTCACCCTCACACACCCTCTCACCCTCACACACGCTCACACACCCTCACTCACCATCACACCCTCACACACCCACACACCCTCACTCACTCTCACACCCTCACCCCCCTCACCCTTACAACCCTCTCACCCTCACTCACCCTCTCACACACCCTCACCCCCGCACACCCCCACACACTCTCACACTCACACCCCCTCACCACCTCACCCTCACACACCTCCTCAGCCTCACACCCCCTCACCCTCACAACCCCTTATCCTCACCCTCACACACCCTCACCCACCCTCACCCTCACACACCCTCTCACACACCCTCTTACCCTCACCCACCTTCTTACACTCACACACCCTCACACCCCCTCAACCTCACATCCCCTCACCCTCCCTCACACCCTCACACCCTCACCCTCACACCCCCTCCCCCTCACACACACCCTCATTCACCCTCTCACCCACCCTCACCCACCCTCTCACCCTCAAAAACCCTTTCACCCTCACACACCCTCTCATCCTCTCACCCTCACACACCCTCTCACCCACCCTCACACACTCTCACCCTCGCACACCCTCACAGACTCACACCCTCACCCTCACACACCCCTCACCCTCACAACCCCACACACCCTCACACACCCTCGCCCTCACCCTCACTCTCACCCTCACACACACCCTCACACCCCTCACTCTCACACCCCCTCACACTCACACCCCCTCACACCCCCTCACACCCCCTCACCCTCACTCACCCTCTCACCCTCACACACCCTCTCACCCCCTCTCACCCTCACACACCCTCTTACCCCCTCTCACCCTCACACAACCTCACCCTCACACCCCCTCACCCTCACATCCCCACACTCTCACCTTCACACACTCTCTCACCCTCACACACCCTCTCACCCCCTCTCACCCCCTCTCACCCTCACAACCCCTCACACTCACACCCCCTCACCCTCACCCTCACATCCGCACGCCCTCACCCTCACACACCCTCTCACCCTCACACACCCTCTCACCCCCTCACCCTCACACTCCCTCACCCTCACACCCCCTCACCCCCTCACCCTCACACCCCCCTCACACACCCTCTCACCCTCACACACCCTCACTCTCACCCCCTTCACCCTCACACCCTTCACCCTCACCCTTACACACCCTCACCCTCACACCCTCACACCCTCACCCTCACACCCCATCACCCTCACAGCCCCAGACCCTCACAACCCCACACACTCCCCCTCACACACCTCATCCCCCTCACACCCCCTCACCCTCGCACCCCACACCCTTGCACCCCTCACCCTCTCACACCCCTCACCCTCACACCCCCTCACCCTCACACACCCTCACCCTCACACACCCTCACACCCCTTCACCCTCACACCCCTCACCCTCACATCCCCTCACCCTCACACCCCCTCACATCCCGTCACCCTCACACCCCCTCACCCTCACACCCCCTCACCCTCACACCCCTCACTCTCACTCACCCTCACACCCTCACCCTCACACAACCCCACACCCTCACACCCCCTCACCCTCACACCCCCTCACCCCTCACACCCTCACCCTCACACACACTCACCCTCACACCCCTCACCCTCACACAACCTCACCCTCACCCTTACAGCCCCTCACCCTCACAGACCCTCACCCTCACAGACCCTCACCCTCAACCCTGTCACCCTCACCCCTGTCAACCCCACCCTCACCCTCCCTCACCCTCACACCCCCTCACCCTCACACCCTCTCACCCTCACCACCCCACACCCTCGTCCTCACAACCCCATACCCTCCCCCTCACACACCCTCAAACCCCCTCACCATCACCCCCCACCCTCACACCCCTCACCCTCACACCCCCTCACCCTCCCTCACCCTCACCCTCACTCACACTCCCTCACCGTCACACACTCTCACACCCCCTCACCCTCACGCCACCTCACACCCCTCACCCTCACACACCCTCACTGTTAGAAATGGGATCCCTGGTTGGCCGAGGCTTGTGCCAAGGCCAGGCAGAAATCACCCTTTCTAGTTAGGGTAGGGAAGTCACCCACCAAGACAACCCCTGCTCACCCCCTCGGTAGCTTGGCACAAGCAGTCAGGCCTATCTCGGAGGTCATGTGTAAAGAATTTGCGCACGCCCCCCCAGCAACAACCTCCCGGGCCCCCCACAAAAGGAAATCCACACAAGATATATATAAAAATAGCCTTTGTATTGAAGAACACATTTAGACAGGAATACGCAATTTACAAGGTGCCAGGTGCACGGGCAGGGTTTACAAGGGACGATATACAGGGTAGTGCCATGGGGCCACTGCCAGGAATATGCACATGATGGAACCGGCATTAGAACACGTAACCCCTGGGAGGTTCCTCGACCTAGCACTAGAACACATTACACCCAGGAGCTTAGCATTAGAACACATCACCACCTGGAGCTCAATAGAACTAGCAGTAGATTTCACTCTAACCAGAAGCCACATTCATGAGACCTAGGATGTTTAGGAGGGAAGGAATGACAAGCCCAGAACATAACAGAGGCATCATCAGAAGGCAACACGTAATACTTTCAGAATCACATTAACATTAATCGGTACTTCCAACAGGCAATGTCACGATGTTCAGGGCAGGCTGCAGGTAGTCAGGGACAATAAACCTAAACGTAGCAGCTGCCCACGAAGTGCTGGGCAGCTGTAGAGCAAGGATGGGGCCATTGGGGGAGCCTCGCAGGCTCTGGGGAAAAAGGCGCCAAACGGTGGAGCCTCTCGGGCTCGGGAACAACTGGGTGGAGCCTCGCAGGCTCGGAAGGGCAAGGGCCACGTGCTGGAGCCTCCTCGGGGCTCAGGGATTATAGCTGGAGCCTCTCGGGCTCAGGGGCAAGGACACGTTGGAGCCTCCTCGGGGCTCGGGGGTCAAAGATGCAGCTGGAGCCTCTCGGGGCTCGGGGGTAAAAATACAGAAGGAGCCTCTCGGGGCTCAGGCCGGAGGTGGAGCCGAGCGGGGCTCCGGGGTCAAGGCAGGGCAGGCGGGGTCCCCCTCGGGGGACGCGGCATCACGGGTGGCCCCACGGGCCATGATGGAGCCTCTCGGGCTCAGGGGTCAAGCTACGGGGCAGGCGGGGTCCCTCTCGGGGGACCCGGCATCACTGGTGGCCCCACGGGCCATGATGGAGCCTCTCGGGCTCAGGGGTCAAGCTGCGGGGCAGGCGGGGTCCCTCTCGGGGGACCCGGCATCACTGGTGGCCCCACGGGCCATGATGGAGCCTCTCGGGCTCAGGGGTCAAGCTGCGGGGCAGGCGGGGTCCCTCTCGGGGGACCCGGCATCACTGGAGGCCCCGCGGGCCTTCAAACACATGTGTGCTCGCGCTGGAGGGGAGGGGCGGGCACCGACAATGTGCCCCGAAGCCCCGCTCCCCTCCGGCAGCACTCACCGGCTGTTGGTCGCGCCGGTCTCTCCTCGCTCTCCGGGGCTCCCTCTCGCTCCTGGGGGGCCCCGGGGGGGAAGCGGCACTGCTTCTGGGAAACGCAGGGGCGCGGAGTAGGCTCCCGCCGCTCCCTGCATGCTCGGCTCTCCCCTCCGCCTCTACAGCTCCCCGGGTCGCCGGCCAATCAGAGCGCGGCCCGGGGAGACGTCATCGGGCCAGCAGCCTATCAGAGCACGGCCCGGGGGTGGGCCTCACGCGGGGTCCCGGGCTGCGGTGGTGAACTCAGGGGAAATCGCCGAGGGCCAGGCACCCTCGATAAATAGAACGAGGGCGGGGGCAAGCGAGGTAGGCACTCGCTGGGGGGCTCGGCCCCCTCCCACGAACGGGAAAAGGCCGGGTGGGCACTGGCAAGACGAATGGAGCGCGCCCAGCGCTAGGAGCATGCAGGCAGCGCCTCGAGGCGCTAGGACCACGGGGAAGCACTCCCAAGCGCTGGAAGCATCGATGAGGCGCCCCAGGGCGCTAGGACAGCCAGAAAGGGGGAATAAATTGCCTCCAGGCGCTGGGGTCTCAAAAATCAGCAGAGTCTTGGTAGGGTCCAGGACAGCAGTGGGTCAGGGGCAGGGCAGGGCTCAGGGAGGCAAGCCCTTCCCCTGAGCCCCAAGCAGCAGCATGCCCCTGGCAGGAGTCAGTCAGGACCAGCAGGAAAGAGCGAGAGAAAAGGGCACACCCTCCTTTTATACAGGAGACCCCTTTGTCTAAAAAGGGGCAGGCAGGATGAGAACCAGCTAGAACTGGTTATAAGGAATTCCTTGTTACTGGCCAGGCTAGGACACCAGACGCACCCCAGGTGGGTGGAGCCAGCATTGTGGGGGACAGCCCAGACCCATACAGGATACAGGCACCGCCCCTCCCTCACTTCAGCCAATCACGCGCCAGCATACTTACTGCACACACACACCGATGTCTAGAAGTGGCACTTCCCTTTTAGACACACACACGTCGCATACATCATCTTACAGCATTCAATCGCACGAGTCCATACATACCAGACTCGAGCCTGTACCCCCCATGCACCAGGAACTATCAGGGACACAACCATTCCCCATGCAGTCCTATGGGAGGGCAGGCATCTCTCATCTACACGCACTCAGAGGGGGAATCACCATCCCCAGGTCACATATAACGAGCACAACTTCAGGGGTGGGCCTGCCAGAAGGGCCCAGTCCAACACTCACCCTCACACACCCTCTCACCCTCACACACGCTCACACACCCTCACTCACCATCACACCCTCACACACCCACACACCCTCACTCACTCTCACCCCCTCACCCCCTCACCCTTACAACCCTCTCACCCTCACTCACCCTCTCACACACCCTCACCCCGCACACCCCCACACACTCTCACACTCACACCCCCTCACCACCTCACCCTCACACACCTCCTCAGCCTCACACCCCCTCACCCTCACAACCCCTTATCCTCACCCTCACACACCCTCACACACCCTCACCTGCACACACCCTCTCACACACCCTCTCACCCTCACACACCTTCTTACACTCACACACCCTCACACCCCCTCACCCTCACATCCCCTCACCCTCCCTCACACCCTCACCCTCACACCCCCTCCCCCTCACACACACCCTCATTCACCCTCTCACCCACCCTCACCCACACTCTCACCCTCAAAAACCCTTTCACCCTCACACACCCTCTCATCCTCTCACCCTCACACACCCTCTCACCCACCCTCATACACCCTCACACACCCTCACCCTCGCACACCCTCACAGACTCACACCCTCACCCTCACACACCCCTCACCCTCACAACCCTACACACCCTCACACACCCTCGCCCTCACCCTCACACTCTCACCCTCACACCCCCCTCAAACCCCCTCACTCTCACACCCCTTCACCCTCACACACCCTCACACCCCCTCACACCCCCTCACCCTCACTCACCCTCTCACCCTCACACACCCTCTCACCCCTCTCACCCTCACACACCCTCTTACCCCCTCTCACCCTCACACAACATCACCCTCACACCCCCTCACCCTCACATCCCCACACCCTCACCTTCACACACTCTCTCACCCTCACACACCCTCTCACCCCCTCTCACCCTCTCACCCCCTCTCACCCTCACAACCCCTCACACTCACACCCCCTCACCCTCACCCTCACACCCGCACGCCCTCACCCTCACACACCCTCTCACCCTCACACACCCTCCAACCCCCTCACACTCCCTCACCCTCACACCCCCTCACC